>NW_008340588.1:5699802-5726565 GCF_000622305.1 Nannospalax galili
ATCCTAGGATCAGACTCTGATAAATAAGTATGCAAACAGACATAACTGCAGGAACCAGGACAAGGGTAAGGAAACAGTGAGGTAATTTTTTAAAAATCCAGAGCAGCATGATATTCCCTTGAAATGCATGATGTGTCCCATGCTGCCAGTGCCACCTGTGCTGTTTATTACTCAGCGTCTCCATCTTCTTCTGTCAGCAAAATCAGAAAGCAGCATAAGTGCGTTGTCTGTTTGCCCCCTTCCTATCTTTCTTTTCCCTCAACTTCAAAGAATGATGCTCCTGGGGTGCAAGAATGGCTGGAATTCTGCCTAGAGGAAAGGATATAGTCCTAGCACTCAGGAACATTCAAAGAGCAGAATCTCACAGTGTCCTGTAGACTTGGCTAAGCTCCAAACAGGAAGGAGAAAGATGATCTCATGGTCATTCCTTCCTGAGTCCAACTCTACTCTGAAGAGCCTCTAAGAATGGATTGGGGGAACCTGGTCCCATGCTAGACCCACAGGATTCTCCTGCCTTTTACCCCTAACAGCTCTAATTCTAATTCTTACTTGACATTGTTTAGTCATCCTCTAGCGTGAAGAGATTTTATGAACAGTCCATCACCTTAACCACTCGGCCACCTCATCCCAATGAAGGAGATTTTAAAATAGTATTAGTACTAAATAAGACTTCTAAAGGGGACAATGGTGTATTGGTGCAAGCATCCAAGTTTCCGGGTGACAAGTCTATAACCTGGAGTGAAGCCAAACTAAGCACAGGTCCCCCAGACCAGCTGCCTCTCTTGTCCTCTCCCCTCTTCCCTCAGCCTCGAGGTGCAGGACATGCAGGATCCTTTCCTACTTTAGCTTCTCCAATCCTGCTGCTGCATGTGCTAGGGCCTCTTCCTCCTGCTGGAGCATGGTGATTCAGCCCTCCCATCCTGGACTAGTCATCACTCAATCTCCAGAAACTTGGCCCTAGTTCTTCTGAAAGTGGTTGAGATACTGTTGTATTACGAAGGGCTGGAGACTGTATAAGCTGCTGCAAGTGGATCACGATGTTCCCTTCCCTCATAAGACACATTTGGAAAAGGAAGTTGAGGTTCCATGTGACTTATTCCAGGATAGTTATTTATTACCACAGTTTAAGATCACAATCTAGCCCATACAAATATCATCCAACCATCCTAGTTTTCTTTTTATTGCTGCGCTAAAACACTGACCACAACCAATTTGGCAAGGAAAGGCTTTATTTCACTTTACGAGTTACAGTCTATCATCCAGGAAAGCCAGGGCAGGAGCTCACAGTAGGAACTTGGAGGCAGGAACTGAAGCAGAGACCATGAAGGAATGCTGCTTACTGACTTGCTTCCTTTATGCCACATTGAGACAGAGAGGAAGCTATGGTCTTTTCAGAAGTGCTCATGATAACAGAAACATGAGATAGGTATCAGAAAAGCTTTCTTCTGAAATGATTTGCAGATTTATTGAGAAAAAGTCCCAGCTGATTTTTTAAAAAAGCTTTTCTTGTCTCTGAAAATAATATTAGAATATATCAATATCTCATATACATCCACAAGTAGGAAACAGTGATTCCATATTTTCATAGCAATAACCTTTTAATGAGAAGCAGAATTTCTCCACTATTTCTTCCTTCCTTCCTAGAATCAGTCTGTCTTGATAATCATGGTCAACTGAAAATATTCTTTCTATATCTTTCAAGCTGATGAAGGGCTTTGAGGAATTTTTTTTCTGTTTTAAAAACTAAATCACATTTGTGTAGATACCAGTATCTAGAGGAACTATTTTAAACAGTGTGTGGAATGGCATTTTAAGAATCATGTAGGGGCTGAGAAGATGGCTCATTGGGTAAAGGTACTTGCCAAGCAAGCCTGGCAACCTGAGTTTTATCTTCAGAACCCATGTAAAGGTGGAAGGAGAGAACCAGCTTTATAAAGTAGCCTTCTGACCTCCACACACACATCACAGTGTGTGTGAGTGAAGTAGCAGGCCTGCAACAAATCTAGCAAGGACGTGGGTACAGGGGACCCCTACTAGTGGGCATATATAATCAAGTGGCTGCTATGGGAAATAGAATGAGATTCCCAAGGCTTAAAACACTATATTTTCCCACAACCCCACTTTTGTTCATATGTCTAAAACAATTCAAGATCTTAAAAAGATCTCTACACAAGTCCATGTAGAGTCCATGCGTATAGCTAAAGGCTACACAACAAGAAACAGTGCCAGACAGGAGATACCTTCCTTCCAGACAGGAGATACCTTCCTTTGAGTTGTTGGCTAGGGTGGTCCAAGAGACTCCCAAATTACTCAGGCTATTGCCACAGCCCCTGATGGTCTCCCAGAACTTGAAGGTACAACCCTACTGCCGAAGACAGAGCATACTTAGGACTTGAAGCAATAGATCAGAAACTGACCTGCAACCACTTCCCCTGAAGGCTAGCTCTCATAGCTTTGGAGAGCACTATAAAGGTGCCAAGGGAAAACATCAGTGGACGAGTCAACACCAGCTTCAAGACCAAATAACCACATCAAAGGCCAGCACAGCATATGTCATTGGTGCAGTAGTGGCACTCTTATCTTGGGGGCAATCAACAGCTACCTAATTTGACTAAACACCCACTCAAAGGGAGGAAACTCAGATGTGGTAATGTAAGCACAACCTAATACACAGGGCTAGAGTGGCAACAGATCTTGGAGAAAACCCCAGACCATCACATTGCAAGACTAACGTGATTTCTTATTATGTGCAAAATGTGTATCCTTATATTTACAGACAAATATCCTAGTTATCACTCATCAAAGGAGCTCATTTTGCACCAGTCAGAGTCTCGTACCACAACCAGTCACATGCAGACATTGTATATGAATTTCACAGGCCTAAATGACACATCTACAATGTACCCTCTATACCTAAGCCTCATGGAACATAGAACAGATATAATGAAGAGGACACAAATGAATCTCTCAGTTCTCAATAATGAAGCTTCCTCATGTAGCAGAGGGCCAGGAACACAAAAGGTCACAAATTGCCGAAGTGTAGAGCTCAAGAGTCTGCTGAATGCTGGTCCTTGGACAGGGTCCCTTTAAAAGTTCTCCCACCCAAGGCTCAGGAACCATCGAGGAAGAAGGGGCGGAAAGACTGTAAGGCCAGGGAGGAGGTGCATGACCATATGGAAACAGTCCTACAAGCTCCTGGGAACCTGCTCATATGAATCTATGGCAATGGTGTCAGCATTCACAAGTCTCACGCAAACTCAGGCAGACAATAAACCAAGATAAAACTGGGAAAATGAACAGCAGATCTCAATATTTTCTGAAGGAATGTTGGCAACTGATAGCTACTAGATGAAGAAGAACTGATCTTCCTAAAACAAGGGACTCTAATATAGGCTGACTAGACTTAGTGGATGGACTTGCACTGGGGAACGGTTGGGGCCTTAACAGGGATGACCCAGTATATGGCCTCCAGTGAGGGGGGGGGCTATGGGAGGGTGCCAGTGGGGAACGGGGGTATAAAGATGATTAAGATTGAGCTGTTCTGTATGAAATACACAAAGAATTCAATAAAAATTTTTAAATTATTTGGTTCATTTATTTTTATGTATATGATTGTCTTACCTGCATGTATGTAAGTATACCTGTGTTGCACAATGCACACAGAGGTCAGAAGAGGCCATCAGATTCCCAGAACTGGAGTTACAGATGGTTGTTAGCTGCCATGTAGGTGCTGGAACTGAACCCTGGACCTCTGCAAGAGCAGCCATTGCCCTTAGTCACTGAGCCATCTCTCCAGCCTCTGGAATCAGGATCTTAAAAGAGATATCTTCATTGTTATGTTCATTACAGCATTATTGAAAATACCCAAGACCGATAAACAACCTAAACAATCAACAAATAAATGGATAAAGAAACATAACTTGTACATCTGATGAAATATTATTCAGCATTACAAAGAAGGAAGTTTTAGCAATTGTTAAGTAGAAGACATGCTAAGTGAAATAGCCAGTAAAGAAGGAGAAGCACCTCATGGTTTCATTTGTACAAAGTATCTAAAATAACCAAGCTCAGAAGCAGAAAATAGAAGCCCTTGGTTGTTGTCAAGGGCTGAGGGAAGGGAAACAGAAAACTGTTCAAGGAGTTAAAAAGTGTCAATTATACAAAATGAAAGTTCTAGAGCTCTAATATATGACAACACTTGATAACTGATGATACTGTGTCATGCCCTTAACAATTTGTCAATTGTTTTCTGTTTTTGTTGGTTTTGAAAGAGGGTCTTGCTCTGCAGGCTATCCTGGCCTAGAACTTCCTATGTAGCCCAGGCTGACCTAGAACTTACGGCAATCTTCCTACCTCAGAATCCAAGAGCTGGGATTACAGGCAGGTTCTACCACACCGGGCAAATATTCTTACCACAATAAAAAATGAAGTGAAATGAAAAATGGAAATGAATACACATAAAAAAGAAATTGGATATAGGCAAGGGATCTGCAGAGAAGCCAAAGGACAGTAAAACAACAGCAACAAAAAAGCTAGCTGGAGAGGCAGCGCAGAACTGGACTGTTCCTGGACGCAGCAGTCTCCAGGGGTTTTTTTGGAAGTGAGCCATCCACATTAGACCCTCTGGCCCATTATTTCTATGCACTCCAAATTGGAATGGTGTACATTCTAACTTTGTCAGTTTGTCAAGAAAAAAGGGGAAAAAAAGTTTTCTCCCTGTGGCTGGAAGAATATCAGTCTCTTTGCCAAAGCTCCTCCTCCAGTTCTGGCTGGTTCCCACACAGCAGGTGCCATATTTTCTCTACCTGTTCTGAATCAAGCTCCAGGACACTTCTGAAAGGCAACAAAAGGGCCAAGTTAAAAGTCAGGAGGCTACATGTGCATTTTGTACTCTTCTGTGGGTGTGACGCAAGGATGTGTCTTTTAGGAAGGAAGAGATCAGTGCTGGCATAAATGGTCTCATCCTTGAAGGTAACTTAAGCTTCTGGCTTAACAGGGATTGTCCTGGTCTCCTTGGATTGAGTTTGCAACGCATGCACATGATGATGGGAGCACCCAAAGGATCACCTAAAAGGAGTGCTATCTTCTCAAAGCCAGCTTCATGAAGGGAAAGATGGTGGCCATAGGACATCATCACCTGGTGACTGAGCCACTGTCTCCCCCATAGACTATGACTAGCACGTCTGCAGCTGAAGAGGAATCTGGCAACATGTCTGGATTTGTTGAGCCTAAACCCTGCTTCCTCCAACACCATAGCCAATTTCCTCACCTACTAATTAGGGAAAAAAGATGTCACTGGATGACATGTGGCTTTGGGATTTGTAAGTCAAGAAGGCCTGCAGCTAACATGAATTAATCAAGGGCTCTATCTGTTGGGTTGTTTTTAAAACAACTTTGTGGAAGTATAATTAACATAACCATTTTAAGGTATCCAATTTAGTGATTTGTAGGAAGTTTACAGTTGTGTAAAATTTGCTAACTTTCTATCACCCCCTATAGATTCCTGTATTCATTTGCAATCAAAGCCTGTTTCTGCACCAGCCCCCAATCACTATTCTGCTCTTTGTCGCTTGAAGATTTGTCTCTCCAGGAAAGTTCACATAAACTGAATTATATAACATGCAGGGTTCTGTGTGCCTGGCTTCCTTCAGTTAGCATGTTACTGAATCTCTTTAACATTGTACCATCTACCAGTATTTCATTACTTTTGGTTGCTGTAGAATACGTCATTGAATGGCTATATCACATTTTGGGGTTTTATACACCAGTTAATGGGCATCCGGATTATTTCCCCTTGAGGGCTATTGTGAATAAGCCTATGATATGCCTCTATGTTTGTTTCTAAGACCACATTTCCATTTCTCATAGATATCTAGGAGTGGAATCACTGGGTCATATGGCAAGTTTCTGTTTAACTTTTTCAAAATCACCAAGTACTTTTCCAAAATGGATATATTATACCCACATTTCTAACCAGCATCTTAATAAATACTATGATTTTTTTTAATGTGCATGAGTGTTTCACCTGCATGTATGTAAGTGCGTCTGTGTGTGTAGTGCCCACAATGCACAGAAGAGGATGTCAGATCCCCTGGAACTAGAGTTAAGGAAAGTTGTTAGCTGCCATGTGGGTATTGGGAATGGATTCTAGGGCCTCTGCAAGAGCAGTCAATGCTCTTAACCACTGAGCTCTCTCTCTCCCCCATTCTAATATATAATACATATAACATACATATATATTTTCCATATATATATATATATACACAGACAGACTTTTTAGTGATTTGTTTTTGGGTGGATTGTATGTATGTTAGTTATTAGTTTTGGAAACAGGATCTTCCCATGTAGCCCAAGCTGGCCTGGATTCATGATCTTCCTGTTCCGTGCTAGGACTACAGGTGAGTCCCAGCATGCCCAGCACTTTTTGTTGTTGTTGTTGTTGTTGTTTGGGGTTTTTTGTTTGTTTGTTTGTTTTTGTTATTGTGGATTTTTTAGATTTTTTTTTTCTTTTTTGAGACAGGGTCTCCCTGTAGCCACAGCTGGCCTGGAACTCACTATGTAGACCAGGCTGGCCTGGATCTCATAGAAATCTGCCTGCCTCTGCCTCCCCAGTGCTGGAACTAAAGGCCTGAACTACCATGCCTTTGTTTGTTTGTTTCTTTGTTTGTTGGTTGGTTTGTTTTTAAGATTTGGATTTTTCCCATCCTTCAATTCCCAGAAATATGTGATCCTAAGCATATGATTGGGTTGCAAATGTCTAAGACCTTGGAAGCCATGGTCATTTGGAGAAGACCATAGTTGTAGAAGAGGCTCATAAATAGAAAAGATGTTTGTTGTTATTTCACAGAAAGGCTAAAGCAAGACCAAACACCTCCATCATGCAATCTTTGTCTTTTAAGGCAGAAAACCAATACTTCCAAGACTTCATTTGGATTGAAAAATTTTCAGATTTTCTCGTATAATAATTAATATGTTCACCTATAGTGAAGTAAAAAAAGTATTCCTCACCTACTACAGAAATATTTAACATAAGAAATGTTTTTTTTTACTATCTATTGTAAATGAAATGTCTCACAATGTTGTGAGACAGGGTAAAACAAGTCTCTGATTTAAAAAAAAAGCTTAAGATCTACACCTTCCAGTATTTGGAAGCAGGCTTCTGGAATTACGACTTCGATACATAATTTTGTAGGTGGTGGACACAACTCAGGAGAAGGAAAGATGTGGTGAAGGAAAAATGGGGTGGAGTAGCTTTATTGCCTCTTAGATAAAAGTTGCTGAGTCACAAATGCCTTGGCATGCCTTGTGTGTGTGTGTGTGTATGTGTGTGTGTGTGTAGAGGAAGTTGAACAGTGCTTGAAAAAATTAAATTGAGGTTAACGATTATGACCTCACAGTCAGCCGGTGTGCATTACCAATCTGGAGAATTTTGGAGAATTTTGACCTGCATTTGCATTAGTGACCCTTTTAGAAACTCTGACTGGATCCATTTATGACTCGCTGCCCATGACTTGGATGCCACTTCAGGGTTTGTCAACATCTTATGCAGTAGCTGGGGAGAGCTGACAGGGGCCTAACTGGAAGGCAAGACAGTTCTGCGAATATATTCAACAGGCTTGCCTTGAGCAAGGGTTTTCAACTGGCTCCCGTCTTTCTCATAGAAGAGCTTTGCTCACTGATTCTGAGCATTGAAATGGTTGTGTACTGGAGCTCTCTGAGTCTGATCAGGAAGCAAGAGGTGATTATGAGCCTCATTCCCATCTCCACATTCGGTCTACAACTGCCAGACAAGAAATCAGGCCTTCCCCCTGATGGTTCACCTCAGAGACAACACAGTCCTGGAGTAGGCTATACACTCTGCAGCAAGGCATTCTGGGTGCTCTACCTTTGAGCATATGCAATGTTCTGAGGGTTGGTTACCAAAGAAGGCAGCTTCAAAAGAAACACTACAAAAAAACTCAAATAAGCTTAACAAATTCAAAAAAATTATAGATATAGTTGGGCTTTTTCTTGCTAGCTATAAAAATGGTAGCGATACAGTGCCCTCAGATCTGACACGACAGCTAACATTTACCGTGGAAGGCGGCCATGGGAATTAAGCTCACAATCTTATAAGATGGATAAACACTTCACAAATAACCATGATAGTCAGAGGCACAAGGTACAAACCAGGAGAGTATTCAGAGGACAGTGGGGCTGAGCAGACGGCTGGCTCAACACTGAGAAAGTCCAGGGCTGCCTGCATCTTTTTTCAGGCTTTCAGTACACCAAAATGAAGAAATGCCAAGACAAGGTTATGAACATCATGATCTATTTCAAATCTTTCCAGTAGTATATTACTGCTTTAATATACATGCACGCAAAGTATTAGGCCATACCACTGCACCAATCATTAAAAGCATCATAGAAGTTACTGAAGTATTAACTCACTGTGCATCACAGGGGTTGTGGTTTAACCTAAAAGCTGTCTGATGAACACCTCTGAACACTGTTAGAGAATTCCAATGCCTACTTGTTAGCCTCCCCTGGGAGCTAAGTCTAAACCTGAGAAGCATAAAGATGGAAAAGCCTTGGCCATAGGAGTGAGATTACAGAGAAGTCTTTTGTCATTTCCAAACAGAATCAAGGAGCATTTATACAGAACTGGGGAATTTTGGTTTGGCATAGGTGAATTACTCAGAAGTATCTCTCCTTCGAATGTTGACAAATTTACCTACGTATTAAATAGGACAATCTCCACAGCCTTCTACTCTAAGTTTCTGAAAACAACAATTCAGAAGTATTGTTACTGTCTGATCTTATCCTATGACAGTGTGATTAGCAGTTAAGTGTCACCCTTTTCTGGTTCTGCTGTCTCCTTGTTACTGGAGTCACTTCCCCAGGACATCTGGCTTTCTCCTGGTTGGAATCAATTTAGCAGCTTATTTAATGTTTCTCATAACAACCTTTAAAGCAAGAGAGGGCCTTGCAACATCTGACTCCAGTGGGGCTCCATAATCTGCCTCTAAATCTGCTTATTTGGACTCCAGAGGCTCAGGCAGTCTAGACTTTGCTGTTGCTAAAGTCTGACATCAGTGAGGACCTGGTATACTAACATTATCATAAGCTGAATTTTGTCCTCTTCTCTCTGAATTTATACACTAAAATCTTCACCCCCTCAGGATGTGACTACATTTGGAACAAGGTCTTTAAAATGAGTGATTAGAGTAGATCCCAATCCAATAAGGGGAGAGAGTAGACACAACACACACAAAAGGAAGACCAGTTAAATATCAGGGGAAGAGGGTTTTCTACACACCACCAGAGAAGCCAGGGAAGAAAGCAATCCTGCTGATCCCTGGATCTTACGTGTTCAGTCTTGGCAGAATTGTGAGAAAATAAATTTCTGTCATTTAAGCCTCTGTTTCCATAGCCCAGCAGACTAGTAATACCTTCTTCAAGCAGCTTTCCTCCACAAGGTAACATCCTGATTCTGTTTCACGCTTGGGGTTGGGAACAGTTCCAGCTACCCTGTAGGCTTCCCACACCAAGTCCATGTCTCAGGACAACTCTTTCTTTTTACCTATTGGTGATTATTGCTAACAATAAGGCCTCTAGGTACTGAGCTGTTGACTCAGTGGAGAAAAAGGAAGAGAGCCCTAGGCTTGAAAAAAAAAAGAAAAAGAAAGAAAGAGAGAGAGAAAGAGAGAGAGAGAAAGAAAACTGTGCATTGATGTACATAAGAATACAATGAGACATCTAAGGGCAAAAATTTTTCATCTATGGAAACATGGATCCCAAGCTCCAGTTAAAAGAACCAGGAGTCATCATTAACTCTTTCCTAAAACCTAAAAACATAGGACCAATGAGCTGCTGAGACCTAAATAAATAAATAAATAAATAAATAAATAAATAAATAAATATGAACAAACAAAAGAAACTGGATTTTTTGTTGTTTTACAAAATCATTTTTATAAATCATGGGCTAGCAAGATGGAACAAACTCCCACAAGTAGCCCCCTGACCTCCACACATACATGCACATGCATGCACACAAAAAACAAATTTAAAAAATTTACGTGTAAATCACTAGAGTACCCTTGAACCGGAACCACAGTGGAAGATATGTATGTGTGTGAAATTCTAAGTTGAATAATTTAAGAAAGATATTAAAGAAAAAGTATCAAGACTTCCTTCTCTAAACTGTTGGTCAGACTAACAAATACATACATACATACGTGCTTACACACACACAGAAAGACAGACAGACAGACAGACAGACACACACACACACACACACACACACACAAAGCAGATTTTTGTCACCAGAAACTGTCAATGTTTGAGAAATTCCTAATAATATTCCAAAGTTAAATGCAGAATGAATAAAGACCCTCCTCCCACTGATGCCAGAACCCTGCTTGAATAGAACTCTTTTATGGGCACAAAATCAGGATGCTCTAGAAATATGGGCAGGGCAGAAGACACACAGGACTGGGAAGTTCCAAGTTTTCATATACCCTCGGCACATTTTATGTTTTACTTCCTTACTAGCCCCAGAATTTTCCTGCTTTCTTAGAAGTTGTGGCAGTCCCTAAGAATATACTAACAGTAAAAAAATGTTTCTTTACTTGCTCCTATATGTTAAAGCAGAAAAACCTTAAACCAACTTGGAGTCCTTTGAAGTGAGTTGCCTCCTGAAAAGCACCATCCTTGTGTCTACATTGTGCCTAGCAGGTGGGCTCACATAGAATCTACCTGGCTCTAAGAGGTTTATCCCTAGACCCAGAAATACCCCTTGTCGACCGAATCCCAAATAGGCTAGCAAGTCCAAACGTGGCCTGGCCAAGCCCTGGGGCAGTGAGCTGCCATGACTGACACCTTAGCTTAAGACCTGAGAACATGTGAGCAAGGGCATGTGGCCAGGCAGAGATGCTAACCAGTCAGATTCTAGAAAACCTGCCAGACTAGAAAAGCAGTCACAGCTAAGCATGACCAGGTGTCCATAAATTGGCCACTTAGACTCACCTGATTTCACCCTTCTGGTGATCAGACCAGGAAGAACTTTAGCCACAGAGGTCACCCGCCCTGAGCTCTAATTGAAGTTTGCTAAGTACTTTATAATCTGCCCAGACAACTGTCCCAGGGATGCTGACATGCTCCCTCATTCTCAGTGCTGCTGTTAATATTGTGTTATATTATTCCTGTTTTAGAGCAATGAGTCAGAGTGCCATTGTTTCTGGGGGTTCTGTCTTTGTGCTTGTGGGGTGGGAATCTTTGTTTGTAATATGTCCTTCTTCCCTTCTGACAATAAACACATGATCTCATTTGCACCACACAAAACATCCTTCCCCTCTCCTCAGCCTTCTCTGAGCACTGGAATCTGGCATGAGGCAAAGAGCCCAGGGCAGGGCAGGGGTTCTGCACCTGCCTTCATTAGCATGGCACTTACTCCCAGACTTTGATTCATAAGACTTTTCATTTTTGATTCAAGAACCCAAGACTTAAATACGAGAACAAAATAACCAACTAGGGGTTCAAGCTAGAGATTTTATTTGCAATCCATTTAATTCACAGCCTAAAGAAATATCTACTCACCCCCACCCAACACATATAGACACAGACAACATACCACTGTTGCTTATTAAACAATTCATTCCAGAAGTCAGCTTAGGGTGGGGCAGGTGGGATTACAAAAAAGTCAAGCTTAGATCTATTCAAACTCAAACCTAAGCCAAGATTTTTTCAACTCAAAAATCTTAGAATTCTGAGAAAACTTATGTGTACAGATTTCTACACAACCTATAAAATGTCTTAAAAATACTGCAAACATCTGATCAGGTCCCTGTGACGGAATATCTCAAAACAACAGGAAGATTAACAACCATGATGCTTATGAAATGTCCATTTCAAGTCCTGTGCTTAATTTTGTATCTATTGCTTATATTTCTTTCTTAAAGAGAGTCTTTTCAAAATTTTATGTGTATGATGAGTGTTCTGCCTACATGCATGTCAGTGCACCATGTGTGTTCAATGCTCCACAGAGGATAGAAAAGGGTGTTGGATCCCCTAGAACTGGAATTACGGACAGCTGTTAGTCACCATGTGGGGGCTGGGAATTGAACCTGGGTCCTCTGAAAGAACAAGTATTCTTAACTGCTGAGCCATCTCTCCAGCCCCTTAAAGAAAGTCTTAAAATCTATAAATTTTTAGCCCTACAAAACTCGAGTTGGGACAATACTACTCCAGAGAACAATGGAGAGCACTTCCTTAAGTTAGTTTCCCTCTCCACAAGTATGTTCAAATAACCAGAAATGTGCTTTTGGTAACATCGTGATGTTTGTGAGTAGAAGATTCTAGAGGGCTATCTGAAAGTACTCCATTTTGATTAAAAAGTAGTTGTTCTCTTTAGCCCCATACATTTACCTAGGCTAACTCCTCTTTCTAGAAGCTCTCATCTCTTTTTCTGATTATCTCCTACTTGGTTTTCAGATATAAACTCATACATCCCTCATAATGCCCCCCTGACTTTCTGGACCAAGTTAAATCCTCTCAAATATGTTATCACATCACACTTCTTCATGGCATTGTCACATTGTAATTTTATACCTATTTGCAAGCTTATTTGATTCTTCTCTAACTCTCCCACCCAAGCGGAAGGCACTTGAAGCCCATTCGATACACTTCCTTTTCTCATCCTCAAAACTCCAGGTGCCACACAGAGCCTGACACATGTAGACAGAATCAATTATGTAGAACAAGGTTAATAGGAATGTGTAAGAAAGGCTCATCTAGACTTGGGCCACACACAAATTCCATGAAAACTGAAAATCAATGCAAGATGGATTACATTTCACTCATTATAAAGTACATTCTTGGATAATTATTGCTATTCAACAATGAAATAGGCTATCTTAAAATGTAAAGAATATCCATCAAAAGTACATGTTCATTACCAGAAATGTTGAATAGGGAAATTCTGCAAAGTATTAGAGTTGGACTGAGATCAACTGGAAATCTTGTAAGTCTGTGGCCACTGAGACATGGCTTTCATTAATGGTGTTATGATGACCTCCATGTCTGTTGATACGGTGTTATCTTTAACACTGAAGACATTAAAGAGAACTGAACAGTTTCTATTACAAGTTTATGTTCAATAAAGGTGGAAACTAATATATAAGAAGAAGAACATTGAGAAAAATAGCAACTTAAGAGTGGATCAAAGCAGGACCTGTTGTCTCACTGAGTAAAGAACAGAGAGACTGGAGTTCACGGGAGCAAAGATGACTAGAATCTGTCTGTATCCCTGAGTAACAGAGAAGGAGCTACAGGGTGGGAACTGGAGCCCTGGAAATCGAGTGTGGGCTTTCCAATTCTTTGTGTGCTAATCTACAGTTGAAAACTTCTTAGACTGGAGAAAAACTTAAAAGTTAATAGGCAGAAAAGTGAAACTTATATAAAGTTGGGAATAGTTCATGGTTCTTTCAGCCAAAGTGGGACAATCACTAACGAAAAGCAATTGGGAAGTCCAGCTACCAGGCCAAATCTAGCTCACAGACTGTTCTTGACTAGTTGATAAGCTGAGGATGATTTGTGTATTTTCCAAGGATTTCAAAAACAAATCTATACACCAGAAACAGTATATCATCTACAGAGCCAAAAACATTTAACATTTCTAGTCCTTTGAAAAATAAAACTGCCAATTCCTCAAATAATCTACAGAAAGTTATCAGCTTAGTACTGAAGATAAATTATCCATAAGATAAACACTGCCCTAGAGTCATTCTAACAAACAATAGTATGCCTCAAGGAGACACTAATGAGTCCCTATAACATGCCTAAAATGAAAGGGGTCCCTGATATTATTTAATGAAATCCAACAAAATTCAAGACTCCAAGAAAAGAACTCACATTAATTATTCAATTAAAAATTGCCAAATTTGGGGGCTGGAGAGATGGCTCAGCAGTTAAGAACACTGGCTGTTCATGCAGAGGACCCGGGTTCAAATCCCAGCACCCACATGGCAGCTAACAACTGTCCGTAACTCCAGTTTCAGGGGGTCCGACAGCCTCTTCTCTGATTTCTGTGGGCATTGCATGACAAGGGTGCATTTACACACAGGCAGGCAATACACTCATACATATAAAATAAAAAATAAATAATATATAAATAAAATATTTTTAATTGCCAGATTTGGAAAAGAGGAAACTATTACCCTGTATTAGTTATCTCTTGCTGTATAACAAACTATTCCAAAAGCTGGTGACTTCATCATTTTTTTCCTGGATGGTTTCTAGGAGTTGAGGATTCTGGCAGGGCACAGAAGGGAATACTTCTTTCGGCTTTTCACTGTTTGATGACTGAGCTGGAGAGCAGTGTGGGAGCTGCAATTATCTGAGGTCTCTTTTGTCTGCCTGGCTGGCAGTTGGTGCTGGCTACTTGCCATCTTTTGTGAATAAGGTATTAATTGACCAGGTCTGGTTACTTATTCCTTGCACATCTCCAAGAGAATCTGGAGCTATTTTTTACATCTGTTCAGCACTGGTTGTATGGCTCTTGGATGTTAAGAACTGTTGGTACACCTAGAGCAGTGGGCTGTGCCCATTTGTCAGGCTGCTTCACACAAAGATCAAGATTAATGATACCTACTGGGTTTCATTCTTGGGGTCTTAAATTTCAGCTTTTTTGCCTACTTGCATAGAAAGGGATTCTTATGTGACCTGCACACCAAAATCCTGAGTATGGACGTTCCAACATGATTCATTGCACATGTTCCTGTAATTTTCACATAGAATGCACATGTTACATAGCCTCTGGTGAAGAAACTCCAAAGCTTATGCTAGCGCTCCCTGGACCCTGCCCAGAAAAGATATCCGTCCTGCTGATTTTTTCTATATCCTTTGCCATAATACACATTTTCTGTGAGTATAATAGTCTTTTGAGTCTTGTGAGTACATCTAGCAATCATTAAACTTGGAGTAGTCTTAGGATTCTCAAAACGCCAAGAAAATATTAATCAAAAGAAAGCTAGATGTACAAGTTATCCACTGCCATGGAACAGATTAGCCCAAGTTTAGTTGAGTGTTTCTGACCAAAGGATATATTACCATCTTGGTGTTTTGCTGAGGATCCATATCAAAGCCCACTTACATGGGGGTCTGCTTCTCTTCCCCTGGATTTTCCATAGAACCCATGACATGACTTATCTGAGAGAAAAAGATGAGAGGAGGGGAGGGAAGAAAAGAAGGGAAAAGAGAAAGAGGGAGGGAGGGAGAAGGAAGAGAGAGAGAGAGGAGAGAGAGAGAGAGAGAGAGAGAGAGAGAGAGAGAGAGAGAGAGAGAGAGAGAGACACTATGGCAGAAGCCACAATCTTTTATAAGTCAAGTAACATCACCTTTGCCACATTTTGTTGCTCACAGAGACCAACTTTAGTGCTGTGTAGGAAAGGACAGTTCAAGGCTGTGTACATTAAAGAGTAGGGATCATTGGAGGTTGTTATACTAGAAGACCCATGTTAGCATCAAAGTAGATTCCAGAGAAAGTTCCATAGGAGATAAAGGGGCCCACTTCATAACAGCAAACAGGCCAATTTGTGGTGGCGCATGCCTTTAATCTCCCAGCACTCGGGAGGCAGAGGCAGGCATATCTCTGTGAGTTCAAGGCCAGCCTAGTCTACATAGTGAGTTCCAGGCCAACTGGGGCTACTGGGGAGACCCTGTCTCAAAAAAAACAGGCCAATTCAAGAAACAGAAAATCTTAACCATGAATGTAGTTTCATCCTAATTCTAGATCCAAATAGAGGTTTTCTTCGTTTCTTTCTTTTCTTTTTTCTTTTCTTTTCTTTTTTCTTTTCTTTTCTTTTTTCTTTTTTCTTTTCTTTTCAAAGAGTCTCACTGCCAGGCATGGTGGTGCATGCCTTTAATTCCAGCATTTGGGAAGCAGAGGCAGGCAGATCTCTGTGAGTTCAAGGCCATCCTGGTCTACATAGTGAGTTCCAGGCCAGCTGGAGCTACAAGGAAACCCTGTCTCAAAAAGACAAAATAAAGTAAAATAAAATAAAATAAATAGTTTCACTCTGTAGCCTTGCTGACCTGAAGCTCATTATGTGGACCAGGCTGGCCTCAAACTCATAGAGATCTGCCTGACTCTACTTGTGGAGGCCTGAGATTAAAAGCATGTGCCACCAGGTTCGGCTAGAGGCTTTCTTCACATATGCTTATAACAGGACATTTTCTGTGAAGAATATTTAGCATACTTGAACGTTCACATCAACATATGCACAAATATCAGTGAAATTTTTAAAAAATGTGATTTGGAGTTTTGAGTAAGTAATTATGAGAGATGCTAAAATAAATAAAACTCCATTTGTAAGTAGTTCTGCTTTAAGCAAAAGCATGGTAAAGATAAGTCACTTAATGTGAGAAAGGGCATGAAGACTTCAGTCAGTCATAGGCAGGCAAACAGGAAATCATAACCACAAACTAGAAACAAGGCCAAGATAGCAGAAGGTGACGTCTAAGTGACGTCTAATTTTAATGGCTCATTAACCAGGAACACTTGACACAGGTAATGTTGTCTGGGAGGTGAGGAAGAGACACTGGGAGCTATCAAGCAGACCACATGCCTGAACTGTGAGACTGACTGGTTCACCACTGATAGACACCAAGGTACTGACACAATACTGGGCACATGACATATTACAGGAATAATTAATACTTTTAAATGTTTATTACAGGGCCTGGAGAGATGGCTTGGCAGTTAAGAGCACTGTCTGCTCTTGCAGAGGACCCAGGTTCAGTTCCCAGTACCTTCATGGCAGCTAACAACCATCTATAACTCCAGCTCAAGGGGATCTGACACCTTCTTCTGGCCTCCCCGGGCACTGGACATGTGATGCACTTACACACATGCAGGCAAAATATTAATATACATAAAATAAAAATATCAAAAAATGTTTATTGCTGTGTGGGAAAAGGGTTGCAATGAAGGCCCATGCTAAAATGAACCAGCAGCTGTAAAGACATTAACTAAGGGCTTCAAGATCACAGATTTTTGTTTCAAGGTAAGGTCATTTGATCATACCCTAATTTCTGACAACTTGGGATAAGAAGAAAAGAAAGATCTGGAAAAGAACCAAAACAACAAATTTCAGATTTAATCAGCATTCAAGGCTCTCCATCATCAGAGTCCCTCTGTTCTCAGACACCTCCACCAGTTCTGCCTTCCAAAAAACTGCCACTTTAGCCAACCTGAGTATTTAAAATTTCCAGATTTAACTTGCACATTTCTCCCCACTTTTTAATCTCTAAAATCAACGGGTTTTATAAACTGTGTGTTTATATTTGATGAAATAAGGTGACTCTCTTTTGAACATGTCCTCTTTTTGTGTAAAGCAGGGTCTCACTCTTCCCCAGCTCTATTGGGACGCACTATATGGCCCTTAGCCGAGACTGGCTACAAACTTGTGGTAATCCTCCTGTCTTAGCCTTCACTGGTATTATAGGCACGAGCCACCATACCTTACTAACATATTTTTTAACATATCCTATTTTTTATTTGTCCCTAATATTTGGCTAAAGGCATTTCTCTCCCTCTTGAAATCCAACTAAAATTTCCAGATCTGATCAAACCAAACATCTATTAAATAAAGCAAAATCAAAAAGACTTTCCTGAACACCACTTCTGGGGCAAATTTGCTTTCTTCTGACTTAACAGTGTGCTAAAAATCTGTTTATATATTCTTTTTTTTTTTAAGCTGACCTGGAACATGCTATGTAGACCAGGCTGGCCTTGAACTCACAGAAATCTGCCTGCCTCTGCTTCCCAAGTGCTGGGACTAAAAGCATGTGTCATCACACCTGGTGAAATCTATGTTTATGTATTCTTTTTTTTTTTTTTCCTTTGGGATAGGGTGTCCCTGTAGCCCCAGCTGGCCTGGAACTCACTATGTAGATTCAGGCTGCCCTTGAACTCACAGAGATCTGTCTGCCTTTGACTCCCAAGTGCTAGGATTAAAGGCGTGCACCACCACACCCAGCTATATATGTTTATATATTCTTAACTACCTAATATGTACCCTCATTTCAGTTATTTTTCTTTACAACTTTGCATTTTCCAAAGCAAACAGAAGATACTTTTTTCATTTTAATGATCAATATTACTTGAATAACTGAATGAATATATTCATAACTATATATAGTAATGGTTAACAAATACAACCTATAGGGCTGGGGAGATGACTCCATGGGTAAAGTGCCTGCCACATGAGCTTGAAGACCTGAGTTTGGATCCCTAGTACTCACATCAAAGTTAAGAGTGGCAGGGTGCATCTGGAACCCAAAGGTTGGCAGCATCAAGACAGATCCCCAGAGCTTGTTGGCCAGTCAGTCCAGCTGAATCAATATGCTCCAGGTTCAGTGAGAGACCACATCTCAGAAAATGAAAGAGAGAGCCAGAGAGATGGCTGAGAAGGTAACATTCTTGCCATGAAAGCCTGACGACTTGAAGGAGTCAGTCCTTGGAATCCACATAATGGTGGAAGAAGAACTGATTCCACAGATATGTCCTCTGACCTCTGACCTCTGACACACACACTATGGCATGTACATGTCACCCCCTCCACACACACACACTGATAATAATCTTTTAAAATAAGATAAAGGTAAAGGAAAACATTCAGCATTGACCTCTGGCCCTCAAATGTATGCACACACACACACACACACACACACACACACACACACACTCACGCACACAATACAACTTATTACAAAAGAAAGAGAATGTTTCACCTGTAACATTCTGAAATTCTGAGGTGTCCATGGTATATCATTAAAGAGGGGAAAAAGTAGCCGCAGAATGGTATGTATAAAATTATTTGATTTTCACTAAGTGGACAAATTCCTCTCTGACATATAAAGTGAATATTTGTAAATATCTAGGAAGCTGTTTGGAATAGTACAATATCAGTTATGTCTAGACAGTGGGATTAACATGATAAGATTCTGAGAGTTCACAATAGATTTTTCTTTTTTTGTTTACTTCACATACACACAACGTCACACACATACACAGACTTCTATGCTTTTGATAATTTATTGATTTTAAAATTAGTTTTGCAGTAAAAATGAAAGAAAAATTATAAAAGGGAAGAGCTGTCTCTCTATTAGGTATGCTACCAGCTGGTGAAGGGCAAAGAGAAAGACCAAAACTCAGTATATAGAAGAATGTGAGTTATGAGATATGACAAGCAAGAAATAAGATTGATTAATTCAGAAAGCTACAGAAGAAAATCACTTCTGAACCTCAGTGTGAAAGAATTCTTGGAACTTGTACATTGACTGATTTAAAACTCACTATCACACAAAATAAAGTAGAAAGTTGAAAGTCATGGATCAGTGTGGAAAAGTTGGTTATCTAAACAGAATAGAATCTTCCCTGTGTTACGTGTAACTCAAGAAAGATTCCTATTCAAGACACCTTAGAAATGCGCTTTTCTCCTGAGAATGTGCGTTAGTCAACTTTCTGTCACTATAGGAAATATGTTGCTGGGTATGGAGGCTCACACCCATAATCCCAGCACTCAGAAGGCTGAGGTAGCAGAGCAGGAGGACTGTCACAAGTTCAAAACACCGGATTGTTTTGGCTCACAGTTTTGGAAGTTTTAGCCTGTGATTGACAGCTTCATTGCTTTTGAGTCTATGGAAAAGCGGCATGTTATGATAGAAAATGCACAGCAAAGCAAATCCTCATGGCCAGGAAGTGACAGAGAGGAGACGGGGCCAGTTTCCCCACAGCACAGGGTTACCTAAAGACCTCCACTTACCCCACCACCTGCCGAGCACATCAAAATGGCAGCCAAGCCTCTAACATGTGAACTTCAGGGACCCAGATCCAGACTATTACAAGAGGCCTCATCCGAGGCATGTGGCTGGTGGATGATACACTGTTGTGTAACGCATTAGCACCACTGATGTCAACCAAACATACATGTGAGAAGCTATCTTTACCATGAGTAATAGAGTTCATTTTTTCCTTCCTTCCCCCCTCCCTTCCTTCCTTCCTTCCCTCCCTCCCTCCTTCTTTCCTTCCTTTCTTACTTCTTTCCCTCCTTCCTTCCTCTTTCACTCCACTCTTTTAAGCACCATGCTAAATGTTTTGGATTTTTTGGTGTCGCACACATGTGTGTGTGTGTGTATGTGTGTGTGTGTGTGTGACTAAAGATTGAACCCAGAGCCTGACACATAGTAGGCAAGTGATCTACACTTGTAAACTATATTATAACAATTCTTTTTTCATTTTCCATTTTAAAATGGTCCTTTGAAGTTGCACAGGATGACCTTGACCTCTATAGCCCAAGCAAGCCTTGAACCTGTGATTCTTCTGCCTTAGTCTCCCCTGTAGCTAGAATTATAGGCCTGGACCACCAGCCCATTTACGATGTTTTATTGAAATTATTATTATTATTAAGTTATTACTGTTTGTCAACATACAAATTTTAGGATTTATTTTTTTGAGACAAATTTTAAGTATGTAGCTGAGGCTGACTTGGAACTTTCTATGCAGCCCAGGCTGGCTTTGAACTTGTGACAATCTTGCCTCAGCCTTCTTAGTTATCCCGAGTGCTGCGATAACAGGCATGAGCCACCAAGCTGTTACAGGGTTTGTATTTATGCCTTCCCATAACCATGTAACTCTTCCCCCACTTCATAGATGGATAAACTGAGGCAAAGATTAGCAAGTAGAGAAGCCAGGATTTGAACTCAGGAACTGTTCGATGATGTCAGCTACCTTATTCTTTTGCTCTCTGCAGCTATGTCTCACATATAACACTGTTAAATACACAAACAGCAGCAGAGGTTGTCACTATAGTTTGAGTTCCTAAATAACAAACTGCACTGTAACAGTTTGTGAACAAACTAAAACCTGTCTTTGGAGTGTGGCAAACAGCTGCATTTCAGTCAGTTCCCAGCAGCTGACTCATTATACCCATGCCCAAATAAGGCAAACGCCTCAGTTGTCAACTGGTTGATGGCCTGCTTTGCTTGCATCTGGCTCATGCTGGTGGGTGGGACCCTCTGGCCTTCTGCTTCTAAGTGCTGCCTGAGTCCTGACTCATTCTTTGTTCAAGTAAACTTTGTTAAATTTAGTCTGCCCTGAGTTGTTTTTCTAACAATGCCTGCTACCAGACATTGTGTTATACATTATTTCCCATTTCGTTTTCTTATCCACTACTGTGTGAGAGTGCGTCCTGATTTTCCAGCTTTGTGCCCACATTGCCCGACAGTCACGAGCACACTCTGTGGCAGATCAGATTTTTTCCCTCAGTTTGCGTCATTACTGGAAACGTGGCATGTTCTTCTGGAAGGAGTATCTTTCTCTTTTCCTTCACTATGGTTGCATTTCTTAATCCCTCTGTTTACTTTTTTGAATGGCAAATGTTTTCAGCTTTATTCAGGTTAGAGAGAGAACTATGTAGCTACTCCATATAGACTCACAACCTGTTTTCCACCAATTCTGAAGCTCAGAGATTAGAGAAATGAAAACTTCCTGTAACTCACCTGGCCAAAGCATGACAGATCTGGACCTCACTTGCAACAAAATTGCCCTGACTTCAACTAACTTAAGGCTGTTTCTTCATCTTCATCCGTTGCCATCATCATGAATGTTCACGCATTTCAGACAGCAATATCAGTTTGTTTCATGACAGGGTTTTTCTCAGACCACACTGGCATCTTATGTATGATACAGTATATTTACTTTATCATTACTTCAAGTTCCAAAAAAGTCTAAATTAGAGAACCCTCCTGGGTTCCCAGGGTTTCTGGTAAGCAATTTCTTTTCTTTTAGTCTCCTCTTCTTTAGTTTTTTAAAAAGAATTAGTAATTATTTTCTTGAGTCTTATGCCTTAGTTCAGAGAATATCTTTGGCTTTTTTACATAAATACCTTGTAACTTTAGGAACTTCAAGTGTTGTCACAGAAGCACAACCTTTTATGCACATCATTGTCACACAGAAGTCATTCCACACTCCTCACTGCCAATTTTTTTTAATCATTCACTGACTGTGAGACACTAAATCATTACCCCCAAAAGGATTAACTCTATTTTTTTAAGCTCACCGGTGTTTAAATGTGGAAGACTTCTTTGTAGGTCAGTAGTTTTTTTGTTTTGTTTTGTTTTTTGATTGGCCTCTCCTGAATATATATCTGATAATCCTATGCAGGATTAGATTAACTATGACATGATTACAACCAATCCATGTGCTATAAACGTCTAACTACTCTGGGTTTTCTTCAACCTGAATTTTCTGAACGTGTGTATATACAGACTCACAAGGTTCATTTTCCTGTTCACCTACCACATGATTTTCTGGCATGATCTCAGAAACATTAGGTACTAACCCATAGCATCTGAACATCCATTAAATCTGACACTTCAGAAATTTAGAAACTACAGTGGAATTATCATTCATTAAATTAAATTTTACATGATAGGTATCTGAGCCATTAAGCTTAGTTCTAAGAACTAAGAAAAAAGATTCCGTAATGAAGGTTGATGGAAAAGCTCCCCTGATTTAAGACATTTCTTTGCTTTTTTGTGGTAAACCAATTGCTATTACAGTAGACGCACTCAGAGAATATGCACATAAGTGCTTAAAATAGCCTGGGTACTTTTCCCTTCTGAATCAGAATCCATAAGGAATTATGAAGTATTTATATGAGCATTGTTTCTTCAGTCAGTAACTAGACTTCCATAGTAGGGTTGAAACCATTCTTTTGTTTGGGTTTTGATGTTTTAGCAGAGAAAAAAGAAATTCCTTAGTGTTGACCATACACAGGCATTAATATATGTGCCTGTTATTTTAAGAGTTTTTCATTCATCTCGAAGTTGAAATAATTTTGAATTGAAGCCTATATTTTAAAAGCATTTATTAGTTGTTATCTGTATAGCATAAATTAGTGCAATTATGACCATTTTATAAGATCTGATTAAAGTAAACATGTCAAGTATGTTTCTACTTTAATTTTTTTTAATCCAGAAATAGATCTGAAGACCTTAAATTCCTAACTCCCCGGTTGCTATGTGATGCATCTGCTTTTCTCTGTGTACCAAGCTATGTTGGATGACTCTATGGTCTCAACTTTCCCTTTACAAAATGCTTAGTGAGCAAGTAATGGGGTTGAAAACCTACAGACTTCATGGAGAGGGCAAAGCTCACTAAGAAATGGAGCAGAAGGCCATGCTGGGGGATGGGTTCCTTGTGTATTACTCATGGCTCTGTGGATTACCATCCTTGTAGGCAAGCATCCCAGAACTAGGCCCCTTAGCTGCCCTGGTTAATCCATCCAGGCTGTACTCATATCCAAGTCCCTCTGCAGAGCCCTTTCCATCAGCCCTTGCTGAGCCCAGACCTCACTTTACTGCCAAGAGCAGTAAGTGGCCTGCCAGGTTTAATGTGTACAGGGCTATGATCAAAAGGGAACTGAGAGCCAGAGAATGTCATCTCTGCGAGGTACTAGAGCTATTTCAGAAAGCAGTGCCATGCTCACCCCTTACTAATGGTCTTCAAAGAGTAATTGGAGAGAACAAAGAAAAGCCCTTATGAAAAATCTGAAATTATATGCTGTGGTTAGGGAATCCTGAAGAGATGAAATATCCAATAGACTTCTCTGCTTCTTGTTTAAACACCATGTTTATGAACTAAGCCCGTGTTTCACTGAAGAGCAACATCATTCAAGTTCTTTCATAAAACATATTTATTATTTTTCCCAAGATATTACAGCCATATGAATAAATTTGTAAGAAATCCATTAGCACTTGCTCCCTATTAAGCCAGTACAGGGCTAACTAAGCTTGAAACATTGCTGAGTACTACAGGGTTGGTATGGCCCATAGGAAGCTTCCATTCTAGGACCCTGAACTGATCTGAGGAGCAACACCTTCATAAACAAGCCGTTTGTGTAATGCTGCTTTGAAGGTTTGACATTTGTTGGAAAAGAATAAGGATATGTCAGTCTCTGTTACATATTCAAGATCAAGTATCAAAATGAAATCCTATAATAAGCTTTGGCATAATACCAAATTCGAATTATGGAAGATAAATGTTCTTGGCATTATACTGGAAGATTTTTTGGAAGTTAATTGCTATAAAAGAAGAGTCTACAGTCTATGCTGAAATAATGCTAGCATCATGGGCCTGAAAGTTAAAACATTAAAAACTGGTAATAAAAAAAGTCATCACTTTTTTGTACTTTTTGGTTGGAATTTGGCCAAAGATATATGTTAAGTAATTAGTTATTTCAGTCAAAGTGATTGCACTAGTTGCTCATTTAGGCAGTGATTGTGGAAGGCTTACATGTAGGGACTGCATTTAGTCTGTGTAGTGGAGCTACTCTTTATTGATATCTGTCCTTGACTTCACTTACTGGGAACAGATGCCACGCACCCTCTCACTTCCAAGCCTATCTAGATGCTTATGGTCTCTGAGAAGATGCCACAGCCTCTCCTTGCAAGCTTCTGTGACCCCCAAGAGATGCTTTTATACTTCCTTTGGAAGATCTAGGTCCATTTTTGGTTAGTAATGCTACACTATGTATAACTGTTCTATCTCCAGCCGGCCTACATCCTGCCAAGGAACAATTTCCTTTATTTAAGAAATCGCATCCACTAAACAGATAATCTGTGTCTACTTTTAATGGTCCTATGGGTATATGTTAAATGCTTTTGCTAATATAGTTGTCAAGAAATCATGTTAGGGACCTGGACTGAGAAATACCAATCATGATCTGCAGCTGCAGTCCTGAACCTCTGACTGAGATTGGCAGGGCAAAAAGTTCAGCATCCAAACAAGGGTTCATCCACCTTCTGGTTCCTAAATGAAATTAAGGAAAATAAATAGGTTTGGAGAACTGCCTGGACAGTGCTCTTGAATAATCACATTAGCCCCTTTCAATTATTTACAACAAATAGATATATATCTAAATGAATCTCGAGCTAGCTAGAGAAAAAGCTCAAGTTTGCTGGAAAGTACTCAAGCTGTGAAGTTACTGGGGGTGCTGGACCAGAGACAGAGAACCATCAGAGGCCAGTGAGTAGGTAGGCCAGGCCAGCAGAGCCATCTGAGCCATGTACAACAGTAAACATACTCTCAGGCACAGCAGAGAACTGGGCCCCTTTAGCAGAACCTCCTCAGAGTTCAGGAGCCAACATTACATGAAAAGTTCATACTAGTGGAGGATCCCAACACAAAAAGATAATTTTTACCTAAAATAATTATTTGTCCCAATAGCATCTCCTTCTGACTTGTTAGCACCAATATGTTTGCAACCAGTTTCCATCCAAAAACACGCATGTTCATGTGGAGGCCAGAGGTCAGTATTAGGTGTCCTCCTCAATAGCTCTCCACCTTATTTTTGAGACAGAGTCTCATTGACCTGGAGCTCAATGATTCAATTAGACTCGCTGGCTGGGAAACCCCAAGGATCCACCTGCCTCTGCCTCCCCAGGACTGCAACTGCAGCATAAACATTGGATGTCAGGGATCCAAACTCAGATCCTCATACTTACACAGCAAGCACATTACCAACTGAGTCATCCCCCCACCCCAGCCCCTACAATCCTATCTGTAACTTAGCACAATAAATAACACAGGGTTGTATAGCTGGGTATTCAGAACAAGGGCCTGCAGTTGGCAGATGGAAGCACTGACTACTTCAGCAAGGTTTCTTTGCCTTATGGTCGAGAGGCCACAGAAAACTAGTTCTTGTGTCTGCACTTTTGACTCTTGCCATGCACATATATTTGTACATGCATGGCACTGAATGCATGAAGTAAAAAAGTGGAAGTAATCTAAATGTCCAAAATGTAGAGGTTTTTACTCACAGTATAGTTAATTGCTGGAATATTTTTTACTGCTATTCTAATAAATCTTACAATATTTTGCAACGTGGAAAGATAATTTGATATATATTTAAATGAAAACTCAAAATACAAAATCATTTGTGCACTAGAAAATAATCTATGTAAAACTCTAGGCACATGGTGAGGATGGAAGAGAATTAGCAGGGTACATATAAACATAGTAGTGCATGTTTATGGTATTTTGACAATGGGTCATTTCCTCCTCATTTTTGGACATTCTGGTGATCTTGATACATTGTTTTTGTTGTTGTTGTTTTTGTTGTTGTCGTTTTGTTTTGTTTAATTTTTATTTTAGGGGTATATGAGTATATTGCCTGCATGTGTGTAAGTGCACCCATGTCACATAATGCTGCAGAGGTCAGAAGAGGGCATCAGATTCCCCTGGAACTGGAGTTAAAGACGATTCTTAGCTGCCATGTAGGTGCTGGGAATCGAACCCAGGTGCAAAAGCAGTCAATGCTCTTAATCGCTGAGCCATCTCTCCAGCCCCATTGATACACTGTTTTGACACAGCAAAAAGATTCTCCATACACATGTGTGTGCCTCTTCCAGGGCATTCAAAACTTTGCTAGGGCCTTTGATTAATGTTATTTATTAGAAAGGGGGTAATACAAGACCTTATGAAAACAACTTGGTTAAAACTAAGAATTTACTGGGGTAAGTCACTGGCAAGGTCAGAGCTTGGGCCACCTTTAGGATGAACCATTCCAAAGATTCATGAAGTCCATTTCTCTTGACTCAACCTCCTTACATAGATCAAATTTTCTCACACTTCCTCCCTTAACTTAGAAAATTTGCTGCAGGAACTCCATGTTGGAGAGAGAGAGAGAGAGAGAGAGAGAGAGAGAGAGAGAGAGAGAG
>NW_008340588.1:5726602-5739377 GCF_000622305.1 Nannospalax galili
TTGTACAACCACAAACAAAATTCTTTGCTTTTGATCCAACCTACATGAACCCATTACTGAGGCCAACACACAGGTCTGTTGACTTCAAGTTAAATTATACATCCATCTACCAACCAGCAGGTGTTTGGTCATTGTTCTCAAATATTTCTGCCCCACCCTGTGGGAGGATCACACTTTCCCATTTCTCTAACCTCAGCTTTGGCAATAGCTTACTCTGGATACTGAAATATAAAGTGCCAGTGTTAATACCATGCTATGATATGGTTATACCATTGGCTATGCTGAAGCAAGTTGTTCCTTCTCTCAGACAGAAGAGTTTGGATCCAGTGAGTGGCAGCCATGCTCCCAGCTCTCTGTTGCAACTCTGAAGGCTTCACTGTCAGCTTGGTACAAGAATAAGCTGAGGGCTGGTGAGATGACTCAGAGGGTAAAGGCATTTACCATGAGCTACGATTGATCCCTGGGGACTCACATGGTGAAGGGAAAGAATCAACTCCTGAGAGTTGTCCTCTGACCTCTAAATGTGCATCATAGCTTTGGCATGCCCTCACCATACACAAAATAAATGTGTTGTTGTTATTGTTTTTAATGAAGCTGAAACTGTGTAGAGCCATAGCCTTCCCGCAGGGCACAGGCAGCAGGAGCTGTGCCGCTGTAAGCAGTTGAGATTTGGGGATGCGCACTTGTGCAGTAGACTAGCCCACTCTGACTGGACTGGAGCCCTCCTTAGCCATTCCGCAACTACATAACCCTGGGAAAATTACTTCCTTTTTCTGAACTTTCATTTTTTTTGTTGGTAAAATAAAGATAATATGCAGAGTTCCTGGTATATACTCAAACGTGACAAATGTTAACATTTCTTAATGCTAGGAATTATAATTCTCACTTTCAGGGGGATTTCTCTTCTAATTTAGCTCAGCTTAGCTCTGGGATTTTCAGAGGGTGCTGCTATCTGAAGTAGGAGACAGATCTTACTCCCTGTTTATGAAGCAAAGTTACAGACCCAAAGTTTATACAGAGAGAGAGAGAGAGAGAGAGAGAGAGAGAGAGAGAGAGCACAACTGTAGATAAAACACAAATTTCTTCCTCAAGGTAAAAACCTTAGTTCCTCATAATGTTCTTTAACATTTTTGAAATTACACTTACTTATTTCGGGGCATGGCTGTGGGTGTGCACACATGCTGTGCTTCAGCGTTCATGTAGAGGTCAGAGGACAGCTTGTGGGAGCTGCTTCTCTCCTTCCACCACGCAGGTCCTGGGGATCGGATTCAGGTCATCAGACTTCATGGCAAGTGTCTTTACTTGCTGAGCCATCTCATGGGACTAGAATGCTCTTCTTCTTCTTCTTCTTTTTTTTTTTTTTTAAGAAATAAGAAGTTTAACCCAAATTGCATACGGGAAAAATGCATTTTCACGCTCAATACCAAATGTGATATAGCTACTCAATAGTACGGTTGGTTTCCCTGAAGTAATTTTGCTCCTTCTCTGAGTTATCTATTATTGAAGATAGTCAAGAATCAGACATTGAAATAGATTATTCTTCTATTCCATTGTGAAAACTTGTGTGTTCCTTACATCATTCCCACAAAGAGATGTATTCTTCAGTGAGAGACACATAAAGAAATGATTTATAGTCAGAACACAATTTAGAAGTAAAAAAATTCCACTTTCTTTTTTAACGGAGATTGTAATTATATCTACACTTGAATCTAACTTGACTTGATTTTGCAATCAATAATTATTAAGCACCAGAGGGCACATTTTCTATCTTATACATTCATCATTAATATCTGGTGTCTAGTAAGTTATGTCAGATAGTATTGGTTTTATTTTGTTAGTTTTCTGAAATTAAGATGTGAGACAACTGTTTGTCCCATTAGATGAAAAATGTGCTCTTGAAAAATTAGTGTAAGCTAGATCATGGTTAAATATAACAGATCAATAGTTATCACAGTGCACGCAACACACATGTAAACACACACACACACGCACACACACACACACACACACACACACACATACACACACAGAGGCCCTACCTCAGAACTTGTGAATTACAATCTCTAAGAATAGGACTCGAAATATTTGTATAACACTTCTCACACACCTGATTTTATTTTCAGTTTTTGTTTAAGTATAATACTTTGATTACTTCTTTGAGAAGTTCATACATGCATAAAATGCATTTTGATCATTTTCACTCCTCACTCTTCCCACTAACTCCTCCCAGGTCCACTCCTCACCCCTCCCAATTTTGTGTGTCTCCCCCTCCCTTTTTAAATAATCCACCAAGTCCAATTTGTGTTGTCCATATACATATGGGCTTGGGGTCATTCACTGGAGAGCATGGTTGACCTACCAGGGGTCACACTCTTAAAGAAAGCCGACTCTTCCTCCCCTATAAGCCATCAATTGTCAATAGCTCCTCAGCTAGGGATAGAGGCTCATGATCCCTTTGCCCTTCAATATTAGAATGTTGACTGGCTTGATCTTGTGTAGGTCTTGTGCAGGCAACCACAACTGCAGTGAGTTCATGAGTGCAGCAGTCCTGTCATTGTCCAGAAGACATTATTTTGCCCTGGTCCTCCCCAACCTCTGACTCTTACAATTTTTCTGCCCCTTTTTCTATGATGGTCTCTGAGCCTTAGGGGGAAGGTTATAATGTAGAGGTCCCATTTGTGCTGAACACTTATTCTATGTCATTCACTGCACAAAAACTCCTCTGATGAAGTCTGAGAGCTGTACCAATTTTTAGTAGTAGAGATAGGAATTTAAAGGGCACTCTGATACTTAACAAAATAAGAGTAGTAGACTTACCCCTAGAGCCTGCCTGTGAGCTCTCTGACCATGGGTTCTTGGGCAGATTATAGCTGGGTAGTATTGTTGATGACTTTTTCCCCCAGCAGCCTACATAGCACACTCCAGTATTATGAAATTTAGCCAGCAAGGAGGATGCTTCCTGGTCAGCACCAACTTAATTTCTCCATGTTCAGTGACCAATGTCCCTAGGAGACCCCTGACCAACAACTCAAGGGGAGGTATCCCATACCTGGCTAGATTTTAGCCTTTTTAAAAGAGTTATTTTTATGCTATGTGTATGCATGTGTGTTTGTATGCAGGTACCCACAGAGGCCAGAAGAGAGCACGGATCCCTTGGAGGAGGCATTACAGGTGGTTGTGAGTCACCTGATGTGGGTATTGGAAACTGAAAATGAGTTTTTTTAGAAGAGCAGAAAGCACTCTTAACTGCTGAGCGATTATCTTTCCAGCTCCTACATCTTGTTTTTTAAACACTACTTCTTACTGGAAGAAACCAGAACTGATTCTAGGACTTGGGAGGATACAAGACGGATTTGCGTGTGTGTGTGTGTGTGTGTGTGTGTGTGTGTGTGTGTGTGTGTCCCTGTTGCCACAACTGGCCTGGAACTCACAATGTAGACCAGGCTGACCTTATCTCATAGAGATCCCCCTGATGGCATTAAAGATGTGCACCACCATGCCTAGCTGAAAATATTTTTTAAGTTGCTCAAATGATAGAGATCAGATCCAGGGACACTGAATCCTACTTGAAGGTACTATTTTGGACAGAAGAAGCAAAATTTGAACATGAAAGCAATAATAGATTATATCCTCTTGAATATCTGAATAAAGTGAGAAACAATATATGGAAAAGGGAGGGAAACTCTTATGACAGAATGCTGATTAATAACTGTAGAAGGAATCATGCAATTAGAAAGTCACAGCTGGGCAAGAAATATCTATCAATAGTTGCTAAAACTAATAGGTGAGCACTTGATCAGGCATAGCATTTTTACATAGTATTAAAGTATGTCCCCCAAAATTGCTTCTTGACAAAAGGAAAACAGTAGCTTTATAGTAGGAAATTCCTGGCTTGTCTGGAATGGTGGTTCTCAAATCATACATAGCAGTCTTAACTCTCAGGACCTGAAAGTGTGGCCATACTTGGGAAAGGGAGGTCTTCACAGATACAATTAAATGACAGATCTAATGATGAGAGCACCCTGGGTTACTCTGGTGAACCCTCTCTCCAGTGACAAAGGTCCTAAAAGATAGAAGAGGAAGGCGGGAAGATGAGAAGGAGAGGACCATTGTGCAAAGACAGAGGCAGCGAGTACAGTGAGGCAGCCATAGGAAATGCTGGTATCTACTAGTCACAAAGCAGGATTCTCTCCTGCACCCTCCAGAGCCAGCTATGTCCTGGAAACACCTTGGTTTTGGATTTCTGACCTCCAGACTGTGGGACAGACCAAAAAAAAAAAAAAAAAATCTGTGTTTCAAGCCACTCCATTTGTGGCAATTTGTTACAGCACCCTAGGAAATTAACGCACCACCCTAACCAAATAATTATTGTCATTATTGCCAATAAAGGAATTGAACTTCACCAAGTGACTTCTAAGATTGCTGATAAGCTGCATTATTCATTAATATTCCTGATCAAGTTGTGTGGCTTGACTCAAAATATGAGGAAATATCAGACCAATCTAAACTGAGAACAATTTTACAAAATAATTAGCCTATGCTCTTAAAAAATATCAAGGTTATAAAAAACTAATGAAAGGCTGAGGAATTATTCTAGATTTAGAAATACTAAAGAGATATGACAACAAAATGTAATATATATTTCATTGGATATTAGAAAACACCGTACAAATAGTCACAAGGAACATTTCTGTGGTAACTGATAAAATATTCAGCTGTTAATATGGACGGTGGACCAGGTGGTAACACTGGGTTAATCTTAAGTTTTCTTTTTGACTAGTCATATCAGAATTATACAAGAGAATGTCCTTGTTCTTAGGAAATATGGCCTGAATAGCAAGGTAGAAGGGAATCCTGTATTCAACTTAACTAAATATTTCAGTGGAAAAAATACTTATGACTTGGGAGTAGAGAGATGGCTCAGCAGTTAAGAGCACTGGTTATGCTTGCAGAAGGCCTGGGTTTGAATCCCAGCACCCGCATGGTGGCTAACAACTGTCTGTAACACCAGTTCCAGTGGATCCAACGCCATCTTCTGTCCTCCACAGGCACTGCATGACACAGGTGCACTTATACACATGCAGGCATAACAGTCACACACATAATAAATAAATCAAAAGGAAATACTTATGACTCTATGTAGAGAAAGAATTCACATATGTGCAAGAATTGCCACATGGTACATGAGAATTCTGTGTTCTAGTACTGTAATTTTTCAGTAACTTAAAATTATTTTAAAATAAAACATAAAAACAAAGATTAGCAGATTATTTATTACAGTGGCAGCTAGCTGTGAAAGCCACTGAATTCCAATTCCCTCATTAAGCCGTTTTGCCTCCCAGAAGACATTTGCAAATGGTCCTGACTGTGCAGCTAGAGAGCTCTGCAGTCTAGGGAGATGGTACAGTCATCTAGCGATGTTCCCAACCATCATAGTATATATGAGACATCTCCCCACAACAAATAATCACCTAGCCTAAAATATCAAGAGTTGTCAGGAAGTTGGGGCTGGAAAGTTCTGACCTCCTTGAGCACTGCACTCATGTGCAAAAACCTATACACAGACACGCATATACATATAATTTTTTAAAAAAATTAATCTTAGTTTTCCTAAGAGTATCAAGAAGTTAAGAAAATTTCCTTTTGTAAGGCATGGTAGCAGATGCCTGGGGTTCCAGTATGCCAGGTGCTGAGACTGCGGAATCTCAAGCTCAAGGCCAGCCTGCATCATTTAACAAAACTCTGTCTCAAAATTTCTAGGGGCTCAGATGTAACTCACTTGTAACTCACTTGTAGCGTACTTGCTTAGCTTAACATCTGTAAGGCTTTAGGTTTGACACCTAGCTCATCAGAAAAAAAGACAAAGAAGTTATCTTCATTGGAATAAATTAGATGCCTTCATGGATATCAATCGGATTTAAATACTAGTGTGAAACTGCATCAATTTGATATAGGTTTAAAATAAAACAAAGTTTTTTTATCAAAAAAGATTTCTATTTTACACATAGAAATATATTTGTACTTCACGATTTAGCACATACAGAAACACCACAGTTGAATGCCACACCATGCAGCCTACAAAAGGAATGGAGGCCCAAGACACATGAAGGCAAGCAAGTGGCTTTCAAGATATTGGACAGCATTCTAGTGTGAACATGATTTCACTTTATTATAATATCTCTATGAAAAAGGTAGGCTTTTCTCTAATTTATGGATAGGCTCATAAATAAGTATAAATATAGTTCATTTACTGGTTATCTGGGGTAATCCACATTACTTCTTTTAAGCCTAATGATATTTCCAGTTTCTATACTTTTGGCCTAGCAGAACCACACAAATAGGACATAAATAATGAGTGATGGAACCCACAGTATCAGGCAGGTCTCTGTATAGGGAACAACCCCCACTCTCAACAGCACATGTCCATTCTGGTTTTGAGGCCTTGCACTAGACCGGCTTGCGGGCTTCTACCTCAGGTCTGCTCTAACACTTCACATGCTAGGGTCAGTGGGTACCAGATGGATGACTGCCACCACATGGCAGATCATGGAAACTCAGGAACTAAGTCAAACTGCAAACACATCTAAAGCCTCATTCACCTCACATACTCTGCTGGTCAAAGCACATGATGACAAGCCCAAAGTCACAGAGGCAGGGATTAGTACTGCATCTGCTCTGCTGGGTGACACTGAATTTAATGGAGAAATGTATAGTCCTCCTCTACAGAGGCAGAGAGCTCTTGAGAGCAGTAACACAGTTGGTCACATACTGCACCACAAAAGGCTCCCCATAGTAGGTAGTCTTTTAAAAAACCTTTCTGATGATATCTACATTTAATATGGAAGTCAGGAGTTGGTGATATTTTTTCTGTTATGAACTGGTAAACATTCTAATCTTTGTAGACTATATCATCTTTGTTACAACTCTGACATCATAGAATGAAAGCAGCCATTGATTATATAAAAACAAAGGACCAGGTCTACCATTCAACAAAATTGTGTATGTGAGACACTACAATGTGAGTTCATGGAATTTTCATAAGTTACTGAAGGTTATGATTATTATTTTGGCAGTTTAAATTATGTAAAAATGTCACAACTATTGTTAGTTTGAGGCGTATACAAACACAAGTGTTTAATGAAATTTGATTGATCTAGTCTATGGTTTCACAACCCTGACTTAGCCTATGAACCAGTAAAGAACTTGACGATTATTGACTATGGAAGATGGCACTATAAGGAAGAAAAGCAATGACATAGGAGTTTGTACACGTTGAAGATGTAGACCACAAAAATATGAAAAACTACTTGAGAATATCCGTTGTAAGTGATGAGTCCAAAGCTATAAATGCTAGCAAGTACAGCACCAGGAAGAAACTCCTTGGGCATAATAAGAAAGACTCTCTTGACAATGATTTCTAGTTGATCATATGGATTCACTTAAAGACCAACCATTACTTCCTTAAAAACATAAAATAATAAGCAAGGGTTTCTAAGCAATAGTCTAGTTTATGAATTTGTCTTTTCTGTCATTTAAAAATATTTAATCGACAAATAAAGCAGATATACATTGTAAAATGATTGCAATATCAAATTAACACATAGCCATACATAGTGACCATTCTGCAGGTGAGGGTAGGAATTTACTTTCCCAGTTTAATTTCCAGGTTAAGTAAGAGCTAAATAACTAATATTATTGGTCAGTACAAAATAAAAATATTAAAGAAAACTGAAAAGAAAATTGAAAGTAAATTGAAAGTACCCACTGTTGATAGCATGGCACATATAATTCTAGAGTTTTTTCTGTACATATATGTATGCTTTATTGTTTATTAAAATATTCCACTATACACCAAGCCTAGTATTTTCAAATTTGATTTGTGTGTGTGGTTTATTATATGCACATGTATGTACAGGTATATTCCTCTCTCTCCCTCTCTCTCTCTCTCTCTCTCTCTCTCTCTCTCTCTCATGTGTGGGGGAGAGCTAGCTACAGGTCATCTTTGAGTATCTTCCTCTATCTCTCTCAACCGTATTTTTGAGACAGAGTCTCTCACTAGGCTTGGAGCTCACCGTTTTGGCTAAACTGCTTTGGCAAATGAGCCCCTAGAATCCACCTTTCTCTACCTCACTCTCCCAACATGGGGTTACAGACACATATGCCAAACGCAAATTTTTATGTGGGTACCGGGGATCCAAACTCAGGTCCTCCTGCTTATACAGCGAGTACTTTGTCCACTAATCCATTTTCACAGTCCCTGCAATTTGATTTTTAAAATCTAACAATATATTGTGAATATCTTCCCACATAACTCTGAACAGACGTATCTAATTTTAACCATTGTATAGTATTCCACAGCATGGGAATACCATCATTTAAATCTCCCATTGATATACATTTAGGTTATTTACAATTTCTTCTTATTAAATGTAACATTATAGTAAACATCCTTATAGCTAAATATTTACCTAAGTTAAACATTGGGCCCTAAAGACTGTGGTGGCACATGCCTTTAAATCTAGCACTTGGGAGGCAGAGCCAGGTGGATTTTTGTGAGTTCAAGGCCAGCCTGGTCTATATAGTGAATTCTAGGCTAGTTGGGGCTACAGGGAGATCCTGTCTCAAAAAGACCAAAAAAAGAAAAGAAAGAAAAAGAAAGAAAGAAAGAAAGAAAGAAAGAAAGAAAGGAGGAAGGAAGGAAGGAAGGAAGGAAGGAAGGAAGGAAGGAAGGAAAGAGAACCTAAAAGTACAATATCCCGAATCAAAGTATGTGAGGCAGTATTTTCAAAACTTTTTTTTTTCTTCAGTGTTATCTGGTATTAAAATCAAAATAGTTAATGTTAGGTGACTAGTGAGGGATAAGGAGATTGGAAACACTACCCACATGAGTGATACAGTAACAGATGTAGGTTATTTATGAATGGGTGGGGAAAGAGAAGAAAATAGGGAAAGAGACACTGTAGCATTGTCCAGAATTTAACATGAGAATGATGCAAAAGTAATGTGCAGTGATTCCCAGGCGTTATAAAAGGAGCTGTAGGAGCAAGCATATATCCAAATGCAACGCTTATTGATTTAAAAGTGAAGTAGAAACAAAAGCCTTCACATCAGAACCTATCTAAGTGTTCTAGAAATTTGGGTACTCATTTTCACAATAGCACTATATGCAGCCAGCATTGGTTTAAAGACCTTTGGACTGAAATTAATTTGCTTTTTTTCAATAAATCATGAAGAGTTCTCAAGAGGGTGTTATAATCCTATTTCTAGATAATAAAACATACTGAAACTCAGTGCTTTAAAGTAACAATTGTATATTACCCCTCATGGTTCTGTGTAAATTCTCTTTAAATGAGAATATTTTTTTTTTGTTTTCTTTTTTTTAAAAAAATATGTTTTTAATTTTTTTTTTTTTTTTTTTTTTTTGGTTTTTTTGTGACAGGGTCTCCCTGTAGCCCCAGCTGTCCTGGAACTCGCTATGTAGAATAGGCTGGCCTCAAACTCACAGAGATCCACCTGCCTCTGCCTCCCAAGTGCTGGGATTAAAGGCATGTGCCACCACACCCGGCTATCTTTTTAAAAAATATTTAAGAACAATTGTTAGCTACTGTGTGGATGCTGGGAACCGAACATGGGTTCTCTGTGAGAGCAGCCAGTGATCTTAACTGCTGAGCCGTCTCTCCAGGCCCTAGGTGAGAAATCTTAACTGGAGTCCTTCAGGCAGCTGCAGTTAGATGTTGGCTGGGGGCGAAGTCCTGTGGCTCCCCTGAGCTGCCTGTGAACAGGCTCCTCACACAGCTGACTGCTGACTACAAGCTCTGAGTGTGCCAGCAGGGTGACCATGCATGGTTTCCGATAGTTTACAACCCTTACAATAACGGCAGCTGTGTTCAAGATGTGGCGCAGTGAGTATTTTAAAATCCCATACAGCAGCTGTGTTATTCACCTTCTTATACTCTAAACTTGTGAGTCCCAGAATATCACTTCTGCTGTATTCTTTTGGATCAGTTAATTATTCCAGAGTACCCAGAGCAGGAGAAGAATCAGGCTCTACCCTTTGAAGAGACACGGCAAATCACATTGCAAAAAGTACGTGGGATGGAAGCTAGGCCTGTGAGCATTCTCGGAGGATATGTTCTGCCACCATCAGGATCAGGCAGGAACCTTCTGAAACTGTGGCCTAATTTTTGTTCATATCTGCATCTTTCTCTGAAAGGAATCTTGACTATAGATAATATCCTCAAAGAGCCCAGAGGAGGGGAAGGAAGAGGGAGGAGAAAAAAGTAAAAATGCAATTGCTGATCTTGATAGAATATAGTCTATTAAATAATTCAGTTGATGTTATATCCTAATATTCATCTTCAGGTTTAACTACATTTAATCTCTGTCACTAACTTGGAATTGCCTCACATCTAGCTATGATTCACTAAGAAACTCATCCATATAAAATTTGTAAAAAGAAATCAGACTAATTTTGACAGTATGAGTGACTGTAAGTTAAATGAACCTGGATAGAGATATACACATGTACATAAGCATGTTCTGAATTTTAAATAGAAGAGCCTGATTAAATGAAGTTTGTATTTTGGACCACTGCTCCATCAGAAATGCCTATATTTGATAGAGAGAGCTCTAATCAGCTATTAATATTCTGTACACAGTTAGGGGGAAATTTCTTTTTAGACCCCTGCAGCACAATCCTTCCCAGAACAGCAACTGATTCCCATCATAGAGTATGAGATTTGATTACTTTTATCTCGGCGTATGTAACTATAACTGCTATTATTGGCACAAAATTTGAGCTTTTGACTCAAATCACCTTTCAGAACCCGTGATTATTTCCGACAAGCTCTGTTTTGAGTTTGTGGATGTTTATGTCCCAATATTTGTTTGTCCCCTTGGGACAACCGTGAAGGTAAGAAGGGCAGGGAGGTGACTCTGTGGAGGGATGCTGGACTCCCAAGTCACCTTCACGCTGCAAAAGAGGTAAGTAGAAGTAACATCAGTCAACAAACCAAGTTCTTTTGTGAGAATATATGTGCGAATTCAAGATGGAGGCATAACTGACTGAGAGGTAATTTTGCTGCTTTCTTATGGTAGATAGATCTCAGAAGCTTCTTTCTATTTCTCTTGCTCATCTCCCCCTTTTTAAGCAGTGGTATTTTCAATAGACTGGGTTCCCTAGAACCACAGATAAAGGGTAGGTAGGATTCTGGGCTGATACCTGGGGTGTGGATTGCTCACAGGTACTTTGAGTTGATTCACATCAGGAAGCAACATCCTTTTGCCCTGCTTTTAACACTGCTAGTTGGTGGCCTGATTCCGGAGGTGATTGCCTGACCCCCGGTTGTAAAGTTGTTGGTGGCCGTTTGACTCTCTCAGAACGTCAATTCCTCATTAATATTTTACTTCTTAGTTTTAGCATCCATTGATATTTACTTCCTAAATTGTTCCATTGGGAGTTGTAAAAATGGAGATTTTTCTAATCATATGATTTCTTCTTTCATCAGCTATAACATGCCTGTGAGCAAAGCTTTCCTTATCAACTAGAGCTATTTTGTAACTCCCAATAGTGTTTCACCAGACAGGCAGATACTCAGTCCTTTCCTTGTAATGATTCCTCTTTGTTCAGAGTTCAGAGGTAACCAGTCACCTCCAAGAGGGACAATGAGCTGAGTTTGCTGCTTTGGCACCTCTCAAATTGCGTGGATTTATTTAATATGCTTCAATATCATTTGCCATTTTTATTCTTTTTGATAGTCAGATTGTTCTCCATTGGCCAATGGCCAGCTGCCTCACTTTTAAGCATAATACTATGATCCCACCTTGGTGTGTCAGGGTCACATAACACTTAGAGCCAGCAATTCTACCAAGAACTCCTAGCTAGGGCGTTGGAGAGATGACTCAGCAGTTAAGAGCACTAACTCTTACAGAGGACCCAGGTTGGTTCCCAGCACCATTATGGTGGCTAACAACCATCTGTAACTTCAATTCCAGAGGATCTGATGCCCTCTTCTGACCACTACTGCATACACATGGTGCACTTACATACTTGCAGGCAAAACACTTATACATAATAAATTAATTAAATAAATTAAACAAATAAGCAAAAAGAATCATCAGCTTCACTTAGTAGAGGCTAGTATTCAGAGATCATTCCTGTTCCTACTGGGTTGTCATTGTTTCTGGTCATTTTTTAACTTTTCTTTTTTATTTTTGGTCTTTTTGAGACAGGGTCTCCCTGTAGCCCCAGCTGTCCTGTAACTCACTATGTAGACCAGGCTAGCTTTGAACTCAGAGGTCTGCTTGCCTCTGCCTCCAGAGTGCTGGGATTAAAGGTGTGTACCACCATGCCCAGCTTTAGACTCTGATCTTTTCAGTTCAATTAAGTCATTCGCATGAAAGGGTTTAAATGGTTTTTTTTTGGGGGGGGGGTCTTTTTGAAACAGGGTCTCCTTGTAGTCCCAGCAGGCCTGGAAGTTACTATGTAGACCAGGCTGACCTTGAACCCTCAGAGATCCACCTGCCTCTGTCTCCCAAGGGCTGGGACTACAGGTGTGTACCACCATGCTCAGCTGTTTTTAACATTTTTAATCATGGTGAATTATACTTTTACCTTCTTTTTCTTACAGTGAAAATTGTAGTTAATAACAGTTTCAATATTAACATGTTTTTTTAAAAAAAATCTATGGATATAGTACATAGAATGATTTCAAAACTATTGGTTTTTGTATTTATATTTTCAAAGGTTTTTTTAAAATTTTTATGTGTATAAATG
>NW_008340588.1:5739663-5757912 GCF_000622305.1 Nannospalax galili
ATATATATTTAAGCAGGCTATCACACTGTAACCCAGGCAAGCTTCCTGAATTCACTATGTAAGGCAAAGTAGCCTCAAATTTATAACAACTCTCCTGACTCAGCCTCCCAAGTGCTGGGATTAGAGTTATAAACCACCATGTCCAGCTCAATATGATATATCAAAAGAAAACTGCCAAAATTACTACTAGTAATTGTAGTACTACTAACAACAGTTGAATGAAGGCAAAGGGTTTTGGAGGGGGTTGATTTTATTTTATGCATTTTTAGTAGATTATATTCTGCCAATGATATATAGAGCGTCCTAGTCTCTAAAATACACAGGACCTTAAGAAGAGGTCAAGATTTTCTACTGAGAAAGGGAGAAGGGTGGCTGGCTTCAGTTCCCTCTCCCTCCCCATCCTCCAGGACCATTGGGTAGCAGGCCAGGAGATAGGCCAGAAGACACACTGAACAAAGACTTATGAAATAGGAGATGGGTGTTTATCTGCACAGTGTCTGAGCAGCGACTGCAAGCATGAGATAGCCAGACATGTCACTGAAGTGATGGGAATGTTTCATAGCAGCTTGGCGCTTTAAAAGAATAAATTGCACAAAGAACAAATTAAATAAGTGGAAAGTATATGCACCCCTCCCCATCCCCAGATCATCCAAACATTTCACCAGACAGCATGTGGCAGCAGCCTGATATTTTTGGGTACAGCGCACAGCTTGTAGCTATTATTTATCTTTTTTTTTTTCTTATCATGTTGGCATTTAAGCACCTTATCACCATATGGGAGGGAAAAGATCTGGTTTCTTTGGGCTGTGTTTTCAACCTGTGATTATAGCATGATGATAAGCTGCTCTATTAATTCTGAGCTGTACTCACATTTCTGCTGGGAAGCAACAAGGAAAGGAAACAGGTGAGTCCTGCAGCCCTCAGGGAGGCAGCAGGTAGAGGAGCAGGAAAGGTAAGGACAGCCTGGGTTCTTCCGGAGGGAAGCTGAAGTCTGCCTTTCCCTCTTTGAGACACCTCACACTTAACAAAGGCTTGCTTCTCGCTCACTTTCCTCTCTTCAGTTCTGGCCCCCATCCCTCCATCAGAGCAGGGGGGTAAAGTGGTTTGTTTGCTCAAGCCCCAGGCTCTAGCACCTCTCTAATCAATCAAGCTTGGCCTCTGGCACCTGCCCTTTTCACCTTGCATACGCCTCTGCCTTTACAATCCACCAATATTAATATCAGGAGCAAGTGGCACCTTCTCTAGCCTCTTCCTTAACCCTTTGTATTTGCAAAATACTTTCTTAAAGTAACAGTTATTACTTCCATTAGCATCATAAAAGAAGCTTGCTTGCTGGGAATACCAGATCTAACCTCTATTTAGATTCTGATCTACTAAGTTAGATCTAAATGTGGGGCCTTTCCTTTTGTTGGGTTTGTTTTGTCTGATTGTGTTGGTTGAAACAGGGTCTCAAGTAGCCCAAGATGACCTCAAATTTGTTATGTAGCAAAGAATGACCTTCTTTTCCTAATCCTCCTGACTCCACACCAGAGTGTTGATATTATAATCATTTGCTACCATGCCCCATTATACTGCTGTAAGGGATCAAGCCCAGCAAGCTAGGAAAGACCCTACCAAACTGAACTACATCCCCAGCCCATGCTCTTCCTTCTTAATAAAGGAAAGGCAAAGTTTTCAGTTTTATAAAAATGGCTTGAACATTTGTTTGTTTGTTTGAGACCAGGTCTTACTTTGTAGCCCAGACTGATTTAGAACTCACTGTGTAGCCCAGGCTGGCCTTGAATTCATTGTGATCCTCCTTGTTTCAGCCTTCCCAAAGGTAGCATTACAAGTGTGAGTCATCAAGCCTTTTGAATATTAAGGCTTAAATTACAACAGGCAGAAGACTGTGAAAGGATAGATCCAGGCTGCATAGCCTCTCAGATGGGAAAACCTCCACAGGAAATAGCAAATTTGCCTATTGTTTGTTCACTGGATATTCCTCAGTAGGAACAGGAGCAGGTGCTGACACACTCAACAGGAATGAATCTCAGAGCCCTTGTGCTGAATGAAAGAAGTCAGACATGAGGGAATGCACTCTGCAAGAAATTAAACCATGGCTCTTTGAGAGCAGAGGGATTGATGTGAAAGAGGTCTGATGGAACTTTCCAGATGATGAAGATGTCTGTGTCTGGACTGAAAAGACCATGAATTGCAGAAAATCAACCTAATTGTATATTTATGATCTATAAATATAGATCATATATTTCTCAAAATCAACCTAATTGTATATTTATGATCTATATATTTCATTGTATGCAAAGCAAACCTTAGTAAATTTTATACGCTTATTTAGGTAACAGAATTTGGTTTGACAATTTATATCTTTTAGAAGTATATAAACTGTAAAAAAGAAAACTTTCAAAATAGAAAATAATCTAACACAGGACTACCCACAGCAAGTACTCAATAAAAATGCTACTGATGACAAATATCCCTGCAAGAGTAGTTCACTGCAAGAGTTCATTACAAAGAGAAGTTCTTTGCTTATAAGACGCCTCCTTTCAGCCCAGAAATATAGTCAAATTCAGCACTGTACTCAAGATTAAAATTTCCTAGCCCTATAAAAATATTTTTAGTAATCCTCCATCCTATCAATCCAGTTATACAGCCTTTTGTGGAAGTACAATAAATAAAATCAATTCCTTTTATTACTTCACCACCAGCAACTTACTACATTCCAAGCTCAAAGGTATAAGGTTGTATTTTATGAGGAAAGGATGCTGTTATAATTTTTGAACAAATAAAGAATGCTATCTTGAAACCTTAAGAAGGATTTCTTAGATTGAAAAGAATACATATAAAGGCAATCAGTGCCTGTGAGTAAGCTCTATGTACCAATGTGATCCCTCGTGTATGATCCTTGTGTGTGATGTCATAGGGCCTTGGTATAAGGGCTATCAGTCCCTATGCATGATCCTCTAGAAATTCAGAAAAGTAAAATTATTCTTACAAATAATTTCCTGGTTGGGCCTGTTGGCACAGGCTGGTTTTCCTGGCTACTCGAGGTGGAGGTAAGAGGATGTAATTTCAAGGTCAGCCTAGGCAACAGAGTAAGTTCAAGGCCAGCCAGGTCAACAATCATACACTATGCACACACACAATAGTGATACTTTTTGAATAGTAAAAAGGGATCTGGGGATAGCTTGGTGGTACAGCATGATGCTGTAGGTTCAATTCCTAATTCCACAAAAAAGCTAATTTCTTAAGTATTCACCAAATGAGTATTAAATATATTTTCTACACTGAAAAGCATCTACTTCTAAGTTCTAGATAAATGAGACAAATGCTCAGTATATCCACCCCTCCTAGTCATGCTAGGTTCCCAGCAACATTGAATTCACAGTGTGCATGTGACGACCTTTAGATTAAAAGTTTTAAAAATTTAATGTGTGTGTGCACATGTGTGTGTGTGTGTGTGTGTGTGTGTGTGTGTATCTGAGTGTGTGATGTGTATGTGTGGGTACACATGCCACAGAAAGCATGTAGAGGACAATGTCGTGAAGTCTATTCTCTCCTTCCACTTTTATATGGGTTCCAGGGATCCAGCTGAGGTCCTCAGGTTTTACCTCCTGAGCCAGCTTGCCAGCCTGATTTAACATTTTTATCCACTGGGGAGTCTGACAAACACATTAAGCAACCAAACAAACACAAATGCAAATCAATCTGTAACCTTCAAGTTAAAAGAAAATCACTTCCCAGTAGATTATGATTCCACACTGCTAAGGTGAGTTTGAAACTTTTTTTTCTTCCAATAGGAACTCCCTAAATATTTCAATTATTTTGTCTCCAGAGAATTCACATACACAGAAGAAAATAAACAATAAAACATTATAGGATGGCTATTATTGGAAAAATATGATATTCTTTTTTCAATTTCTAGAAGATAAAATTTTTAAAGGGAAAACTCCAGAAATGATGACAAAGTAAGGGTACCTTAAAAGTCGGCAACGTTTTAAATCCCTTGACAACATATAGAAAGTTTTCTTTTTGGAAGAAAAGCATTAGACCTATAACAACTCAGTGACTGAAAAGTGAGTTTCCCACCCCAGTCATGTCAGAATCCCCTGGGAACTGGTTAGAACTGTATCCTCAGTCCCACCCAAGCTGGCCAAGTCAGAACCTCCAGGGAGGTCCTCAAAACCCCCAGCTGCAATAACTTTCCATGTGGTTTTGAGACTAAAAAAAGGCTAAGAAATCACTGACTTATTCCAAAGTTCTTAATTGGGTACCCACTGTGTGTCAGGATCTAAGATAGACATTGAGGATACAAAAATAACAATATCCATAATTTAATTGGTTACAAAGAAAATTAAACTAGGGGCTGGGGAGATGGCCCAGTGGGTAAAAGTGTTTGCCATGCAAGCATCAAGACCTGAGTTCTGATTCCCAGCTCCCAAGTAAAAGCCAGGAGTGGTAGTGCATACCTATAACCCCAGCACTGGGGAATGGAGGTAAATGGATCCCAGAGGCTCACTGATGAACCAGTTAAACTGAAACAGGGAGCTCAAGTTTTTGTGTGCCTCAAAACACACAAGGTGAAGAGTAATAGAAAGTGGCTGAAACTGACCCCTGGTCTCCACACATGCTCACACAGACAGGTTAGCACACCCACACAAATGCATCTTCCAAGTCCCTGAGTGAACCCCGTTTCTTTGTATACAATACATACATATGATATTTAATTTAGAAATTAAACACAATAAAGGATAAAAAATAATAACTTCATTGATCTTTATAACTTTTCAGTTCATATATTTCCTTGAGTCTATGCAATCATCCCATCCATTACTTGCAAGAAATGGCTTGGTGACGGGACTTGTGCGGGTGATCCTTTGCCTAACTCTCCGTTTCGACTCACGGTGCTTCCTGGCACAACACGTAGTTGTCAATTCGGACACATTTTCTGTTCACATTTTCCACAAAGTTGGATGCCTTTTCCCTTTTAACAAAGCATGTATCACAAAGTGTGGCTGTAACTTTTGCAGTTTGAGGTGAGACAGAAAAACTAGCATAGATTTCTTTTTCCTTCTCACAATTTCACAGAAGATTTGTTCTTACCATAGATTTTAGCAACCTTAGTAAATGGGATTTTTTTTTTCTTTCTTAAATTGAGAACTTTCATCATTTCACTTAAAAGAAGCATTTTCAGCTTCCCTTTGGCTTACCCACATTGTCAGCATCACTGCTCATGCACTTTGATGGTATTATTAAATAAAATAAGGGGTAGTTGAGCACAAGCACTGTGAGGAAGCCTACTGAGAGGCAAGTAGTAAATACAGTGTCTCTACATCAGATAAAGGGATCATTTGTGTGCCTGGTGACTGGGGCAGGATGGTGCAAGATCTCATCAAGGTACTCAAAATGGTATATATTAAAATTTATGCATTATTTTTGGGTTAGTTGACTGATTATTTGATTGATATTGAGACAAGATCTTACATATTCAAGCTGGCCTCAAACTCGATATATAGCCAAAGATGTCATTGAACTTGTCCTTCTGCCTCCACCTCCTTGGTACTGGCATTACAGACATGCATTACCATACCTGGTTTATATATGTAGTACGGGAGATCCAACCCAGGCCTTCATGCATGCTAGGCAAGCGCTCTACCAACTGAGCCATTCCTTTACCCCTGGAATTTTCCATTGAATAATTTCAGACTGTAGTTGACCAGAGGCAACTGAAATCACAATGAACAACTTCTGTCCTCCTGGTTCTGTTTTACCCATGCTCCACCACCCAGTCACCCCAAAGCTCCCTACTTCTGCTACAAAACTTCAATCTTCTTTTCCTTTCTTCACAAGAAGATTCTTCTATAATTTTTTCTAAGATGTTAATATTTCCTTACCTTCCATCTTTAACTATATCCATATTTGAAAAAAAAGAATTTAATTAAAGTTGTCCTTAAACACAACTTTAAACTCCTGAGTGTAGAGGAAATTGACTTTTATTTATTCATCGCCCATCTGGGAAGAGTGAAATCCAAAAGAATTAACATTGCACTGGCTTATCTTTCAAAGCTGGTTAGAACCATTTTTCCAAATCCCCAATAGATGAATATGTGAATGAACAGAGAGAAGATCAGCATCTAATTTTCTAAAAATCCCAGTAGACAGAAACACTAGTTCCAAGAAAATCAATAATATGACATTACACCAACAGTAGACATACTGCAATGAACTAGAAAAGGGTTTAGACACATCTTCAAATAATGACACAATAGTAATTACTTCTATAAACAATAGCAAGTAAATATCATACTACTAAAAGAGTTTATTCATAATAAACGGAAAGGTTACTGGTGCCCATGCTGAACAGTAGTGTGAGACAAAAGGAAAACAAAGGAAACAGGAAAACTGGGTAAATAGTGTTATTGCAGAAAGGAAGGAGCTCAAATAAGAGTAAGTGGAAATGTGGAAAGGTGTGGCCTAGTTGGGGCCAAGTGGGGCGGTGGGAGATATTATTTATCATGCTACTCAAATTTCAAAATCATACTGGAATTTTCCATTCACTCTTTTGGATTGCAGTTGACCTCAAGTAACAGAAACCACAGAGAACTGAGTGGGAGCCACGTACCTGAACACAGAGAAGCCCCTGGCTACAACAAGAAGACCAAGTGTGCTCTGGAGGCTGCCACCAGTTGTTCAGTCAGAGGGTTTATCAAATGCCTCAAGGGATTCTGGGGCCCTATTCTCCTCTTCTTCTGCTCTTCTGTTTCCTAGCTGCTGTTGGGTGAGTGGTTTTGCTCTAACCCCTGTCATACTCTACTGCCTCCTCAAAGACCCAAAGCAACATGGCCAACTGATCTCGGACTGGAATCTACAAACAAAATGAACTTCTCTTTATAAGTTGATTATCTCAGGTACTTCATTATAGCGATAGAAAGATGACTAACATCCTTGCCTTCTTTTGTCTCTTGATTTGTGTGGTAGCAGTCCCCATTGATGTCCACACTAATCCCCTGAAACTGAAACTAAGTTATCTTATATGACACAAAGGACATTACAGATAAAATTAAAGATCTTGAAGCTATCCTAGATTATGGATTATGGGCCCAGTATCATCACAACGATCCTTATAAGAAAGAGGCTCATGGACTAGAAAGGACGGGATGCGAAGGCAGCAAGGGAGCCAGTCGGGGAGCTTTGAAGATGCTGCAGCGCTGGCTTTGAAGATAGAAGACAGGGCTACATCCATGGAATACGGGTATCACTAGAATCCGAAAAAGCAAGAACAAGACTCCCCTGGAGCTCCTGCTGTACATGCTGAAAATGCCTGACTAGAACCTAGAACTCAACCTCAAGATTGCTGTACAACAGCAGCCCCTGGCCACTTGACAAGCTCTCGTGTCCAAGCCACACTCTGGCTAATAAATCAGACCTCTTAGCAGTGAGACCTAGAGAACACTGTTTTCAAACTCCCCATGCAATCTTCACATGCAGCCAAAGTTGTAACCCACTGACTGTCCTGGAGGCCAAAGTGACAGGGAACATGTGGCAGTGGCTGTGAGGTGTCCCTTGAGCCCTGCCATCCCTTCTCAGGCAAATGCTTCTGCTGCTTGAGAGTCTAAGTGTTGAAATAGCATCTGTTCTCAAGTAGTAAGAGTGTGAAGCTACATTGAACTGCCCAGTCAAAAGACATGCCGTTGCCATCAAGGGTAAAGATGGGAGGTGCAACTTGTTGACGATGACAATACACCTCTAGATACTAACTTTATAAAATTTGGAACAGTTTTATGTTAAGTGGCGAGACAAGCCCTTAATCTTCCTTTTTCCAGAAGACTCAAAGGATCCATAATCTCTTATATTAAATAAAAGTTCAGTGCTTTATCTCTCAAATAGCTCCAGTATTTTCTGTTTTCCAGGCGGTTAATGTCAATATGTTTCATATTCAAATATTTCTCTCCTCACATATACACATCATATTCTTATTGACATGAATATTCATTGGTTCTAAATAACATCTAATTACTCACCTGTCAGTCTCCACTCAATACAGGTTTTGGTTGTTTTAAATTCATAGTTTTCTGTGTATGTCTACATGACCTGGAATTTAGAATTTCTAACAATGTTCTAATTTTTGATTCATTTTGAGGCTAACTGCAAGGCAGTACTAACTCCTGTTTTACTTAAGAGAAGCCATGAAAACATTTAAGAGATGAGTTCTGTTGTATGTCCCCAATAGAGGCACTAATCTAGTCAGAAAACTCTAATACATGATCTGATATGATTACTTGGTCATACAGAAAGATAGTTAGAGCTCAGCATCTACCAACAAATAGCACAAATCCCTTAAGCAGATCACTCCCATGTTATCCAGTGCATAAATTTCTTCAATATTTAATTTATTTCTGCCTTTACTTCCTGGTAAGATCAGGCTTTGAACATCTCTTTTTCAGTTCTCTCAGGGGATTAGGAAGAAGACTGGAGGGAGTAACCCTGCTTCAAGCCATGTCTACCTCCTTTAGCCTGCTTTGTTGAAAGGACCTGTGATCCTATGTGCTATATCAGAGTTGACTTTCCTACAGAACATAGATCAGACTATGATAGGGTACCGCTTATTAATTAAAATTAGCTCACTGGACCAATTAGAAAAAGGTATTATAACATCAATGTCAAATTAAAATATGAAAATGTATGCTAAATGGGTCACTTAACATCAAATGAGTTATATGCACACATAAAAATTTAACTTTTCAAACTGGAAGTGGAAAGTATTGAATTTAGTCCAATTAATGGACACATAAAATTATGTAAATCAAAGGCATGGTATTTTTCACCTGATCTTTATTTTACTTTAACAAACTTGTTTTGGAAATGCATCTATCTTTGTTGCTATTGGCCTAATAATATGTGATAGAAAGTTTCCGTATTTTAGGAAAATTAAAAGTTGCTATCTCCACCCTATCTAATGCCACCCACATTACTATATATAACAAAACACAACAGGCTGGGTGACTTCTAAATATGAAACATGTATCTTACCATTATGGAGGTTAAGAAGGCTACATTCAGGGGGCTGGAAGATTTAGTCTAGTGAGGACGTGCCTCTTGGTTGACAGCATCCATACCTTCTCCCAGAGTTCTCACATGGAGAAAGCTCTAGGCTTTCTCTACGGGTGTTAATCCTACCCATGAAGGTTCCACCCTCCCTTATAATCTAATCGACATTCAGAGACCCACCTCCCTCCCCCGAGTAATACAACAGTTAGTGATTAGCTTTCAACACAATGAATTGAGAGGGAAGGAACTTCAAACAATCAGATCAGAAGTCATCCCCATGTTTTTGTAAACATACAGGAGTCTCTACCATAAATACCACACTGAAACTGCATTGTTGTCAAGAAAGTTTTGTATATAAATACATTAAGATTTTCATGGAAGGACCACACATTGGCCAGTTCAGTGTTTGGAAATGTTCTAGTATATTTTACTAATCCTTTCTTGATAGATATTCACTTCAGTAAGTTAACGATTTTTAAGTAAATTTGCAGCCTTAGAAAATTCCCATATATCCTAAAAGCCTCTGTGCCCATTTATAACCATCCATTCCTCATTCCAGCTCAGTGCCTCCATCTCCTGAGTGCTAGGATTACAGGTGTATGCCACCATGCTCAGCAGTATTTTTGATAACTTTCAAAAATAAGAGGGGAAAAAAAATCCTCACAGTCAGCTAAGGTGAGGGTCTCAACGCTGTGAATCTGGTCCGCAGCATTGTACTGCTGAGCAAGGACCGAGAGGCCTTGCTTGGGGCTGGATAAATGCTCTCCACAACCTGGACTCAGCTTTCAGAAAGAAGCTTCTGTACCCATTCAGGATTAGGGTTGGGTTGGGCACTCAAGGAGAGTGTAAAGCTCCAGTCCAGGCTTCTATCATTTGTTTATCCATCCAGTCACATCCATTCAGAGCTGTGTGCCAGAAGCCCCACCCAGACTTCCTCCATAAACCTGATTATTAACCCTGCCTTCTTTCTTTATTTCTCAACTTTATCATCTCTCATGTGCACATGATTGAAAACTAGCATCCCTATGGTCATGAATTTTGAGGAGAAAGACGACACTTTGAATTTGATTTTAGCCCTGGACCTGCATGCAGTGAACAGCATTTCCCATCTTATTTCCTATTTATGGAATCCAGGAATAGATATGGTCTTAAATGGTTAGATGCCCCAAATTTCTTCTCTCTCTGAATTTCTTTATACTTATTGAAAAATCATCCAGCTACTTACTCACATTTTTTTTTCTTCTTTTAATACCTTCCTGATACCATCCAGTAACAACCAACACAAATCAGCAAGTTCTATATTTCCAGTGTCTTTGCTTATAGACCCAGCTCTGGAAGTGCCTGATCTGCCTTCAGGCCACTCTAGTGGCAGTCAGAATGCATTCTCCTGCTGTGTTGCATGGGTCTCTGGCTTCCCAATCCTCAGGACCACTATCCAAGGTTCTCATGAGACATTATCTCCTTTCAAATGCCACCATTCTCTGAGTTAAGATTATGCCACTGATAACATGAATGACTCCAATCTCAGAGCTCAGAATACTAGAGTATTATTTCTCATTCATATAGTAATTAGATGCAGGGGCGATCAGGACTATTCTGTTCCATAATCCTTGAGCAATAACCTGAAAGAGGCTGGCTGTATTTTCCACTAATGTCTTCCAGGCTCAGCCTGAACTTGACAGTCAGCAGAGAAGGGGAGAGATTTGAGTATCTTGTGAGGGATGGTTACGAGCCAGCCCTGGAAGCCTCTTGTGCTACTTTGTCACTTCTTCCCACAGGAAAAGATCCTCACAGAGACCTGAAAAGGAAGCTGAAACACATACTCCATCACCACACTAAGAAGGAAAAGCAAAAGAGATTGGCAGCTGGCCAGTGTCTGCCATTGAGTTGTGCTCTGAAGTCACTGAAAGTCATTGAAAAGCAAATAGCTAAATAAACAAGGTGCTAAAGATAGCGCCCACTTACTGATGCAGTATTCTGTTGCACAGCAAATAAACTGATACTCTGAAATTTTTATTCTCATAGAGAAATGTTGCTGATTAATATTTTTTAAAAATTGGATGCAAATTTATACATCATATATATGTATGTATAATTTTAAAAGACTAGTAAAATTGTGGAAAGAAATATACAAAATGATATCTATAAGCTGCATGGCAGGATTATAGGTTTCTACAGCTTTTTTTCTTCTTATGATTCTTCTCCAAACTGCTTACAATATTATGCTGTTATAATCATAAATAAAATAAACATTCTTTTCAACCATTGCAAATTCATTGCCATCTCTGTATCTTCCAGCACTCTAACCACCTCAGTTGTCACTCTCTAATAATGAATTCAGGGAATAACATAATAAAGTAATGTATATTTCTATGTCATAAAATGGAAACCAGTAATACCATATTTCAGAAAAATACTCTGAGATGGATAAGGCTAACAGTTTCTACAGAGATGACACTACTTTGAGAATGCAATTTTACGTATATTTTCCTACTAATTGCCTTCTGTGTATGTTTTTATTGTTTTAATTTCATTTGCAAAAAAATCCTTATAGATTTCTGAAAAATATCTCTTCCCCTTGCCCTTGCCTTAATATATAACATAAAAATAATCTCAGCTGGCAGGTGGTGTTTATTGCTCATCGTGGTTTTTTTAAGAGCTTCCTTTATATGCCCACCTACTTCAGTATTAAAACACATAGTAAAAACGACACCAGAATCCCAGGCTTGTCACACTGCTGGTTACTTAGAACATGCAGGGGAGAGTGCTCATGTTTTGAGCAGCTTTTATGAACAGTTACCTGGTCAACTTGGGACCCTTCATAATCAAGGGCTCCCAAATCTCAGATACTCCCCTGAAACGAAGCTGTTATTCTCACCTGCATATCGGAACTGCATACTGTCTATGGAAGCACTGAAGTGAAGGGCTCTTGACATCTCTGTTCACACTTGAGAGTCATTTCTATGCTACAAGGAATAATACCCATCTTTCTCGGCCATTGTGAAGATTAGACTGCTCGTCCAAACTTTTCAATCAATTAACCTCTGTGATTCATTATCAGTGTTCTCATCAAAATGTGTCTCATGAGAATTTGTCAACATTTACAACAGACACTGAAAAAGAAATCAAGGGATTTTGCAGAGCTTGGTGCATTGATGCTTCTTAGTAGAGAAAGTAGTTTTCCCTTAATAGTTTATTTTCTGTGTAGGAGTGAATTCATCTTCTATCTCCTCATTCCTACCCTGGTGTTTATATAATTATTTTCTATTATGAGTTTGTTTGTGAATTTTTTTCTATTTCAGAAAGAGAAAAACAAACTTTAAATTCCAGATATCTTATTGAAGACCTTCATGATTATTTCCACTTATGAACACATTTTTATCTATTTTCTGACAATGGTTAATGTACAGTGAATGGTTAAAGCTGTATGGAGCTACTAACACAATTCTGAGATCTAATCTTTAATATTTTTCCAGGAATTATAAAGAAACTTATAATTATGCTTTACTTTGGATTTATATCATCTTTACTTTATCTCACATTAAAATGTAATCAAAATCAGCCTGTTTCCATTCGGTTGCAAATCCCCTTCTTAAAGCACCTATTCAACATCTCCCCAATTTTCATTTTCTCTGTCTTTTCTTATTATATTAAATCCTGATATCTGAAAATTGAACCATATAGTAGTATTACCATTCTCTTTTAAAAATGCAGATCTTATCTATTCTTCCTGTATTTTTATATTATAACCATGTTTTTTAAATCCTTGACAAGTTGCAATTAGATTTCTAGCTTGCCATTGTATTACAGTAAATACTGTTATTATGGGAGAAATAATTCACTTTGTTTAGTGTACTGCTCAGATAGTCTGCTAAGATGCCTCTGATACCAAATGTCATTCCCATTCCTTAATTATAATTTATAATCTTTTTTGGTTTGCCATTCTTTCAGTAGATTAATTACTTTTATTCTAAAATTCAGAAATGGTCTTGGTATTATTAATAATGTTTATTAATAAGAATTATAATATCCCATTGCTTTTTTCCCCTGGAGAAGAATAAGAATAATTTTGTTCTTTCCAAACTCTTTGACCTATAACATAGTGAGTGGGACACTCTGTGAAAGAAGAGCTCAGATTTATTCAATAGTTGAATGCATTTCTTTTTTAATATTTATTTTTTAAATTAATGTGTATGTGTGCATATATGTTTGAATGGTAGTTTGAATGAGAAATATCTCCCATAGGCTCATGTATGTGAGCACTTGGTCTAAGCATTGTTTGGGAGGGGGGTGATGGAACCTTTAGGAGGTACAGCCTTACAGGAAGAATTAGTCGTTGGGATGTAGGGTTTATAGCATTATCCCACTTCCTGCTTGCTCTGTCTGCTTCCTTCCTGTGTATCATCAGCCAGCTTCCTGCTCCAGTCACCTGTTGTCATCCCTTCTCTGCCATTTTGAACTCCCCTCTGGAACCCTGAGCCAAAATAAGCTTTTCCTTCTACAAGTTGCTTTTGGTCATGGCTATCAAGGCAACAGAAAAGTAATTAATATAGTGTGTGTGAATGTATACTGCATGTGGGGGTGCCTGTAGAGGTTAGAAGAGGGCATTCGATACCCTGGAACTTGAGTTACAGGTGGTTGTGAGCCTCCAGAGCAGGAAGGGCTCTTCACCACTGACCCATCTCTAGTTCCCAGCTGAATGCATTTCTGAAGGTAGTTGTTACTGGCTTTCCAAGAGTTGTGAGTGGTGATGCACTAAAAGACATGCATTCAAAAGCAAATTTCCTTTGTCTAAGGTTGTTTATATACACTGAGTAAGATGGGGTCAAACAAGATTTGAAGAATGTCTATAACAAACACACCTGTCTTAGTTACTTTTCTGTTGCTGTGATAGAAACACTGACCAAAGCAACTTAGAGAAGGAAGAGTTTATTTGAGCTTATGGTTCCAAGGGGCCAAGCCCATCATGGTGGGGAAGCATGGCAGCAGTGGTGGCTGAAGAAGGAGCAGAAGCTAAGCTCTCACATCTTCAAGCAGGCACAGGAAGCAAGAGAGTGACTCAAGATCCAACGAGGCTTAAGAACTCTCTAAGCCCGCCCCCAGTGATGTGCTTCCTCCGGCATGGCCACAGCTTCTAAGACCTCCCAAAACAGCGCCACCAACTGGGGACAAAATGCCCCAATACTTGGAGCCTATGGGGGACATTCTCATTCAAATCATCACAACACCCATAATAAAAGCATAAGCCCTGCTGTCTCCATGTCTATCCTACTAACCATGACATCCCTAGGACATCCCAAAATACTTTGATGCACTATACTCTTTAAACATGTGTTGAATGAGTGAATGTACTGGATCATTTAGTTCTGGTCCCTCTCGCTAAGGGCATGGACACAGCTTTAAATAAATTTCAATTCAATTGATCAAGTCAGTAAGAGTAAACATTTTGGTAGAGTAGAAGATGAGCTCTATATATACTGGATAGAGCTAACTCAGATTCTGTCCCTCTTTGTTTTGTGATTTAGGCTGACTTGTTTTTCTCTCTCAGTATTGATTGATGATCTATATGGTAGATGAAGGGGAACTTTCCTCTTAGATTAGCTGTAAGAATTTAAAAGCATTTAAAAAGTGCTAATCTGATTTGAGCACTCATTACTCTCAGAGGTGAAAATTGACAGTCTATGTCAGTCAGCCACTGCTACCTAAAAAAGATACTTAACTGATTTCAACTGGGTGATTCTAAATGGTAGGTTGGGTCCTGATCTGTTCCATGTTATTTAAGGGTTACATAGGATGTATTTATGTCATGGTCTTAGCAGAGATTATGAGGGCTTTGCTGAAAAAGCATATTTGAAGGCCATCTGTGTCCTGAACACTAACATCACGCTGGCTGAAGCAGGTCCTATAGCCAACCCAAAGTCAAAGGATAGGCAAATGGACTCCTGACATGGTGGTTTTGAATAGTAAATCCAATTACAGATCCTCAGTAACTAGATATGTCAGAACCTTAGGTTTTATTCTCTCAAATCCTTGCTACCAGAAGTAATGGTAAAATGTACAGTCTCTGGTAGTGTTGTGGTTTGCATTGGGAACGTCCCCCAGAGGTTTCTGTTAAAGAAAGGGGGAGCTAGTAGGAGGTGACAGAAACTTTGGAAGGTAAAGTCTAGTTGGAGCAAGTAGGCCATTGGGGGTATGCCTTTGAAGCAGATACTAGAGCCCCAAACCACTTCCTCTCTCTCTTTTTCCTGACAACCAAAAGGTAAAGGGCTTCGTTTGCCACATGCTCTCACCACCATGGTGTTCTGCTTCATGTCAAACTGAGAAGTAGTGGGCCCAGCCCACCTTGGATTGAAACCATCAGCCCAAATAGCCCTGTCCTCTCTTTATATTGTTTCTCATATGTATTCTGTCACAGTGACAGAAAGCTGACTAACACAGGTGGAATTCTGCCATACATACAGGAAAGAAGGCAGAAAAGCTGTCATAGAAAATGTTCTGTAAGCCTGACAATGTCAGCTTTCTACTTTTTGTGTGTGCTCTGAAGGGTCTTTGAATGAAAGCTCTATTACAGTGGCAAGATTTACCTACATTTTTAGCAGAAACTGCTAAAAATTTCCAAATCTGAACCCTGGAGATCCTTATACCCTGTGTGTGCAAAAGCAGGTATACCTAGACAAATATTCAGCAAATACACATTTCTTTTTGTTTGCTTTTTCCCTGTAGCCCCAGCTGGTCTGGAATTCTCTATGTAGACCAGGCATCAAACTGACAAATATCAACCTGCCTCTGCCTCCCAAGTGCTGAGACTAAAGGCATGTGCCACTATGCCTGGCCTCATTTATAATAAACCTAAACTGAGCATGTCTCCTACCTCCCTACACCACCAGCTTTGCATCCTCATTCTTTTTCCCCTTCTTTCTGCTTTATTCTTTCTTCTTTGTGTTGGCATATACTCCTGGGGTGGGACCATCCCCTGGACTGTGGTCAACCTATCAGGGGTCACACCCTTAAAGTAAACTGACTCTCCCCAGAAGCCATCAACTGTCAATAGTTCCTCAGTTAATGGTGTAGAGGGGGAGGCTCCTGAACCTCCTACCCCTCCATGCTAGAATGTTCATTGGCTTGGTCTTTACAGGTTACAGTTGCCATTTAATGCAAGTTCCCATTAGACTCTCTCTGCAATTATGAAAATAAAAGTCAATATTCAATAGCCACTGTTGTTTAAGCATCACCAAAACATTATGTTAACCTCTTATTTGCACTTCATTCTTTTTGTGTCATAAAACTAAGCCTACAGTTTGAGCTAATTATAAATTAAAATCACCATTTAAATATTGTGTCACAAATCATGACCATCAGACTTATTTCATCCTCCACTTGAAAATAAAGCATTAGAAAATACCATTAAAATCCTTTATTCTTACATCTTTTAGTGAAACAAAATGAGATGAGGACAAATAAATCCATGTCAGAGAGTCTCCTTCAGGCCATGAGGCTGTTCCACCTCAGTAGTCTAGATAGGATTCACGTGAAACAGCCCAGAATGTTCCTACCAGCCAAAACCTCAGATTATTCTAACTGTCCCTGATTAGCCATTTATTTTAAGACAGGAAAGAGACATGACAACTGAAAACTTGTCAAGACAAAGAAGAAGAGGTATTCGACATCATCAGTGGGTAGGCCTAGGACCTGTCAAGCCCAAAGGGAAAAAGTTCTGCTCAGTGTGAAGCTACACACCCCACAGCTAGATCAGTGTGGACTGAAAATACTGCTTTGAATGGACAAGGACGGACCGGCATGACCACTGCCGACAGTACGTACAGTTTGGGGAACAGAACTGTGAGACCTCTACAGAGCCTCAGCTGATGAGACCCTACGGGTTCACGGTTATAAGAAAACAATTGGGTCTTCTCACGGGTTTATTTTCTGTCTGTCTTGTTTCCTTTTTCTCTTCTTCCTCCCACTTTTCTTTCCATTCAAGTATATCTTTCTTCCATTGTGACCTGAGTGTCACCTAACTGACACTCAGGTCACTTTGATACTGTTATTGCCAAATAATCAGCTTTCAGTTTCTATACAAACTTCCTTAGAAAAATAATTCCAATAAAAAGTTTTGCCATGTTTCCTGTTTCTGCCTAGTCCTTAATTCCTTCACCAGACATAGTGAAAAACTAGACTTAGCTGTTATAGAAATAGGTAGTCAGTATTTCACATTCTTTCCTAAACATGACATATTTCCCTCATTTTTGAAAGGCCATTTATCTTTGATATATAAATTTTAATCTTAGAAATATAAAATGTTTTAGAGAATTTTACTGCTAATATACATTTATCATACTGACATTGGTCTTTGTCCTATAAATTTCTCCCTTTTGTTGCAATAAAATATAGAGGTCCAGTGCTGATTTAACAATATACAGAACTAACAGTATGGTTAAATTATTAGAAACCACTCCTTTGTAGTTTCTAGACCTATGAAATACTATTGAAGGATTCCAAATCACACAGAGTTATGGAAGTTACTATTTTTCTAGTAATAACTGTCACTTGAATTATTATTATTTCATAAGCATCATCATTAAAAATAGCATTATCAGAAGCAAATATTAAACAGTAATTATAATTTAATCTTCAATTTTTTATCACACTATTTTGTGTACATGAATGTGCATTTGTGCCATAGCACAAATGTAGAGGTCACAGAACAGCTCTCAGAGTCAGTTCCCTCCTTCCACCATATGAGCTCCAGGGATGGAACTCGGGTCACAAGTTTGACAGCAAGTGCTTCTACCCACTTAGCCATCTCGCTGGTCCTTAGTCCTCAATTTTTGATCATTATAAAGTTCCACAAAGCTATCTCCCTCTCATCCAGGTACATATGTGTGTGACAAACACATACATATTCATCCATCACTGAGCCTACTGTGTACACGTCACTATAGTCCACTGTAGTATGCACATTTTTAATTGGGAGAATATTTTTCAAAAGACCTGATCCCTGCATTCACTTCCATATGCAACATCTGGCTTCAGACAGGCCAGTGACCTCAGATGAAGGATGAAAAGATCACTCAGCCCATCACTCTACCTAAACCCAAAGCTTTGAGTAAGCAAGAGTAGGTTGGAGGTAGGTGAGTCTACCTCATCTTGCCCTTACCTTCCTGGGTCTTGGGCCAGATTTGGCAATATTCTCATATATACATA
>NW_008340588.1:5757962-5793195 GCF_000622305.1 Nannospalax galili
CAAATTTGGTCAATCACGTTTGTTAAGTTTGGGAAAGCTCCATGCTCTTTCCTCAGAAATACCAACAAAATACTTTGCATAAAAGGTGTGCTCCAAGGCAGTGGTCACCACGTTTAATGTTGAAATCAGGCAACATTCTGATCAGCAAAGGTGCTCTATGAGGTGTGCAATCCGGGACTAAGAGAATTCTCACTCAAGGATTTCCTCAAAGGAATTATGCGGCTGAACTTGTCAGATTCCCATAAGTAGTTTTCATGCAAGGCTGGTGGGACTTGATACTCATTCATTAATGAAAAGTTATTTTTGTACCTCTTATACTAATTAAAAAATCCTCATGTACAGATTTTCATAGAAAAATTTGAAGTGCTTAGCAATCATGCTGGAGGGTATATTTCTGATCATGATACTTCAACACTAACTGCTGCTAGGATGTAAATGAAAAACTAATTTTGTTCATACATCACACTATTTATCCTGAAGCATTTTAAGGTACATATTTTATAAAGATGTTAAAATAACCTAAGGCCTAGCTCAGAATTAGCTTAGAATTTTATGCTTTCATGACTCAATTTAATAACAATGACAGCATTATTAGGACTCTCAAAACCAACTTAATATGAGCCAAAGTGGCAACGTCCTATTTCTGTCTCCTCTGACCCCACCTTAAACAGGGTGTGCAAAACTAAATGACACAAACAGTGTCCCTCTGATGTTCCCACTCCAGGTACTGGCCACCATGATCGCATCAACTATGCTAATTCACCCTTCTAGATCTTCTACAGGTGTGGTCACTAGGTCCCTATGGTCAGTTAAACAATGGCCTCCAAAAACTATCCCCAGTCCTACTATCAATCTGCTAATGAAACCTTATTTTGGAAGAAAGTTCTTGCAAATATAATTGAGATGAAAATTAGATGAAATTGACCTTGATCAAGTGAATAGCATATAGACCTAGTGACACATATCTTTATTTTTAAATTATTTTTAAGTGTATGAGTGTTTTGCCTGCATGTACATAAGTACACTATGTGGGTACAATGCCTGCAGAGGCCAGAAGAGGGTGTCAGATCCGTTGGAAATGGAGTTATGGACAGCTGTTAGCCACCATGTGAGGACTGAGAATAGAACCCAGGTCCTCTGCAAGAGCAGCCAGTGCTTTTAACCACTGAGCCATCTCTCCAGCCCTGACAAATATCTTTATTAGTAATGCTTTTTTAAAGGCAGAAAGAGATTTGTTACTAATAACAGAGGAAAAAAGAGGAGGCCCCATGTGCAGCAGGTGCAAGATGGCTGTTATTTAGCTACAAACACAGTCACTTGAAACTGGAAGTGGCAGGTACTAACTCAGGTTCTCTGGAGGGAGCACGGCCTGCTTAGCACCTTGATTTCAGATTTTAGCCTCTAGGATTGTGAAAAATAAAGTATTGTTTTCAGCCACCAAGTTTGTAGTAATTCATTCTTCTAGCCCCTCCTAAAAACTAATATAGCTGAGCCCTTCTAATTCCCTTGTTTGACTCCATCTTTATATCTCTCTTCTACCACTGACATAATTCAGACCACAAATATTTTTGTTAGGACAAAAAGAAGTTGGTAGACAGAGGCACAGACATTCTTCTAATGTGAGTTTTGCCTGTGCCAGGTCATGCACATGCAATGCTTTGTATCCACTCTCTATCCAACCTGAGCACTTGGGGAATGGGAAAACACAACTCACCTGATTGTCCTTACCAGCTAACCTCCACAGCACACCTGGCAGTTGGTTATGCCAGGAGCAGAAGCACACAGAGTTTAACTTTACCTGAGCTTGAGAAACTGGATATTGCCCTTCTCTCCCCTGAAGAAGGAAAACAAATTGCCTCTTTTTTTGCTATATATTTCTGATATTGACTGTGTGCGGGAAGCATAGGCCTCCTGTGAACCTAAATCTTTCTCCCTTCTCTCGCCTATGTCTTACCAGTGCTTGGTAAAACTAACCAGATTAACCCTGGGCTGGCTGATGGAGGAGGACTTCAGTAAACACTTCAGGGCAGGGACAGCAGTGATGTCAGTGATAAGATTGATAGTTTGGTTCAGCCCCTGGAGGAAGACTTCTGAATTACTCTGAATTTAAACACTGCAAAATTTTTTTTTATTTCTCCACTAAGGTGGGTGCCTATGGGCAGATAGTTCGGCAACTGCACCGCTCTGCTCAGCCTAGGGATCCCGTCTCCTGGGTCTAATGAGATTATTGATTGCCAAGAACCATTTGGTTTCAGGCAAACTACCTCCTCCAGGAGACTGAAATTAATTCTACAGTGAATCCAGCAAAATGTTTTCCCACTGGCTTAATGCAGTTTCGATAGTCCTTACCTATAATGGAGGAATTTAACAAATGACGTATCAATGAGTTGCTAATTACTGATTATAGGCAACAATGCCAAGAATAAACTCTTTAAACTGTCCCCAAGCATTAGAACACTTCTGAATTTGTCTCAACAGCTGTTTCCTCATTTTTAGATTCCAGCTCTTCATCTCTTCTTTCTCAATATGATACTTCTCCACTCCAACACTATAATAACAAGACTGAAAACATTACAGCATATCAAATTTGGAGGGAGGTGGTGAGAAAATCTGAGGAACTTTCCACTTGAAACCTCTTCTGTTAATGTCTGTCATGGCTTCTTCATTACCCAAGAACTGAAGTCTCAAAGAGTGTTTCTGTCATAACACAGGCAAGAAATAACAAACTGGATTGTAAAAGACAGTGTTTATTGTCCTTATTTTGGGTTGCGAATAGAAATAAGCCATCAAGGACCATGTATATGTGCATAAACACAGATACACATTTTTGCAAAGGAAAATTGTATTGCCATAGAAGTGGCACCATAAAGCAATGAGATTAATTTCTTTGTCACAGTTGTGAAATCATTTGTCACCCTGTGTAGATATGTGTTTCATAATTGTGTGTAGAATATAGCAACACTTAAATATCTAACCTCACAAATATGCCAGAGTCCCTTCTCGATTCAGGGCCAAACCAGTTATCTTTATGATTCTTGTAACTGCTCCAAAGACTCAAGCTCCATGATTATTATAATGGACAAATGGTCAAGTGAGGTGGACACACAGCATGGAAACACAAAACACAGAGCCACTCCAGTTCAGGAGGCAGCTACCAAACCCTCTCCAATCTGATGACCCAAGTTTAGTACAACTAAATACTGTCAACAGAAAAAGTCAAAAAGTTTCCATCCCCTGCATTCCTGACTTCTGCACATCTCACATTCCTTTGCCAGTTAAAAACTGGGCACTTTATTGATACTGCCTCTAATCCCCACAGCCACTCACAAGTATGCATATTATTATTATTATTACCATTTTACAGATGAGGAAAGAGACTCATAAAGGGTAAATGACTTGCCTAAAGGCCCACAAGCACTAAGTAGGTGAACACAGATTAGAACTTAGGTCTAATCACTAATCTTCTGTCTCATTACTAAACCTGTGACTCAAAGACAGAGCTCTTCATGCCACAATTATTGTTAAAATATAAATGTGAATGGCAGAGGATGCTTGAGAGCCTGTATTGACAGTAAAGGTCCAATAAAGAGAGCAGAGAAGCCACCATACCCAGTTCCTGTTACTGAGAGTCTAGGAGGCCTGGGAGGTAGTGCCTCTTCCCACAACCATGCCCAGAAAGCCTGAGGTTTAATTTCATCTCGTCCACGGAGACAAAAACTCACTTTCATTCTAGGTCTTCAAAGTAGCAAGCACATTTGAATTCCTCATGAAAGAATTCTTAGAAAAATGCCAAAATTATCTAAAGGAATTCATTCTTTTCCTATCAGTATGAATTGAAGCAATGTTCCCCCTTTCTTTCAAGGGCTATGTGGGCTTGGCCTCTCACAACTTGTCTCTTGGCCTCTCGCATTCTTGTCCTTGCACACCTAGCTCCGTAGCACAGAAGCAGCGTTCTCACCAGCAGGTGTCAGCTGGAGTTCAGGCCTTTCTGATCAAATTTTCAGTTTGGAGGAAGGCAGCCCAAACACCACTGAAATTATAACAGAAGGGGGAAGCATGCCAAGTTAGAGTTTAGGACTTCCTCCCCAAATATCCAAGGAAAAGAGTTTGAGGGGAAAGGTCATCAGAATAGCATTTGTGGTGCTTCTTGGTCCTAAAGGTCAGAGATTCTTCAGCTGTCGTGCTGTCAGCGTCACAGGAAGACTGTCTTAATGTGCTGCTTTTCATAGGGATACTTTGGTAGCAAAAGAAAGGGAATGAGGGAGGGAGGGAGGGAGGGAGGGAGAGAGGGAGGGAGGGAAAGCAGAAAGAAAGGAAGGAAGGAAAAAAGGATAGACAAAGGAAAGAAAAGTAAGAAGGAAGGAGAGAGAGAGGGAGAGGAAAGGGGAGTAGGGGAGAGGAAGGGACTTGTGCTTCTCTTCCAGGAACACAGGAGTGCAGCTCGGAATTGTAACAGTCTCTTTTCCTTAGAAGACACAATGATTCCTGTTATTAAGGTCAGGCTCTTAGGAGTCTGATACTATAGGTGTCAATATGATGTGAAAAAAGGAACTTTGAACTTAAAAATCAAAAGCAGTATTTTCATCTAGCCTTTGCTCTTAGCTTTCTATGACCTTGAACAAATAATTTAAATTATTTGGGGAGGGGGCATAGTGGCACGCACCTACAATCTCAGCAGCAAGAAGGCTGGACTGCATAGCAAGGCTGTAAAAAAATTCCTTGGTCCCATCTCTTACATATAGTAGACCATATATCTTGATTAGAATGATCAGAAACTGTTGTTACAATTGCAGAGCCCCAGGGTCCATCTATCACTGGAATCCAATGACAGGAAGAGGCATGAATCTAAATTTTAAGTAATCACCAAGCAAAGTTGTAAATAATGTTCTAGCTTCAGTTAGCTAATCTGTACAATGATTTTGTTAGGTTAAGTGCCCCATGAAGCCCTACAAGCTTTTAATACTATGAACTTATAGAACAAAAGGAATGATTCGTCAACAAATAAGTATAATAAATAGTGGTATGTTCATAGAAACAGACCCATCAGAAATCAAAAAGGAATGAACCCTTGATAAATGCAACAGTACAGTTGAATTTCCAAATACTGATGCTGAGTGAAAGAAACCAGATGACAAAAAAATGCTTTCATTTAAACAAATCCCCCAGAAATGAAAAGCAATCAATGACTGTGGGTTACCTGGAAATGTGCACAAAACTACAGAGAGCTTTATAAGGAGGCACAGTGAAACTTTCATGGTGAAAGAAATGTTCATTGTCTTGACTGAGGTGATTTCTCTTTCAGTACATGCTTATGTCAAAAATTATGAAATTCTACACTTGAAATATGTGATATTTACTATATGTAACTTAACCTCAATGAAGTTATTGAAGGGAAAGGAAAGAAATAGACAAGGAGCTCGGGGAAGTTTGGATATCCAAGAAGAGAGCTGGACAGGAAGTCCAGCTGTAGAAGATGTCCTAGAGGACAGAAGGGCAAGGGCTCCTAGACAGAGAGCAGGAAGCATTCCATAAACACAGAAGGGTAGGCAGGCATCCTAATTGCTCCCCTTCCAAGGCCAGAGAAGCAATATGGCAGCTATAAAATCAAAGCGTGTTCTGATGTCAGTGCAAACTGGGCACCAGAAGGCTCTGCCTACTGCCCACCCCACCCACTCCAGCTGTCAACATCACCATAGGATCCTACTTTGCCTGTTGCAGAGTAGGGCACAGCCTGGACCTGTCCCCATGCCAATCATATTCAGCCCAGACTGACCATCAGGTTTTTAGACTGTAACCCTGAAGAGGATTGTGTTTGTTCAATATTACCTTGCTAGCCAAAAGGAGTCAACATGGAGTCATATTGAGAATTGGTTCCAAACACTTGCAGAAGAATATTCCCAGCTCCCCACTGCTACCTAGATTGAAACCAGTATTTTAGTCTTCTGTTCCCACATTTCCTTCTCCTACCTCTAAACCGGCTTCCCCCAACCCTTCCCTCAGGAGTTCAAGGGAATTGCTTTACCGTGAGCTCTGCTTTCTTCAGGCTTGAAAGAACTTTACTGGAAGCTCTGGCAGAAAGTTAAATTGGATAAAGATGAAAGCTGATAAAATTCCCAGTAAACCCACAGTTGGTCCACTTTAAAGGCAATCGTCCCATTCACTTCTGATTAAAATGGAAATTGTCTATAAAGAACCTCCTTGGGACAAAGTTGAATGATGGAACTAGATTAAGAAAGCAGTTCATTACCCTTAAGTGAAAAATGAACAAAGTCATCATTCAGAGGCAGTAATGGGGTCGGGATGGTAAAGTGGTAATTAAAAAGGCACAACCTAAATTTAGCTGAACAATTTTGGAGATCCTCCAGGGCACTGAAAATAGAACAAAGTCTCCCCCAAATACAAACTATCCTCAGACTACCTCTAATCAGATTGGTACCATACTTTATATGCAGGTCCAATTACCTATGAGTATCATAGAACAAATATTACAAATAGTTTGTGTCCATGGATACTAGTTCGAGTTCTCTGTTTTTAGACAATGCCTTTATTTCTATCTAGTCCTCATCCTCTAGTCCTCATCTCCTAATATTTATCTCAATTAGAAGGTGCATATTTCATCTGATGAATCATGGGAAGGCATGCATTTGCCTAAACCTCCCTCCCCCCTCCCCACCACACTACTGCCCTCCCATTTTCCAACTCCACAATCAATTCAGTAAAATTTTATCACCATTCTTTATTAGAAAAAATAAATTTGCTACTAATTACATAGAAATTGATAGCAGTATTAGTTAGACTCTAGACCATCACTGTTCTTAAACTCCCTCCTCCTTCCATTTCAATAAGGCATACAGTCTCGGTCACAGTGAAGACTTTCCTAGGAAAAGCTGAACATTAAACATTCCAAATCCTAATGGCCTTGGCCACCCATTCTTCTATAAATCTTGGTGGGTCCTGAAGTTTGGTGAAAAACATAGTGATCTCAAAAATTAGGAGTTTGTGGACAAAGTTTAGCTCTTCATGTTTCAGATGGGGAACTCTAGGTGGGGTGGTATAATACCTCCTCAACATACGCAGATGGACACAAGCAAGTACCGGATGAGCCCATGTCATAATAGACAACATAGTTTAGGCTTATGGTTCAAGTTAACCTTAACTAAGCAAAACAAGCCACCAAATCTCCCAGTGCTCATCCTGACTGCCACTCACTGGGACGGTCAATTTCCATCATTATAACTCTCTTTCTAACACTCACTACCAACTTCCTATAGGTATACTGAGAATTAACAAGAAACATTTTGGTTTCCTTAAATGAAAAGGAATCCAGGCAGATTAATAGAAGAAAGTATTATAATTCTTAATCATTGAGATTTCTGAAGCCTAGCAGGTGTAATTAAATAGTCATCAGCAAATAAACGGTAGGTGAGGGTTCAGTGCATGCATCAGAACGGAACACAGTTAAGCAGAAGGCTCACCTGAGGAATGAAACTTGGAGATGCTCAGCTGTAAAGTGCCCCCTAAGAATCAGGCCATAATTATAAAATAAGATTCATGGAGAGCGCTTTTAAATCACAGTGAAGAGCTCATTTCTGAAGGTATCTGTTAAGTTACTGCTCCATCTACTGCCGGCTGCCATAGCTTCTGCAGAGCCCCACATGAAACTAATTTTAGCTGCATTTTCTTTAACCTCTTACCTGTCCTAGGAAAGTATTTTCTTCAGAGAATCTGAAAGTGGAATCTGCTAGTAATAGGTACATTTTCAAAGGCAGAACACAAGAAAAATCTTAGTAGAGACTCTCACAAACTATTACTAAAAACAAGCGGGAAGGCATATTCCTGCAATTGCACCGCCTGCTCTTGAAGTAGGAATGCGATGGAGAGAAAATGCTTACAGAAAACTTAAAGACACCTGTTGACGCTCAGTGCTGGCGCTACACTAGGGATAACTACCCCCTGTCTTTAGTTGGCATAGATCCCTTGGGAGCATATAACATGGCTCTCCTCAGGGCTCATCCCACACTGCAGGGGAACACCAGAAAAAGACACTGTCCATCTTTGTGTATGGTGGTGCTTCTTCTATGGCGAAGTTTCTTCGTTTTCAAGAGCCCAATGAGAGATTTAAATCCACTCCAGTGTTCGGGAGCAAACAATTTATGATTAACCTTCATACATAATTTTTTAATTTGTTTCAGTCCCCTTAGCATGAAACGTTCATACCCAGCAGGTATTCTAGGAAAAGTGGGATGTCAACTCTGAGCCTCAAAGAGAAGCTAGGTCTGTAGTTTGGGCTATAAATGAATGATAGCAATGTAGAATCTGGCCAGACAAACCCTGGGACCTTGAGTAGAGCTGTAGAGTGACTCTGCTGCCCCCATGTGGATTTCTTCACGTGAGACACGTTAGACCAAAGGTCACAGGATTTAGGATGGGTTAGCATGATGAATATTTTGAGAACTGGTCAGTGCAAGAACAAATACTGCTTCAACACAAGGCTAGCTTTGCCATGGAAGCCCGGACCAGGAGGCATGCTACCGGCTCCCCACACCTTCTTGCCACACATAGCTGTTGAGCTCTGGCCACAGGACTGTGATAAGCCATTAAGATGATTTCATGGCTGAGCAGCAGTCCTTGCTCAATAAGCAAATACCTCTCTCTCATACGTCTAGAATGTGGTCTGATAAGGCTTCAAACTGAAGGGGGAACAAAGTTCTATTGCGTATATGAGAGAAGGGGAAGTGTGATTGTTCCCGAGAAAGAGATCAAAGAGGGCTTTATGAAGAAGAGGACTTTGGGACATGTTTTACAACCCAGGAAGATGTTGCCATGTGAGGGATAAGGAGGAAAGCACTATAACCAAAAGGAACAACATAAACAGTGGCATGGATGAGGGAAGGAGTCAGTATGAGGCTGTGCAGTGAGGATGGACAAAATCAGACATGCCTTACAAATGGTTGGACTTTGGCCTATAAACAATGGACAGTCAGTATGTCTTCTACAGTAGGTAAGATGTGATCATGTTGGTATTTTCAGATCATTCTGGCAACATGATGAAGGAATTTAGTGCCGAATGTATAGGAAAGGAGGGCAGAGGCTATGACAGTATTTGCCAAATAGGAAATAATAAGGTCTGAGCAGAACAGTAAAGACGTGACAAGTTTTTAAGCATTATTTCTGATGGGCAAATGATAGGCTTGTAGATTTATTAGATGTAGGGATAAGAAAAGGGGGGAGTGATTCCAGGCTTTCAGTTTATGTCTACACTAAAGTGATGCTCCCTCCAGGCACTACTGAGGGAGGGAGAGATTGAGGGAGTGGGATGCTGGAGCTTTTGCTTTTGGTCACATTGGGTTTGAGATGAATGAATCAGAGTTGGAAATGCAGATCTGGACATCTTGTATTTATATGCCCATTTTTGTATGAGACAATTGAGGTTTGGAAATGTTGGATGTTGTCTCTAAATAGAGATGTCTCTAAAAAGTGATGTTTTAGGCATGCTTGTATCTGGTCTTAGCATTACCAGAAATGATTAAATGCCACTCTAATATGCCAAAGCCAGAGAGGAGGCAGAAGGCAAAACCATGGAAACAGCAGATTCTGAGGACAGGCAGAAGGACTTGGAGCCCAAAGCTGAAAAAAAGCCCAAGCCCAAGCTCAAAAATCCCCCCAAAGGTCACAGGGAGGTTGAAGGGCTGATTGTCGAGGGGCAAATGAAACAGAAAAATGTTTAGATGACACTTCTGGTAAATTTAGACTTCAAGACAGGAGGTCAAAAGAATTGCAGGCTGAAGAAAAGTTTTCTGGTTGGGTCGGTGGGTGGTTTTGCAGGCTGAAGTAGAGTATGTTTATGGGCAGAAGAAAAGGTTCTCGTGGACAAAAAGAAGCCAGAATTAGGCAAGGTTGGGCTACAAGAGAGTAACCTAGAATGACTTCCTTAAAGGAAGTATTGCTTTAAAGATTAATTGATTGATGTTTGAAACAGGGTCTTCCTATGTACCTCTGACTGGCTTAGAACTCTCTATATAGACCTGTCTGGCCTCAAACTGACAGAGATTCACCCACTTCTGCCTCCTGAGTGCTGAGATTAAAGGAATGTGCCACCACACACAGCAGATTTATTTATTTTTATTTTATGCGTATGAGTGTTTTGCCTGCATGTATGTCCATGCACCATGTGTGTGCAGAGGCCAGTATGTCTTGGTCACATGTCTTGAGTTTCTTCATGAGTGTGCAGGCGAAGACTCTTCCATTGTACCCACTCTAAGTGGTGTTGAGAAACCACAAGTCTCTACTCTGTTTGGCCCAGACAGAAGAGAGTTTCACTTGCTGCTTTTATTTTCAGGTTTTTATTTTGTTCTCTTTCAACCTTGAGTTAACAACTGAAAACATCAGACAAAAAGGGACATAAAAGTAAAAGGCATTCCATTTCATCATTAGTTCAGCCTTCCAGGAAATAGGACCAGTAACAGCCGCAATAAGTGCAGGATAGCCTCTACCTCAGCTCCTCACCTCCTGGTTCCGCTGGACCAGTGAGGAACTATTGACATTCCCCACAACAACAGAGTTCAACACCGTGCAATTGACATCCCAGGCAGTAAAAAATAAATTGCTATCTATTCCCCACTTCACCTTAGAGTCCTCTTTCTGAGTAGGATCTTCTAAGAAATAGCAAGAATTCTGTTCTTTGGTTTTCGCCACTCCGATCTGACTGATGAATTTTAAGTTTTAGACTTATTTTAAACAGGCAAGACATCTTAAATTATTTCTCTAATGTTATTGTGACTACTTCCTTGTCTCTGTATATTATCTTTATCTTGAGAAAACACTAGGTCTGAGGAACTATGTAAGTGCAGCTTTGGTTGGAGTATTGTCAAGATGAGGAGAAATGAAAGGCTTTTATTTCGCCTATCCCACTTTCCTTCATGGATGCTTGATAAATGCCGCATGCATTCTCCAACTTACCTACCTGATATGGTTTACAAATGGCAAGAGACAGGTGGGACAAAAACCAGTTGCCTTTAGCTAAAAAAGCTAAGTCCACATCTAAGCACCAAACACATACTTCAGTCCCCAACTTTAACTGTCATCTTGACAATCTGGAAAGAGAATTACAATTGAAGCATTGCCTAGATCAGATTGGTCTCTGGGCCTATGGGGGGCATGGTTTATCTGGGTTGTTCATTGTTATAGGAGGGCCCAGCCCACTGTTGGGTGGTACCATCTCTAGACAAGTGTTCTTGAACTGTACAAGAAAGCTAGCTGAGTATATGTCTTCCTGACAGCCAGCAAGCAGCATCCTCCATGGTTCCTACTGTACCTATTTATCTATGAGGTCAGTTTCTTGGTCAGAGGTAATGTTGTGTGGAATAGCAAGCAGGTCTGCCTTCGAGTTCCTGATTTGACTTCCCTCAGTGATGGACTGTAACCTAAAATTGTAAGATGAAATCCCCTCCCCTCCACACACAAGTTGCTTTTGGTCAGGGTAGTTGTCACAGAAACAGAAATGAAATAGAACAGCAAGGTCCCCAACAGATCCAATGATAAGACCTTCTGGCTGCAGTTACCACAGGCTACATGCCACCCTGCAGCAGGAGTCTGTGGTCTGCTGTTCCACATCAGACTCTGAACTTCATTCATGTCCTGCTTCCTGAATTGGCCTTCCTTTGCTGCTCTTCTATTTCAAATTATTTATCTTCCCTTTTACACATCCGTGTTCTTTGAAAGAGGCCAGAGCATTTTAGTTGGAAATGCCGCCTTTATGAAACAAAAGAAATCTCTGAATTGCATCTCTTCCCATAATCTTTCTATGTCGTGTATTATGACAAGATTGTTGGCTCAGGACATAAGAGATGTTGCCCTCTAATGAAGAACCGTTTTCAGGCACTTAACTGCTTAACTGTATTTGAGGTCACCCAGCTGTTGGTTGGGTCTACAGGTCATCAGTCAGCCCCTCCATTTTTTTTTTTTAATTTCAAACTCAATTCTAATTATTTTTCCTTGAAAACAAATTCCTCATTTTGACTTCTCTGTTTCTTCTAGCAATTTTTCTTTATAAATTATGTTCATTGTTATTAATTTGATATTCAGAAAATACAGACAAATCAAAACAATAGAAAACTCCCATAACTCAAAGTAGTCTTAACCTTTCGTTTTTTAATATGCTGCTAGGAGTCAAACTCAGGGCCTTGAACATGCCAGGCAAGCACTGTACCACTGAGCTACATCCCCAGCAGCATTTTGAATGTTATCCTGCTTGGATTCTATCTACATCCACATGAATGAGCATATATGTATATAATTTCAGATTGCTTTTTAAAAATCTAACTGTGCGGATTGTGCACGTCTTTCTCTTCATTTAACAATAGATCATAAATAGCTTGTATAATTTAATGTTTTTTTCCTTATGTGTAAAAGCCTGTATGTCCTTACATAAGGACACACACACACACATACACACAGACACAGACACAGACACACACACACACACACACACACACACACACACCCCTTTATGCTCCCCATTTACAGAGTCAAGTTATTATCCAGGTTTGTAACCTCTATTTCTCCATGCTTACAAAAAATTTTATGCAAATACAGAAAGACCCTTGTTTGTTCTCATAAAATGTGCTCTTGTTGCACATATTATTATAGAACAACTTTTCTTGTGTTTTGATTTCTGTATAACTTTTACTTTCTACACTATAGTCTCATAAAAATGTTAGTCAAAGAGCTTGCACATTTTAAATTTTAAACTATTTTATATTTTGTCAAATTATTTGCAAAGAGATCAGAAGGCGGCACACCTCCACCAGCGTGCGAGAAGGGTCTGTTGTGATCTTGCCAGTGCTGACTGTTATGGCTCCTTTTCATTTTTGCCATTTTGATGGGAAGAAAATTGAATTCGGTTTTAGTTTCCAGTCACACTTCTATACATGTTTAGCTTGTAATTCCAATAGTTGTGAGGCTGAGGGAGGATGAGGACATGGTTAGAGTAGGCACACAGAAAGACCCTGCCTCAAAAACAAATAAAACATGAATAACATGCAAATTCCTATTACCATGACATCGCTTCATCAGTTTTCTGCTATCTGGCATTTGACTTTTATTGTTTGTTTAAAATTATTAGAAACCACTGTAGCTACAATACAGGTGAGTTATTTTCAATGTCTGCCTAGTTACTTCCTCAGACTAATTCAAATGACTGAAATTATTGTGTTCATGAGCACATTGTGTTCATGACAGGCATAGTGGGTGCCAGACTCAGAATTAAATCCCAGATTTATCATTTTTTAAGGATGTGACTAGGCAAATTGTTTTTTGCTGCTGTTGCTTTGTTTATTTTTGTGTGTGTGGTATATACACATATACATGTTTGTGTGTGTGTTTTGTGTGTGAGGGTGTGTATGCACATGTATGTCCATGCATGTGGAGGCCAGAGGTCGATGTTGAGTTTCTTCCTCTATTCTCCACCTCAATTTCTGAGATAGTATCTCATGCTGAATCTGTTTGCTGACACAGAAGGACTAGCTGGCCACTGCAACCCAGAGATCTTGTCTCCACATCCCCATCATTAGGATTACAGGTACATGCCACTGCACCCAACTTTTCCATGGATGTTGGGTCCTGACTCGGGTCCTCATGCATATACAGGAAGCACTTTACCAACCAAGCCCACCTCCTCAGTCCTAAATTGTTTAGTCTTTTCTTTGACTTGGTATCTTTACCTGCAAAATGGAGACGATGATAATATATAATTCATAGGATTGCTGAGAAATGAAGTGATACAGAGAAGGCTCTGGGAGCAGCTTCTGGGGTAGAGTGCTGAACACGCATTTTGTTGTTACTTGAACATCATTAAGCCACTCCGTGCATATATAGTAGGATGTTTAAAATGCAGTTTCAGCCCTGAAGCATAGAAACAATAAACTCCAAAGCCATGCATGGTAGCCCATGCTGGTAATCCCAGGAATCAGGAGGTTGAGGCAGAAGGATCAGGAGTAAAGGCCAGCCTTGGCTAAAAAGTGAGTATGAGCCAATCTGGGCTACATGAGACCTTGTCTCAAAAAAGAAAGGAAAGGAAAGGAGAAATAATAGATTCCAGAACCCACAGTCTTCACTATGTGATAACATTCACGAAAGAATTCTTGTTATTGGAATTTAATTTTAGGAAATAGATCAAACACACAAAATTAATGTTCATCTATATTAATTGCAAGAAATGTTCCACACCAAAACTCCAAGGATACAAAACTACTCCTCCTGCCTTGAATCACTCAGACAAACACTACAGCAGGGCCCAGTGCTTAGAAGAAGTGGGTTGGTGATAAGGATATCCTTGGCTAATCTGTGCTGTGAGGTCCCATCCTTGGGAAGGAGAAGCATGGTGACCTTCATTTTGAACTAAGCAACCTCCTCCTTTACCAAGTTCTATCCTCTAAAGGCCAGAAACAAAACTATTGGGCAGAGACAGAAAAGAGTTAGAGAAGAAGGCAACCAAAAGCTCTTTGTGGATCATGGTGGACCATCAACCACAGGCTTCAGGGAAGAAAAGGAGGAAAGTCTTGTAAATGAAGACCAAAGCTGCCTCACAGTGCGGACTGTACATTTTTATTCTCAAAGGGGAAGGAGAAAGCCAGAGACCCACTAAGGTCTCAGTCAGAGATGGACACGCTTCTGCCAAACACATTGCAGACAGGAGACTAAATCAAGAACTCATCATGTGCTGGACATGGTGGTGCATACGTGTCATCCCAGCACTTAGGAGATGGTGACAGAGGATCAAAGTTCAAAGTCAGCCTTGGCTACATAGAGAGTTAGAGACCAGTCTGCTATACATAAAACTTTGTCAGAAAGAAGGAAGAGGAAGAGGAAGGGGAGGAGGAAGAGGAGGAGGAAGGAAGGAAGGAAGGAAGGAAGGAAGGAAGGAAGGAAGGAAGGAAGGAAGGAAAAAGAAAAAACTCATTATGTTTATTCAATGTGAAATTTCCCCATTATAAAATATTGCCTTCCAGAGGGGCTGGAGAGGTGAGTGGCTCAGTAGTTAAGAACATTTGCTGGTCCAGAGGACCAGAGTTTGGTTCCCAGAAACCAGGGGAAGGATTCATAAACACCTATAACTCTAGCTCCAAAGGATTCAGTGTCCTCCCCTGGCCATCATTGATTGGCACCCACACAAATGTGCACATCCCCAACACACACACACACACACCACACACACACACACACACGCATACACCCCTACACATAAATAAAATAAAATCTGTAAAAAATTGTAGTGCCTTGCAGAAAGCTTGAATCAATTGGTACTACAATGAGCAAGCTGCCTCAGTCATGTATTATATGTCTAATAGTAAATAGTTTGGCATTTGACTTTATCTGACAGTCTCTTGGGAGGTTTGTTAACTTGAGCAAGCCCCCTAGAATAGAGCCACCTTTGTGGAAATGATGCCATGCGGTGCCATGAGCAGCTGAGACCAGGTCTCCAGAGACCGGCCCCCTCAGTGCTGGCGGTGGTCTCTGTGGCCTTCTGGGAGGACCAGCTGGCTTCTGGGTCTGCCTCTTTAGTACCATTTAAACTGAAACAAGCACAACAGCAGGTTCTGAGGAGGGAGGACATGAAACAGCCTCAGGGGAAGGAGAAAACTGGCTGTTCACAGAATAAGAAATCCAGTGTCTAATTGCGAAGCAGCTAATCGTAGAGCATCTAATTGAGAGGGAGCATTTGAACAAGGAGCGGAAATAACACTGACTCCATTCAGCTCAGAATGAGGCCCCAGCTTGGCAGTGAACAGCTCCTGCTAACAAAAGCAGCAGGTCTGCACGCTGCACACAGGTGCCGGTGATGGGGCATGTGCACATTACCATGACAGGCAAACACAGCATCAGGAAAACACTTAATCTTCCTATTTTTCCCCAGAAGGACTAGTAACCAAAGGGAGAGGGAGAGCTGCATTCTTCTTCATTTAGAAACAAGCTACCACTAATGCTGAGCTCTCCAAGTTTATAGACCAAATACCTGCTCACACTAAAACTGCCACATATTATAAACCTCACCGAGGAAGTGAATCCATCACATCCCTGCTCCCTTAAGAATAGTTTTTCCCTGGAGTACATAACCCATTACTGCATATCTTGTAGAAATCAAATTCAGACTCTATCTTCTACCACAGAACAAATCGGTTTTGTAGAAAAATGCACAAATCATGACACTTTGTTTTGCTTTAGCTTGAAGGCTTTTGTTATGATTATTATTCTGTTCTTTTTGCTTGTTTTCAGGCCCCAGTTCCTAAGACATTGCTGCCTCTGGATTTAGCCAGAGGTAAGGAAGAGTTGGTGTTCTCACCTTGGTCTCTAGATAAGGCATCAAGGGTGGTACTGAGGTCAGTTCTAGACTGTACACAGAAGCAACACAGGTGCTCACAGGTCCTTTTCATTTATCTTAAACCCTTTTCTGACTCAGTTTCCCTCTTTTTCATACAGATTTCTAACTTGATCCCTCATGGTAGAAGAGGTGTCTACAACGCCACTGAGACTGTGAGTCACTAGACTCCTTGCTTTGTGGGGTCTGAGATTGTCACTCACCACTGTACCCCTCGGTCAACACTGGCTTGGTCCATGATAAGCCATCTATGCATTGAGGGAAGACACCATGTGGATGAAAGAATGAGCTATATTTAAAGAAGACTTTTAAAGAAATCTACAGGCTATTTCTAAGGCTAGAATTTAACAAAATTCATTATTTATAGAATGCCAACTAAATATCATGACAAGGCGCTTGAAATATCATTTATTTCCACTCCCCTCAAAGTCACACGTGTTTAGCAGGTTACTGTATCTGGGATTGCCTCTACAAAGACAAGCTGCCATTCTAAGTCAAACACAAAGTAAGGGTGATTTAGAAATAAGGATCTCAGTAATCAGCCTCTTTTATTTTGTCTTATTAATGTCCAGCCAGATGTTTCTATGTGTTTTTTTTTTTAAGGTAAGTTGTATAGGGAAAACAGGAAGGTACAAAAAGATATTTTATAATGGAAAGCATTTGCATAAAAGATCATTTTAAAAACTGGAGCTCATTACGAGTACTTAAAACTAATAGAGAATGGTTGGAGTCAAGAAAGCAGCATGCTACAGTAGGAAAGTGATACTGTGTGTAGTTTAATCTCTGAAGACACAGAAATCTCCTGTGTTTCTGTGGTGCCTCAGGGCATTGCCAATAATGTTACACAAAACTGACAAAATTTTAAGAAGGAGCTTGAGTCAGGGGGACCCTATTATATTCCAGTGTACCCCATTGCTATGCAACCTTAGTTATCTCTTTCTTATAGAGTCTAGGGAGAAGGAATTATCTTAACTTTCTGGTTGGTTAAACTGTAAACAAGGGTGTCTGCTGTTTTACTTCAAGGAACAAATGATGCCTGCCACTCGCTGGAGCCCTTGTAGGCATGGAATGCTCTTGAGATCATTTCCAGCTTTCTAACCTCTATAAAGGCATGCTTACTTTAAAAAACAAAACAAAACAAAAAACTGAGTACTAGAGTCTTAGAAAACATCTTTGGTGTGAGGCAGAGTGATAGAAGCTCAGTAATTACAGTTGGATCTCATTCAAGATAAACCATCCTCTCTTAACATTTATGGTTCTAGGTTCTAGGCTGGTGTGTGACTGAGACCTGCTCCTTTCAGCTCAAGAAAGAAAATTCAGGGCATATAAGAAATCTCTTAAAATATTTGTTTTCAATCCAATTATTCAAAACCTGCTTACTATACACAGTCTGCATACTTACTATTTGCCAATTTAGCAAAATCAAAAACTCATGGTCAAGTATCCATTATAGGATAATCTCCAAAGTAACTGTTTAAACACAAAGTAATAGCAGGTTAAGTCTAGGATCTTAGGAGAGGTTCAAAGGCTGTGTGCTAAAGAGCTTTTTTTTTATCCGCTCAACTGGAAATGGAGGATTTCTTTCTTGAAATCTGGTATTCTCCTTTTAAATATGATCACAGTGACATGTAAAGATTTCCTTGGACCTTATTTCAAAGTCTGCCTTAATATTCACTTAGAATTAAGCCTTTAAAAAGATTCATTTTCTTTTTAATTATGTGTATATGTTTGTGTCTTTTCATGGGTGTGTGCATGTGAGTGCAGGTACCTGCTGAGGCCAGACATGTTAGACCCCCACCCCCGGAGCTGGAGTTGCAGGTGGTTGTGAGCTACCTGACATTGGTGCTTGGAACCAAACTCTGAACTTCTGGTAAAGCAGTACATGTTCTTAACCATTGAGAAATCTCTCTAACCCCAAGCCTTTTAAAAATAATGCTAGATTTGCTCTGTACGCAAACTATTTGGGGTTTTTGTTTTGTTTTTTTCTCCCTCATCTAACCTTTAAACCTGGAATCAGAGGAACACATCTTTTCAGGGACATTATTTTTGGGTTTCTCTCCAAATGTCTATCTTTGTATGTTTTTCACATGTTGACTAGTGGAAGAAAAAGTCCCATTTGCTACTCAGCTTCAAACATTTATGACAAAGAGGACAGAGACCTCATTAAACACAACCTCTGGTTTCACAGCCTAGAAAACTTTGCCCCAGTGTGAAAGACCAATACAAACCAGGAAAGAAACGCCCCTCCACTGAGGAAATACACAGGCCTTCATTCACTTTCAACAATCCACCTATTCAAGCCTACACTTTACCAATTTGAACTCAAGATTCAGAAAATCTCAGAAATCTCTGTGCCCATTATGTAGGAGATGTGAACAACTGTCTATTTGCCCCATATAGAGCACTGACAACAGACCACAGGAACAATTCAACCTGTCTATCTTAGTGATTCAGTGAGTTTAATGAGGTTACATATGGGAGTATGGGTGGGGGTAATTTACAGGACCATGAATACCTCAAAGGAAGTTGCATTACCAACAAGCTCACCCCTGTGTAGGCAATGACTCATAGTAGCACCCTGCTTGACTTGCAGGCAGTCTCCACGCCCCAGTAATTGTTTACTACTTACATAACCTTGGAGTTAGGGGCTTGTGAACCCTGTAGTTTTCTAGAGCTTCCCTAGTCATGAAAGTTTGGTTTACTTACTGGGCCTCATGTTTTCATTTCTTTCTGGATTCTGGAACCTTCCAACTCCCTCAAGGAGAGAATGCTTTAATTTAGAAGAAATAAGCACAGGAAGTGCCTCGTTCTGAAGTTGAGGCTTTGGTGTTAGTCTGAATGTTTTCTTTCAATCATCCACTACATTGGTCCATTTAAAGTATCAGTAGGTAGTTAACAGACTGATGCAAGGCTGTATTTCCTTTTCTGGAGTTTTTCTTGGCTGTTAAAGGTTCTTTTTAACGCTGCATAAAGATTTACCCCTCTCTTTTTTAAAATTGTTCATTATTTTTATTTTACGTATATACGTGTATTGCCTGCATGTAGGTAAGTGCACCTGTGTTGTGCAATGCCTGCAGAGGTCAGAAGAGGCTGTCGGCTACCCTGGGACTGGAGTTATGGACAGTTGTTAGCTGCCATGTGGGTACTGGGATTTGAACTCAGGTAACCGCTGAGCCGTCTCTCCAGCCCCTATCCCTCTCTTCTGTAAGGTGTCTTTTCCACCATACATGAATGGATTCAAATGTTTCCTAGCTTCCCTTTTTATAGTCACTTAAACCATGTCAAAAATACTCTACCTCCAATGAGGCTTTGAAAAATGACATCATACCCCCCTGGGATTCTTCTCCATCAACCCTAAATGATACTTTTCTTTGGACATGAGCATGCCTTGAGAGTGCAATATGTACAGGTCATTTATAACAGAACGATAATGATGCTTGCAGCACAGGAAGCTTGTCAGGAACCCAGAAGTGTTCTTAGCTCTCTGCAGAGGATAAATCGCTGTATTGTACAATAGCCCTAAAGCATAAGTGCACTGTTATCTTCATTTCACAGGGCATATATACTTAAACTTGACAATGTGGCCCAGTGTGACTCAGGCAGTATCTGGGGCAGAATTTGAACCCAGGCAATCTGACCTTAGGAATCATGTTCTAGGGGATGGCTATAGGAGCTGGGAATCAAGCCTGATGCCATATATATGCTAAGCAAGAGCTCTACCACTGAGCTGTATCCTCAGCCCAGGGGTCACATTCTAATCACTGAACTATGCTGCCCCCATGTGTGTGGAGGTACAGTGGGCTACTCTACCTATCAGGCATAAGAAGTGATTGTGTGTTCATTCAGGTGTTGTTGAGAAAATATAGCAAATATTATGACTTGAACAACATATTACTTTATTTAAAAGCATCTTTAGTTCTAGCATCTAGAGGATCAAGTTTTCTTTGGGTTTTTATTATTGTTGTTATTTTTGAGATAGGGTTTCACCATGTAGCTCTAGCTAGCCTGGTACTCACTATGTAGACCAGGTTGGCCTTATTCACAAAGATCCACCTGTCTCTGCCTCCAAAGTGCGGGAATTAAACTGGACAAGAATCAGGTTTTTATGTTATAAATAGATAGGTCATAAATTTAAAAGCTTAACCATTTTCTTCTTTTTATAGAGAGAAAGAAGTGTTCTAAGACACATGGGCATTTTCTCATCAGTTGAGGGGATCTTTATGCAGATTGGCTTTCTATCTTTAAATCTACTAGAAGACTTTGTTTTCCAAATTTCACTTAAAGACTGTTTTTTCACTGATTTTTCAGCCCCACACAGTTTCATATAAACTGTTTGAACTATTTGCTTTTAAGTGAATTGTGAAAGTGATACTCAAAATTGATGATAGGAATAATACTTTTTAATTTTTATTTATTTATTGTGTGTGTGTTTGTGTGTGTGTGTGTGTGTGTGTGTGTGTGCGCACAACAGCTGGGTATGGAACAACTTTCAAGAGTCAGTAGGCTCCAGGGATAGAACTCAGGTCATTAGGCTTGGCAGCAAGTACCTTTACCCACTGGGCCATCTTACCAGTCCAGGAATAATATTTTTAAAACAATCCCAGAAGCCTGAAGTAACAAGATAGAATGTTTAAGAAAAAATATTTAGTTGGTGTTTCCAAGAGAGTTTGTGAGGATTCTTTTTTTTTTTTTTTTTTACTGGACATAGCCAAAAAGACTCACTTAAGCCACAATTGAGTCATATAATTTTTTTATTAAAAAAAAAGAGTTAAGAAAGGAGCCAGGTAGGGTGGCACATGCCTACAACCTCAGCACTTGAAAACCAGAGGCAGGTGAATCTCTGTGCGTTCAATGCCAGCCTAATTGAAACACCAAGTTCCAGACCAGCTAGAGCTACATAGTGAGACCCTGACTCAAACCACCTTTCATCCCAAAGAAAAGTAGGCATGGTGGCTCAGGCCTATAATCCCAGCACTTGGGAAGCTAAGGCAGGAAGATTGCTGTGAGTTTGGGGCCAGCATGCACTACATAGTAAGTTCTAGGCTAGTCTGGACTATAGAGTGAGACCCTGTTCAAAATACCACCAATTCATAATAATAATAATAATAATAATAATAATAATAATATGGTGGTGCATGCCTTTAATTCTGGCACTTGGAAGCAGAGGCAGGTGGATCTCTGTGAGTTGGATGCCAGCCTGGTCTACATAGTGAGTTCCAGGCCAGCCATAATAAGACCCTGTCTCAGAAAAAAAATGGAACTGAAATAATTTCAATATAAATTATATAATATAATTAATACGACTTACATACAATGACTTACTACTAAATTAAAAACAAGAAATTACTAAGAACAGCTCAGAGGGAAATTAAAAGGGCATATTCTTCATGAAATTTCAGTGAAGGTAGAGTAACATTGAGACATGAAAACCTTAGGAAAATATGCTCCCTATGCACTACTTTCTGAAATTATTAAGGATGTATTTTATCAAAACACAAAGCAAATCCAATTAAAGTGGGAGCCTGAGATTTTATAAAGAGGGAAACCAGCCAAACAGTGCAGTACAACGAAAATGTGTGATGGCAGGTGAGGAACAAAGACATGGAGAGTCCACAGAGCACCATTCCACAGTCTGTTCAGCCATATCAGTCATATGTCAAATGAGGGCTGAGACCAAATAACTGACAAGAAGCAACTTAGCCGATAGGGTACAGTACAGAGCGGAAGGGATGGAGTGCAGGAAGTACGTGAGGCACCGTTCACACTGCGCACACAGAAAGCAGCTGGAGGTGAAAACTGGAGCTTAGATGGCTTCTTTTCTCCTTGTTTATTTAGTCCAGGATCCCAGCCTGTGCAATGGTTCTGCCCTGACAAATCTCTCTGGATTTGATTTACAGACAAGCCCAGAGATGTGCTTCCTAAATGATTCCAAATCCTGTCAACTTGACAATGAAGATTAGCATTCACAAGGACATTTGAAATATATATGTATATACATATATGTATATATATGAGAAAGGTGTATATATATGCAAATACTACCAAACATTGTCTGACTTTGAGCATGTTAGAGACAAGAATCCATTTGACTTTGGCATGCCCTTGATCTTACAAGGGCCTGAAGTTAATCATAGAGGATGACATTTCTTTCTCTAAGATCAGTGCTATATAAAATGCCTCTCAATTATTTCACAACTACTCTTTTAAAAGTTGTGGAATAGAGGGGCTGGAGAGATGGCTCAGTGGTTAAGAGCACTGATTGCTCTTTCAGAGGACCTGGGTTTGAGTCCCAGTGCCCACATGGTGGCTATGAACTGTCCTTAACTCCAGTTCCAGGGGAATCCAAAGCCCTCTTCTGACCTCCGCATCATTGCACAACATGGGTGCACTCACATACATGCAGGTAATACACTCGTACACATATAATAAAAAAATAAATTAAATATATTTTTTAAAATTTTGGAACAGAATACAAACCATAACCCTTGAAAACATAAAATTAAAAGAGCAGCTAAACAAAATTTGGAAATGTGGAGGGAAGAAAGGTACAGGAAAATATGGAAAGACAATTTATTCATTTTACCTAACAAGATTAAAATAATATTGGGAAGGAGAGATGCAAGCATACAGTTTAGTTATAAAGACAACAGGTATGGAGAAAGCTCGCATTAAAAAATTACTCCCAGCAACTTGTAGGACTGTTTCCATATGGTCCTGTACCTCCTCCCTGGCTCTTACAGTCTTTCCGATCCTTCTTCTGCAACGGTCCCTGAACCCTGGGTGGGTGAAATTTAATAAAGGGGTCCTGTCCAAGGACCATCATTCAGCCCACTCTTCATCTCTGCACTTTGGCCATTTGTGACCCTTTGTGTTCCTGACCCTCTGCTGAACCTGACCCTCCTTGGAACCTGCTCATATGATTCTATGGCAATGGTGTCAGCATACAAAAGTCCCATGCAAACGTGGGCAGACAGTAACCCAGCATAGAACTGGGAAAATGAACAGCAGACCCCAATCTTATCTGAAGAAATATTGGCAACTGATTGCTGCTAGGTGAAGAAGAGCTGATCTTCCTAAAGCAGGGGACTCTAGATTGGTTGACTAGACCTCAGTGGATGGACTTGCAGTGGGGAATGGCTGGGGACACTGATGACACAGTGGGCCATAACAGGGATGATAGAGTATATGGGCTCCAGTAGGGGGGGCGCTATGGGACGGTGCCAGTGGGTATGGGGGTATAGAGATTATTAAGATTGCTTGAGATGGTCTATGTGAAATACACAAAAAAATTAATAAAAACAAATTTTTTAAAACATACTCATACTGATACTTCATGTGACATAAAATCTATACTGTCAGGTTCATATTGTCTTAGAAGAAATAAGATTCTCCCTAGCTTAGGACTTCTCTAATTTCAAGAAACTCTTGAGTATCCACATGGTTTGCATTTAGAAAGCTCCCCTGACTATCTTGTGACTAACAAAAGTATTGGGACATTAAGGCCCATCAAATAATAGTAACATTCTCTCATCATCAAAATTCCGCTATTTGGCTAGCTAACGCTCCCCACCCACTCAAGTGCACTGCGATCCAACCCCGAGCTATCCTTCAAAGTCCATTTTAACCGATACCTGATTCTCCAAGTGCAAAAGACAGTCTGACATGCTGTAACACTCATGGACTTTTGTCGCCAAATTCTGTTCATATTCTTCCTCTGCTACTTGCTTTTCTGGGACTTTGGGCTAATTATTAAACCTATTCCAACTATAGTTTCCTCAGGATAAAATGAAAGCATTAGTACCCACACTCACAGCTATGTCAGTGATCCAATGAGATGACACTCAAGGTGCTTAGAACCTTGGGACTTCTTCCCTTCAGTAGATTCTATTTGTTGCATTTACTATCAAGTATTAATATGCTTTAGTTTTTTTCCTCCTTTTAAACATCTGTGGCTGTCAGTAGAACTTTTAAGATATGCTCATTCCTGTCTAAATTAGTCCACAATTCTATTACCAGTAGACTAATTAAAGGAGAGCCATCTTAATTCAACACAGCTGGGGCTAAGCCACAAACTGGGTAGCTGCTGCCACCTGGTGGTCACAGGAGAATATGAGGCAGCATTTCCTAGGGTTTATGGAGCTCTAAGACCGAATTAGGTGATGACTGACCCTCTCAAGGACACAAGCATTACTTTAGAGGGAGCCTTGGTGAAGGCAAGAAGTCTCTTTTTAAATATTTTATTTTATGTGTGTAAGTGTATTGCCTGCATGTGTGTAAGTGCACATGTGAGCAGAGGTCAGAAGAGGGCATCAGATTCCCTGGAACCGGAGTTACGAATGGTTGTTAGCCATCATGAGGGTGCTGGGAATCGAATCTAGGTCCTGTGCAAGAGCAGTCAATGCTCTTAACTGCAGACAGCCTCTCTGTTTCTTTTCTAACCAACAACGTCTGGAGGCAGGGGATACCAACTATCTGCTTCCATCTTTAGGGTTGTAGATCAAAGTCAACACTGTAAGCACATGGTTAGAAGTAAGCACTGAGGATCTAAGGGTCTTTCCTAATTCTCTCCCCGATACCTTCTTGGTTTCCCTAGTCTTCATAATATGTGTTCTATTCTCCCTTGCACTAAAAGGTATTAAGGGAAGGGCTGGAGAGATAGCTCAGCTGTTAAGAGCACTGACTGCTCTTGCAGAGGACCCAGGTTCAATTCCCAGCACCCACATGGTGGCTGTGAACTGTCCTTAACTCCAGTTCCAGGGGAATCTGAAGCCCTCTTCTGACCTCTGCAGCATTGCACGACACGGGTGCACTCACATGCATGCAGGCAATACACTCATACAATAAAATAAAAATAATAAAACATTTTTTAAAAAGATATTAAGGGGGCCGGGTGTGGTGGTGCATGCCTTTAATCCCAGCACTCGGGAGGCAGACAAAACCATGGACAGCTTGGGGCTACAGGGATACCCTGTCTCAAAAAGACCAAAAAAAAAAAAAGAAAAAAAAAGATATTAAGGGAATAAGCTTCTGACAAAATAATTCAGTCTAGTATATAAGTATCGAATGTTAATTTATTGGCCTTCAGGTGTAGGTGGCTCCAGTACCCTGGGTTCCTACATAAGCAAACTAAAATCCAACTCAGCATAAACAGTCTTATTCTAGGAGCAAAAGATTTACCAGTCTAAGGACTTTCCATTGGCCTGATCCAAACAAAATGAAGATCCCATCTGACAAAATAATTCAGTCTAGTATATAAGTATCGAATGTTAATTTATTGGCCTTCAGGTGTAGGTGGCTCCAGTACCCTGGGTTCCTACATAAGCAAACTAAAATCCAACTCAGCATAAACAGTCTTATTCTAGGAGCAAAAGATTTACCAGTCTAAGGACTTTCCATTGGCCTGATCCAAACAAAATGAAGATCCCACAGTAAATCACAGTAAGTCTTTCCCTATCAAAGTGTTCTCCTCTGACCTTTGGGGAGGGCCTCAGACCGCCTGTAATCTGGTCCTGCCCAACTCCTACATTTCTGTTTGCCTAAATAAAGTCTCTAATATTTTAGTATGTCCCAGTTTATCCTTTAATGCAAAGTTTAGTGTGACTTCTCTCCTATAATATTTGCATTTTTTCTTTTTTAATGGAGGAATTATGTGCACGTGTTACAAATTGTGAAAGCCTCTCACACAGGCACATGCATCCAACTACCCCTTTGTATTAAGGGACAACTCTGTACGCTATACCTACTGTTCATCTTGCTCTTTTTGCCCAGTGGCGATTATGCCATGTTATTTGTACATTTATAGGAATGCTAACTCCACCTTCCTTAGGTAAAAAGAACAAATGTCTTTGTGGGAGTTGAGAAATCTGTGAGTAGAGGCAAAGGAGACTTTAGGTAGCAGGTCTCAAATTCTGTGAGGATATGAACCATGTGAAGAGCCTGCAAAAAAATAGGTGGAATTCCACTTCAATTGAGTTGGGGGGGGGGCAAGGAATGACAGATTTAATGAGGAAAGTGGGTGTTCCCAATATGGGTTGTGGAATCACATTTAGGGTCTGTTTAAGGGAAGAGAGTTTACATATGAGAAGTCAGCTGGAGGAATTTTTTTTTCTGATTCTGACTCTGGGTCTGGAGCTGTACCAGTGATTTAAGTGAATCTAATGAGTGAGCAGGGCAGAGAATGTAGTGATTGGCTTCACACTTGACTGGCTTCAAACTTGGAAGCATTTAGGAAGCATTAAAGGATGCTGATGCCTGTACCCACACCCTCACAGACAGTCATGTATTTGGTCTAGGATGTTGCTGTGGCACTGAGAGATGTTCATGTTACCCAAGTGATCCCAGTGTATGGTCCAGAGAAAACAGACTAAGAACAGGCTTACTGATACCTCTAGAGCCTAGTCAGGGGAGGCTGGCAGGTGGAGGGAAACATCTGTCTCTGGTGCCACTATTCTGACAAAAGTGAGAAAACATGAGTAAAGATAGCCCCTTGGCCTCCTTTTTCTCCTCTCAAAATAAGCACTCCATGCTGCTTAAAGGGTACTAGAATCAGAACTCTTATTTTCTGTCACTAGAATGGAATGTAGATTATGACAAATGAGTTAAATGTGGGGAAAGGACCAAACCTGATTTCTCCTTAAATCCACCAGTCGCTTACATGAAGGAGAATTCTCTGGCCTGGCATAGTGGCTTCCCTGTCTGAGAACTCTAGCCCCTGGGACCTTCTTGGTGGCTTTCCATACAAAGGCATTGCTGTATCTTCATCGGCGTCCACTGGCAAAAGGCATCTTCATCACTCTGGGCATTGAGACTTTGGCAATGATTTGATTAGAGAACTACAACCCAGCTTCCCTGAAACTCCCCTTGATGAGGTCCCTTCAAAAGAACAGTTTCTGCATTCTACTCCATGAATTGCTTTCTACAAACCCCAGTTTAAGGCTGATGACACCAGCTTTCTATTTCCAACTTCCAGAATAAGTCGACAGTTTATTTTTTTAACCACTCTTTCTAATGACCTCTCTGAATGGCAAACAAATTACTTTTTTGTTTTTAACTTGATCAGGTGTAAGAACAAGAACTGTTAACATTTCACTGGATGTGCGTTTTGGCAATACACCAGCATAGGCAGTTTAATTTACAGCAATATGGCTGCGGGCAAGTCAGCTAATGAGGGAGACTAAAGATTTAGAGTTAAATATTAAATTTATCTTGGTCTTTATTTTTTGCTGTTCCAACCAATAAAAAAATGCTTCTGGGATATTCCATCTAGCTTGTGGTGCCTTGAGTGCAACAAGAAAGACATTTAACTCTAAATTATACACAGAGCAGCCACAGTATTTTAGTCTGGTAGTATAACCTCTGCTGGTTGGTATTATGATATACTAACAGTTCATATCTAAAGTTGCTTAGCCCAGATTTTCCTTCATAGGTTAATAGTCCTACTTTCTCTCTCAGGAATAGTCAAGAAACCAGGGTAGTTGGGAAATGGACCAGCACAGATTCAAAGGAGGGTGCCATGGTAAAGGCTTTTTTCCGTTTCCAAGACAGTGCTGATTAAATCCAAGTTCATGGATGACTACTATGTCTCAGTGGTATGAAAAATGTTGGAGGGGTATTCTCTTCCTTCTTACCCTCCTAGCCAAAGAAGCACTAAAATTCTAATATTCTGGTGAAACCACTCCCCATAAAACAGCCCCATGAATTGAAGATAAAATGTCTTCTTCCCCACCAGTACCGTCTTACCTGTTGACCCTTCCATTCTCTGAAAGCCTTTCTGTTTAGGTTTGTCTTTAAAGAGGGTCTTATGTAGCCCAAAGACTCCTGATTCTCCTGCCTCCATTTCCCAAGTTCTAGGATCACAGGTATGTGTCACCATACCCAGGATCGTTGGCTTTTCAAATGTCCTCCTTTCTGACTGATCTTTTTGTCTCTTTTCTGCATTAGTTCCTGACCCTTTGTGTGTCCCATGCTATGGACATCCACAAGAGACTGCCCTTTGTCTCATCTGTTCTCATGCATCCTCTCCCAAGACTCTTCCCCATTACCTGAGATTCAAACTCCACCTATGTACTATAACTACACATCTTTCCTGAGCTTTGAGAGCCCCCAAATTCAGCTCAGTCAGAATGCTACAACCTTGTCGAGTGTGGTGGAACATGCCTTTCATCCTAGAACTTGGAGGCAAGCAGGCAGATTGCTATGAGTTTGAGGCTAGCTTGGTCTACACAATAAGTTCCAGGCCAGCTAGGACTACACACTGAGACCCTGTCTCAAAAAAGAAAGTAGAGCTAGAGAGTTGGCTCAGCAGTTAAGAGCACTGGCTTCTCTTGCAGAGGACTTCAGATTCAGTTCCCAGCACCCATATGGTGGCTAACAACCATCTGTAACTCCAGTTCCAGGGGATGTGATGCCGTCTTCTGACCTATGTGGGCCTTGCATGTGACATGCAGACAATACACTCGTACACATAAAGTAAAATAAAAATAAAATTTAAAAAAGAATGAAAGAATGAAAACTCAACTGATTATATCACTTTGCCTATAAAACCAATTCCTTTTATGTTAAAATGACTCCCAGATCCAAACCTTCTGTCCTTTCTCCCTTTTCTACTTCTGTAGTTTATTATTCTTCATTTGGGCTATTTCTGTGCCTTTGTACCTGATTCCAGGATCTCTCTCTCTTCTTTTTGTGTTCTATAAGCTTTAAAAAAAATCTCTTTTGGATCCGAGAGATAGCTCAGCAAGTAAAAGTACTTAGCGTGAAAGCCTGACAACATGAGCTCAATCCCCAGAACCCACATAAAAATGCCTGGTGCAGTAGCATGCAGGTACAAGCATGCACCTGTAATTACTGAACTACAGCAAGCTGGAAGACAGAAACAGGAGACTCAGCTAGAAGTTCACAGGCCAGCTAGCCTGGAGCACACTGTGCAGCAGAAACAAGAGAGACTGCCTCAACCAAGTGGGAGATGACCTCTACATGCACAGAGAGAGAAAGAGACAGACAGACAGACACAGATACAGAGAGAGACAGAGAGACGGAGACAGAGATCTGCATGCACATGTGCAAATAATTTTTCAAAATATTTTATTATTTTTATTTTACGTGTATGTGTGTTGCCTGCATGTATGTGAGTGCACCTGTGTCATACCGTGCCGTGGAGGTCAGAAGAGGGCTTCAGATTCCCCTGGAACTGGAGTTAAGGACGGTTCGTAGCCACCATGTGGGTGCTCGGAATCGAACTCGGGTCCTCTGCAAGAGTCATGCTCTTAACCGCTGAGCCATCTCTCCAGCCCATGTGCAAATAATTTTTTAAAATAGTGAAACCTCTTTTGATTATCAGCTGTGTTCAGATCCTTTGCTTCATCACTGCCTACCCAAATTTACTGACAACAGGGCTTAGATTTGATATTTTAGCACCTTTACCTGCATATTCCCAGGTTCTTGTCTGAACTCTCTCCATCAATCTGAAGCATCATTCCATGTTTCCATTCAAAGCCAGCTACTGAGCATCTGTTAGAATACGCTCTCTGACCTGCTGCGGGAGCTTGTCACTTCTGAACTCTGCCTGAGTCACATGGTTCTAGCTTTCATTTCCCCATCCTTTTGCAGTGCTGTAACTATTTTGACCTATTTTTGCTTATCTTTATAAGACTTGAATCTTTGGGTAATAAAGTAAACTGTGACTAAATCTGTAAATCTATCCAGTGTGTTGGATGCCATGTGATCCAGTGCCTCAGAGCTCTTGCACATTCTACACGTGTCTATGGATGTATTCTCAACCAGTGTTAATCCACTCCTGGATCTTCAACTTCTACCTACTGTCCCAGTGCTAATAGATTCCTGCTTAAAGGAACAGTCAGGCAGTAGGTTGTGAAGAACAGGAACTATGCTGACATTAATGGTCACTTACTACCTAGTAGGCCCTGTGTTGGGTCTGCTAATGTTTGACTCCTTCGGCCTTCTCATTAACTCTCCCAGTCAGGTTTTGCTGATGTCCTACTTGAGGAAACTAAGACTTAGAGAGAAGTTACTGTTCAAATACTGTAATTCCAACACCGACACTTGACATCAACACTACAACATATCCCCCACAAGTAAGGCAACCTACTTTACAACAAAATAAAGGACATACAAGAAGAGAGGTTAGTGAGAAACAACACAAAATTCAATAGTGTGTTAGATGTCAGAGCTCGTAAGGACTCTACCTCCATTCTCTATCGGGACGATCCAGTTACCCCACTACCCCAAAAGGTTTCTTCTCTGTGTTCCTGTGGCACTTTTCATGCATCTTAGCTACAGCATTTATCTCATTACATAGCTTCCATTTACCTTACTCCACATTGATAAATTGAGCCCTCCAGGAAAGAATTGTTTTCCTATCTTTTAATTTTCAATGCTTAGCAGAATACCTGGCACATAAAAGGTACCTGGTGGGCATTTGATGAATTTATGGCCTCTATTTTGGGTTCTGTGAGCCATATGATATCTATAGCAATTGCTCAACTTGATAATGCAAAAGTAGTCAGAGGTAATGTGCAAAGGAGTGTTATTTTCCAATAATATTTTACCTACAGACAATAGGGTCTGAGTTTATCTAATTTTTATTAGTCATGAAATACTATTTTACTTTTTCAACCACTTAAAATGAAAAACAAACAGAATGAACTGTGCAAAAACAGAGGGCACAGACTGGATTTGGTCCAGGATTTGGTCCATTATTTGCATTCCGTACTCTGAGCCCTTCAGGAAACCCTTCACTTGGATTATCCAAGCCCACCACTTGGATTATTTCCCATTCCAATGCATAGATCTGCAGGAATCTGAACTGAAGTGCCTGAGAGAAATACCCCACTCAGCAGCACAAGGTACCCTAGAAAGTCTCACAAAAAAAACATTCCAAAGTCACATTTTTCTAGTCATTGACAAAGTTACCAGTTAATCTCTCAGGGAGAGGATTCAAAGACCTATGAATAGAGCTGCTATTTAAAACTTGGGATGGTGGACAGACCATGAATGGTTGCCTGAGAACTGTTCAGACGTGTGTATTCAGGAAGACTGCAAGATCCATCAAAGAGATTGCCTCCAAATGCAGTATGTGTGCCAGAGAGCTTTTGCTCTGTTACAAATAGAGGAATTTAAAATTCCCAAACAAAGCAAAACTCCAGAGGATCGTATCAAGGTAATGGGATTATAGCACTGAAAACAGGTCAGTGGAAAGACACCTGCCTTTTAAATGGACATAAATAGCTCAGAAGTGCTGGGCTGCTGCTTCTCTTAACTCAGAAGTGTTTCTGGAACTGGGCAGAAGGCCACTTTCTACATAAAATTTGTCTTTCCTATTGAAAACGGTCATTAGCTGTTTCTTGAGTATCTTGAGTATCACTAAGGGGATTTGCCAGGCTTCAAAGCAAAGAAAGGAATACCTTTGCTCTAACACACTCTGACATCTGTGTAACTATGTCAGCTGCCCCATAAACCCCACACTCTCCACAGTCCTGAAAAGTTGAAGAAAGTAAATGGTGACCTCTTAAAAGTATTTAGTGGCTAACTGTCACTATCTATATAGGGGACAAGTCTAGGACTCCTTGTGCCTCAGAATGCCCTTTTGTAACTTGAAGTGGTGAGGTTCATTTTTGCTTTCTGAGTAATTGCAATACATTCCCCTATATTTTCCTAGCCTGAATTTCAATAAATCTCCAGAGCATTTGGGTATGAGAAGAGCATAAAATCATTATGATGGTTTATCTTGATTGTCAACTTGAAGGGATTTAGGGTCCCATGGACACAACCCTCTGGGCATGTTTGTGAGACAATTTCTAGATTGAGTTAATAGAGGTGAGAAAGCCCACCCTAAATGTGGGTGGCACAGTTCCATGGGCTGAATAACAAGGAGAAAGCTAGCAATGTGATTAGCTGCTGCAAAGCTCCTGCAGCTGTGAATTTTTTGCCACAGTGGATTATGTGGACTATGCCCTCAAACAGCATGGAGAAGAGGGACCATTGCTGTGATAACCTGACCGTAAGGCTCTTAGGCCTTTGGAACTGGTTTACAGAGGAATATGGAAGCATTTGGAACTTTGGACTAGAAGAACTCTAGAGTGCTGCAAAAAGAGCTCTGTGGGTCATTCTAGTGGGAGTACGGAAGACCAGAGTGCATTGAGAAATGTGGACAGTGGTTGCTTGGCTCATGAGGTTTCAGAGAGGAACAAGGACTCTATCAGGAACTGGGCTCCTGGTATTTGTGTTATATTCTGCCTGTGTCTAGAGAACCCAAGTGTGGTTAAATTGAAAAGTAATGGACTAACTTGTTTGGCAAAGGAAGTTCCTAGACAGAACAGCATCTAAGCTATGCCATGGTTTCTACTCCCTGCTTTTATCCAGATCTACAGTGAGAAACAAGTAGAGGAGGAAGAGGTGAGAAATAAGCAGTTTGATAAGGAATGAGTTTAAAAGTTATAGATAAAGGAGTTTCAAAAGTAGCTGTGATTGTTAAAGTGACTAATACCATTAAAGAGAAACTTGGTACTCTATACTAGGACAGCAAGAAAGTTGTCCTTGGGGTAAGACCTCACCCAAGGAAGGTTTCATCTTGTGAAAATGCAAATTCATTTGAAAGGAGAGAGCCTAGACTGCGAATGCTACTGAAAGGGTTCTCTGCTCAAAGCAACTGCCTAGGGCAGTGTTTCTGCAAAGTCAACACATAGAAGCTGATGCAACTGTGGTCCAAAAAGCCTCCATCCCAAGCTGGCAGTATATCTGGGCAACTTTGTCCACATGGTACTGGTTTTTCAGACATCAAAGATGCAAGTTTGAAGGGGTCATGGACTGTTTCACCATGGTTCCAAGGGATCACTGAGGTCAAAGTGTGGCAAGGTCAGACAGCCTTGAGAGGCCACTAGATGAAGCTGTGAGGATGAAGCTATGTTGCAATGGAGACTTCAGGATGTTGGAGATGCCAGGACCATGGGGTATCTGCTAAGGAATACTGCAGGCATGAAGTGGAGCCAGCCCAAAAGAAGGGCTATGCCTGCTGGAGGCAAGGGAGCTGGAGAGGTGTTTCTAACCGAGCCCTTGAAGCCAGTTGATTCAACCAAGAGTCCTAAATGCTGGTGATACATGGCTTGGAGGTTTCCCTGCTTTGGTCTGATTTTTCCTTGCTGTGCTCCCATTTTTCACTGTTGGAATGGGAATATTTACTCTGTGCCATTGTATATTGGAAGTATGTAACTTGTTTCCTGATCACAATGAAAAAATTCTACACCTAACACCTTTGGACAGTGCTGAGATTATTAAGGACTATAGGGGGTTTTAGAAATAGATTAAATGTGTTTTGATTAAGAAATGAAAATGAAAGTTTAGGGGGCAAGGGTGGAATGTTACAATTTAAAGTGATGTGTTTGGGTATCAAGTTGACAAAGAATAGAGTTGTGATAGTTAATCATGATTTCAACCTTATGGGATTTAGAATCACCATGGAAACAAACCTCTGGGTATGTCTGCAAGGGACTTTCTAGATTGGGTAAAGTAACAAATATAATCACTTATTCAGTATCTTGGGGAAAAATATTTAACCTATATATAGCTATGGAAAAGGAAAACAAATCAGACAAATCCAAGTTGTGACTGTCTATAAAACTGGATGCATTCTTCAAAAATGCTACTAAATAAAAGATGATTTTTTTTTAAATATTTAAACTTCTAGCTTAAAAGAGACACAAATTTTAAATGTATTCAAATTAAAAGAGACTCAAGGCATGATAATATATAACAACTATTAGGATACTAGAGTAATTTTTCAAAGACAATGTATTAGATAACATATATACATACATGGATATATACATACATAGGATTATATATAATTATGATACTATGGCTATTTAAGAGAATGTTTTTGTTTTTTAGAAATATTGGCTGAAATGTTCAGGGATAAAATGTCAAGGTATCTAGAATTTCCAAATAGTTCAGAGGAAAGAATTTTGTGTGTGTGTTTTGTATGGTGTGTGTATATGGTATGTGTATATGTATGTATGTGTGTGTATGGTATGTGTATGTATGTGTAGTGGGTCTGGTGTGTGTGTAGTGGGTGTGGGGGTGTTTTCTGTGTGTGGTATGTTTATATGTGTGTGTAGTATGTGTGTGTTGTGTATGATATGTGTGTGGTATGTGTTGGTGTTTTATGTGTATGAGAATTATGTGTGGTGTATGTGATATATGTATGATATGTGAGTGTGCTTTGTGTGTGTTGTACAGGTGGTATATATTTTGTGTGTGGTTGTGCAAGTGTGTGTGTGGTGTTTGTGATATGAATATAATGTGTGTATGTGATGTGCATGATGTGTGTTGGAACTGGTGTGTGTGCTTGTATTTTGTGTGTGTGTGGTATGTGTGGTGTATTTTGAGTATAATGTATATGGTTGTGTGTTGTATGTGGTATGTGTGGGTATGTGTGTATACATGTTTTGTGTGTGGTGTGTTTGTGCTTTGTCTGTGAGAAGTGTGTGTATAGTGTGTATGATGTATGTGTAAGTATGCTTTGTGTGGTATGTGTTTTGTATGTGAGATGTGTGTGTATGCCATATGTACATGTAAGGGGAGCAATAAAGCAAATGTGACAAAATATCCACAACTAATGAGTTCAGAAGGTTGTGAAATCTTTTTTCATACTATTCTATCCACTTTTCTATGGATTTGAAATTTTCCCGTATTAAAAGTTGTAGGAAAGGCCAGTGAGGTACCTCAACAGGTAAAGGCACTTGCAGCCAAGCTTGACAACCCAGGTGTGATCCCTGGAGAGAACCAACTCCTACAAATTGTCCTCTCTCTCTCTCTCTCTCTCTCTCTCTCTCTCTCTCTCTC
>NW_008340588.1:5793866-5797085 GCF_000622305.1 Nannospalax galili
AAGACCAAAAAAAAAAAAAAATCCAGGCAAAACACTCATACATAACACACACACACACACACAAATAAATAAGTAAATAAACAAATAAAACAAAACTCTTAAGTTGTAGAATGGTGAATGATTCTGGGTATGCCTTTTGTTACAAATGGGGATCTTGCTAGTCTTGTAACCAAGATAATCTCATGTTTTGAGATTATTTAACATTATCTCAGCTTGTTTACACCATAAGTAATCTTAGAGGACTTGGGTTCTTCTTGTAAACTAAAGGCAGAGTTTATTCCCTCAATGACCCTCCCTTGCCCCTGACCCAGAATAATGAATATGTATATATATATATATATGTTATGAAAAAAAATCATCTCCCAGGCTTGAAAAAAACAAATTATCCTTGGTTTATGTTACAAACAACAGGGAGAATTAGATTGATAACATCTGTTTGTAGGCATGAATGCTGTTCTGAATATGTAGGGGGCCAGAAAAGGAAAATCCTTCCCTGATAAAACAAGTTTCCTTATTTCTTTCCCATGTCATGCTGGATGTACTGGGTTTTTTTTTCCCATTAATTTTCATTTTATGTGTATGAGTGTTTTGCCTGCATTTATGTATGTGCACCCATGCCATACAATGCCCATGGAAGCCAGAAGAGGACTTCAGATCCCCCCAGGAGTTACGTCAATTGTTAGCTGCCATGCAGGTGCTGGGAACTAAACCCAAGTTCTCTGGAAGAACAATAAGTGCTCTTAAACTCTCTGTCTCACCAGCCCCTGATTTTGCTAAAATAAAGATTGTACACTTTTAGGATGAAAAACAATTCTAAAAGAAATCAGAAGGAACATGCCCTAGGAACAGATTGGCCTGACTCTTGGTTTTAAACAACTCAAGAGTCAGGCTGACTTTGTTCAGGTGCTGCCACACTGTGGCCTCTCCTCCACAGTAGGAGAATGTGTTGGTCTCCTCATCAGATCAGGTGTCTTGAAAGAAACCTGAGCAAGGGACTGGGGAAGAGCACTGCTTCCTTTAGGGGACAGGGGTTGAGATCCTGAACATGTACACACAGCAAATGTGACCTTGGAGGCTGGGCTAGACAGATGAGGTCTGAAGATGATACTCCCAAGTCCCACTGTTCTTAGCATTCTCTGGGGCATTTTCCTAACAAGGAATAGAAGCCACATTTCAAACCTGACTGGGGTAAGCCTCATGGGGCAGAGCACTTAGGGACTTGGGAAAGCACTATAGAAGCTGCAGGTGACATCCATAACTACACTACTCTGATGAGCAAGATAGTTGTTCCAAGTATGTAAAGAAAACCTAAACTGATCTGATCTAGAAATCCAGAAAGTAGTTTTTTGTGGTGCTTTCGAAATATCAGTAGGCCAATTTTGAGATGACCGAGTTCTTACAAGAGGGAACTTCTGGCTAGAAGGGCATGGGTGGCCAGGACTGAGGGAAGGAAAGTCAGTTGAGACAGAAATAAGTAAATTATGGGACTGATTGATAGCTGCTTACCCAGTGGGAGAACCTAGGGTTATTCACCCCAGACTGGAGAAACCATTAGACAAGATTGACCTAAACAGTGGATGCTTTGGTGGACACTTGATTGTATGTCAATTACTGTGGGGGCTCACAGGACAAACAGCAGGGATGTTACAAAGGTTTAAACTTATAACACAGTGGTTTTCACACAGTAGAGGACATTGGACTCTCAAGGAGGGCTTGTTAAAACCAAGTTCCTGGGCCTCGTCCAACACTGTCTGCTTCACAAGGGAAGATGGGACCCAAAGTGTTTGTGTATTTAACACATTACCAAGTGCTACAGATGCTGGTCCCTCACCTTGAGAGCTAATGCAGAGAAAAGGAAATATAACCAATCTTTCCCCAAATGGCTTCAAACAGGTTTTAAAGTAGTAATCATTTGGCTAAGTCCCCAACAAAGGAAGACGGGAAGAATGGAGCAAGAGTGGGGATACTCTCTCATTACAGATGAAAAATATTACTTGAAAGAGGTTGAACTGAAGAGCATGGGTTGCCTGCACCCCGAGGAGAGTCTGCTGAAGTCCTCATCTTCAGCAGACCCCTCAAGGTGTAGGCTTCAGTTCAGGATCTGCTGGAGCAATTCTCCAACAGAAGCCTAAAAGCCTGAGCCTTGTCTGCCTCCCTCCACGAACATGGACTCCCATGACACCTGTGCAGGTAAATAACAACTAAACAGCGTGCGAGTAAACCGATAACACTGATGTACAATCTTTTCATTACAAAAGGTGTAATTTACTCGGTGTTTTTCAAGTGCCAGACCCTGTGACAAGCATTTACAAACATCGTCTCAATTACTGCTCATCATCACCCCACAAACTGTGTTATTACATTTATTTTACAGATTAGAAACCTGACACACGGTCAAACTGACTATCTTGCCCAAGGTCATATGACAAGTAAGAATTTAGGTAGTTAGCCTCTCGTTTTTCCCTCCTGGGGAGAAGCAGTTCCACCCAGGAAATAGAAGGAAGCATAAATGAAAAGGAAAGAAACAACAGATCCCTTGCAAGTTATGTCCTTTGAGCCCATCACATGAGGAACTCTTACATTCGTAAATTAACTTACTTTCAGCTCAGTCTGCGGAGTTAGAAATCTCTCATAATGAAAAGATAATGAAAGAGAATTTCTGACACATATTCCTCCTAAAATGTGCTGTCTAATCATGGAGACTGAGTGTGCGGATCTTGTCTATTCTCACCACACAATGCTGAGAGCTGGACCCAGGACGCATCAATTACAGAGGTTCCGAACAGGCTAGAACTGGAGAGGTGGGGTGGCTGTGACAGAGGCTAAGTGGTATGTGTTGGTAAGGAGAGGAAGGCAGGCAGCACAAACAGGAAGAAAAGCCTATAGCATGTGCTTAAGGAGCTTTGATCTGTTTGTAAAGCTGGTAAAACTGCTCCATGGGGACCAAAGCCAGATTCAATACTCTAAAGAACATTGCTAGAGAGCAATTTCCCTCCTGGGTAATGTATTGCATGAGGAGGAAAACTGCTAAACATCTTAGGAAGAAGAGCTGGTACTACATCTTGGTCAGTAGTCACACTGCTGGCCCAAAACAGGTTTTAAACAGAGACAATGACTTTACCTCTACAACTACCTCAGACATGGTCACCATGAGCACCTCCTTATTTTCATCTCTTTAGACTATTGGATCACTTTGAGCAAAACCACTCTCTCTAGAGT
>NW_008340588.1:5797136-5822973 GCF_000622305.1 Nannospalax galili
TAAGTGATAAGAAATGCACCAGAAATGCATCCCAACTTTTCACAATTCAATAGCATTACTTTATCTTGACATCTTACCTCCCATGGCATTAGTTTCTTCTCAGAACACTAGTTTCTAGACAACAGTGGGAAACTACTGAATAGTTAGGCAGAGGTAATTATCCACAGTGCCAGCAAAGCACAGTAAACAGCAAAGAAGGGGCCATCCCTCAAAAACCCCTTGTCAGGGGCTAAGGAGATGGCTCAGAGGTTAAGAGCACTGGCTGCTCTTGCTGAGGACGTGGGTTCAGTTCCCAGCACCCACATAGCAGCTAACAACCATTCCTAACTCCAGATCAAAGGGATCTGATGCCCTCTTCTGGCCTCTGCAGGCATTGGACACATGTGGTGCATTTACAAAAGGAAATACAACCAATCAAAATACTCATACATATAAAATAAAAATGAATGACTAAATTTTAAAAACCAGCATGTTGGGGTTGGGGATTTAGCTCAGTGGTAGAGCGCTTGCCTAACAAGTGCAAGGCCCTGGGTTTGGTCCTCAGCTCTGAAAAAAAAAAAAAAAAAGCCAAAATAAAAACCAGTATGTCAGGAAAAGATGCTCCCTGTTTTATGCTGAGCTCCCTGGTCATGGATATCACATGATCTTAGGAGAAATAGAAAGAGACTCTTTGTCACTAGTATCCAAATAAAAGTCCAAAGGTAATCAATGTAGAATGAAGAAAAGCATATTTGATAACATATGTTCTGTCTTGGCACCCCTGTGACACAGTTTCATGGGTAAGGCCTATATGAGGAGTTTATAGTTTTATTCTCAGTAATTTCCTTTAATATATTGGTTGATCATATGCCAAGAAAATGCTGGGAATAGGTGGTAGGATCTGAACTGCTGTAAAAATGGCCTCAAGCCCACAGGGAAGCAGGCAGAAGAAAAGTGTCATCTAAAAGAGCATAAAATAATATTAATAAGAAATACTACTCATTAGAAAGAGATTATTGCTTTTTAAATATTTCGTTTGAAGTTGCAGAACAAAAATAGAATGAACTACATATAACCCTTAAAGTCATTGGTCGACTTGCTAAATTCTGCTCTTGTAAACTTTCAGTAGGATATGGCTTAAAGATCACTGCTAGAATTTTCATAGAGAAGCATTAACTCTATCCTCAGGAGACCACGCTGCTAGCCACCATTTACTGCCCCCACCCCAATAAGGTGACTGACACAATGGATCTGATGTGTTTGTTTAGGGGATGAGTCAGTGATGCCCAGAACTGCACCTTTTAGCTTATGGAAGTAGTCTTCTGATGCATCCTGCTTGACCACTCTGTGGGCCTCGGGCTTGCCAAGCAGGGTGAGAAAGCATCATTCAAGTGATCAAATATTAGGAAGCCCACCTGTGGCAGATCTTTGCTTTGTTTGCTGTTATCTGTAGAGGAGGGTCCTCACAAGATTCAAAGGAGCCAAGGTTGAGAAAAAAGAAGTGGATCACATATCTGAGGAACATAAGGGGCCTCAAGTGGAACCTGACCTTGCAGATCTTTATGGACTTACATTCATCAAGAAAGGAGATAGAGGAGCTAGAGAGATGGATCAGTGGTTAAGAGCACTGGCTGCTCTTGCAGAGGACCCAGGTTCAATTTCCAGCACCCACAAAGAAGCTAACAACTGTCTGTAACTCCAGTTCCAGGGGATCCAATGCCCTCTTCTGACCTCCACAGGTATTGCATGACATGGGCAACACACTCATACATATAAAATAAAAATAATAAAGAATTTTTTAAAAAAGAAAGAAGGTAGAATGCATTTTGTTTATCAATTTCTAAACATGGTTATTAATGCTAAAATAATTACTGTACTGTACTCCCTTTACACTGTTGCTGTGGCCCTTACAAACACTCAGAAGTAACTGACTATTCAGAGCTCTCATGACTGTTTCCTCATATCAGACCTGGCTTTACTAACTGTAGCATACACTGTGCCTGCAGTGCTCACAGGTGAGGCTTTGTCTATCATCCCTGTTAACTACTTTGGCTTTCTTCTAACGCTGCTAATAAACCTGCTGCTCATCACTTACTATGGACTTTTATACATTCAGGATGTGAGATGATAGCTTCTCTCAGGCTTTTCCATATTCTACTCAGTCTTTAGTGCAAGTGCAGTTTCCACATTCAGAATGAGCCTCTAAAGTCACGGAGACAGTGTTGTGTTCTGCTATCTAATGCCCCTGTCAGCTGGGACAGGTTGAGCACTACAGATAACCATTCCATGCCTGTTGCCTGGTTTTCAACTGCCTGCAATGCTAGGAGGTGGCAGAATAGGCCCTGGATACCTGTGCTTGGGCATGAGAAAGAGAAACTTTAAGCCTTCTCTGCATGGTGGGAGGCTCTCACATTATATGCAGAATGCATATAGCGTCAATGGATTGATTTTAAGTACAAAGAAACAAAAGTCATGTATAGACGTCTATTAAATCCATGGTACAGAGTTAAAAGCTCTCTCTGAGGAGCTGGAGAGATGGCTCAGCGGTTAAGAACACTGACTGTTCTTGCAGAGGACCCAGGTTCGAATCCCAGCACCCACATGGCAGCTAACAACAGTCCATAACTCCAGTTCCAGGGGATACGACAGCCTCTTCTCTCTTCCGTGGCCATTGCATGACATGGGTGCATTTACCTACATACAGGCAATATACACATACACATAAAATAAAAATAATAAATTTAAAAAATTTAAAAAGTTCTCTCTGAGTATGGATTCCTGGCAGAGAGAATAAAGATGTACTATCAATAAAAGCACTAAAAAAATTATTTGCTCCCACCAAATCCTGTAGTTGTGTCATACTCTTGGTAATGAAGATAATTTACTAAGAAATTAAACTAGAGACAAGACAGTTATGGGATAAGGGATGCTGTGGCGCTCACAAGTTTTGCACACTGCCCCCCAGTCCCTGTATAACAGAGAAAGATGACAGTCCTGTTTCCAAATCTGCATGCAAAATATCCCTTCATGGAAGTATCTGCAAGCAAAATTGGTCCATTGAGTTAATCACTAAACAGAGCTCTTCAGTGTGCTCCAGTTCTGACATCTAATCAGCAATACAGCTGCATTTAAATACTGCCGACTTAAAGGATTTTAGCTTCTGAAGCAAGGGATTTTCTAGATAATCTTGCCTATAAGGTCCTTGACTTGTACGGTTAGTGCTGCCAACTGTGATCCCTAGGAAACTACAGTGCAGTTCTTGTGTATCTCTGCTCCTGTGTGTATGGTTGTGAGTTTTTCATTATAATTAGCATTTGCTGATGAAAAGCTCCTTTCTCAATTTTGCTGTTGACTTGATAAAAACAAATTTTGAAAGAACATATGTGCCCACCCTCCTGCTTGCCTCTGCAGTTAACTCCAGCACCAAGTGAAGCACTGTGTGCAGGCAACACAGTGCTCCTTAGAACAAATCAGGAGCTTCTGTTCGAAAGCCTCCAAAGCTGGAGCTCAGGCCAAGATTTCGCTTTCTCCGTGATATCTTTAATCTCCAAATACAGAGAATCCAATAGAGCAGAAACCAAAATTTAAAATTAGGTGGAAATAAAAACGCTTCTGGGTTTTTGCAGGCATATTTATGCAAAAAAGAAAGCCTTAGGATAGGCAATCAGCTTCTATTAAATGTCTAAATAAAGGGTTAAGGATTATATATATGTAGAAAATAAAATAATTTTTGAAACCATGACACATGGAGATGTTCCTGTCCGTGCCCCCTGCTGGAACACTGGAAATTCTGCTTGTTAGAATAGTTAGCATAATTAGTCTTCAGCTGCCCATTTCAGTTTTTCTCAAGCTATAAATGTCAAGTCAGAGCTATTAAGAACCATGGCCTTGAGAAACAGACACTCGGGAGAGCAGTCCAGGTATAAACACACTTCTAGGAATCACAAACACCACCGAATATTTGTGTTGCAAGTACCGGCTGCATGCACTAATTATTGTAATTCTTTGATGGCTATAAACTCTGGGCTGGTTAACAGCCACAATAAAATCAATTATGTTGATCATTACATCCCACCCTTCAAATATAAAGCCACAGATCTGCCTTACCCTTCTTTCACACTGGTTATGTCCTCTGAAGGGGTGGCCTGTGTACCCTCTGTCAGGGATTCCTAGAGGTGGTAGGGTTTGGTCCTGAGCTACTGAAAAACAAGCACATGATTTACAGCTCACCTTACATAAAACTAGGTTTCATATCCATCACAAACAGCATGAATGTCGATGGCCAGAGTCATGAAAAACTAGGGTCTTGGGCAGACAAGATGGCTTAGCAAGTAAAGGTGCTTGCCGCCAAGCTCAGCTACCTGAGTTTGATCCTCAGGCCCCTCATGGGGGAAGAAGACAACTCCTGAAAGTTATTTTTGATCTCTGCATATACACTGACACAAGTGTGCTTCTTCCTCCCAAATATATATATGTAAAAAAATTAAACACAGCTTGGTATCACAATCGAGCAGGGGCCCTTATACCTGTTTTAGAATTACTCAGGTACTTTCCTTGGGGAAAAGTAGGAAATTCTCACAGGTGAGAGACAGGCAAATTTCCTCCCCACTAGAGTGGAGGCTCCCATTTTCCCAGTAGCTTCTAGAACCGTTTTATCTGAGTCCAGATCTGGAGGTGCAGACACAGAAATCAGATAAAAGAAACAGTCTGGGGAAAGGCTCCCTCTCCAGGTACACCTGGATCTCCAGAATCAAGAAATATACACACCCTGAAAGACTGGGATGCTGGATCCTCTGGAGCCTACGGACTTATAGAGGCCCAAAGGCCTTTCTTCCTCCTCCTTTAACAGGTGGGGAAACTGAGATAAAGGAAGACATAAGCCTTCCAAGACCAGACATAGAGTATGGCAAAATTGATGTGATGTGTACACAGAGATCTTTGTATCATATTCCGGTTCACAAAAGAAAAAAAGTGGCAAGATCTGTTCTGATCAAGTGGACTCAAGTAAAAAATGCCTATTTTAAAAATAATAATTTTAAACATATGCAAATGTAGACTGGAGAACAGTGTTCAACTATACGAGTGCATTTAATTCCATAAACGGGGGAGGGCGGTGTGTGAAAATGTATGAATAATGTGAAATGTCAGAAATCTGGTACATTTTTCTCCATGACACACAACCTTTGGATTGCCTAATAATTTCTTTCAGTGATTTGCAAGTTTAGGTTCCACAAACCTTATTTAATGGGGAGAAATAATGGTTCAGAAATAATGGTTAATTGAAGGGGGGAGACTGAACTTACAGGAAGAGAACTTTCTAGAATTGTTGAAGCGAAATGTACTGCCCATACTCTGTAAGTAGGGTCTAGGGTCCTTATCTGGTCACAAACCAATTAAGTTAAGTGCTACTGAAATTGCTTCTTTCTATCATCTAGATAAGAAATGGTTTGCAAGAGAGATACAAGGCTTGACACCTAAGAGCTGCTTCTTCATAAGCCTGGGCCTAGTGAGTTACTAGTCACACTAAGACCTACAGAACACATTTGTGAGCTGGAAATGAGTTGTCAGAGAAGGGAGGGCTCTTCGGAGCATAGATATTAGACCTGCACAACAGCTCTCTGGTCTTCATAAAATCTTCTGAATTACCCACTGCACCAAAGACCATGTCCGCTTATAACAAGGAACAGAATCCAATCTGACTAGTGAAAAAGATGCTGAACCAGAGAGAAAAGCCACATTGCTTCCATGCTGGGAGCCATGTTGCATCTAGAAGTCCTTGTTTTCACTGTCTAAAATCCCCGTGATCTTGAGGAGCTACTCTGTACTCCCTTGTCCTTGCAGAGGGTGATTTGCTCAGCTCTTTCTGAATGCTGTGGGTAAGAACAGAGTTCTTACCTCCCTTGAGGTAAGAACAGGGTTTCATTTACTTTTCCACAGACACTGTTTGTCTTGGCACCAGGGCTAAAGGAAGACAGGCAACCTCTCCACCTGCGTGGAGCTTATATTTTGCTGGAAAGGTAAAAAACATACTAAACTGACACATAAATAATAAATTTCTAACTGTAATGAGTAGCAGGAAGAAAATAAACAGTTGCAGAGGGAGACTACCTGTGGAACCCTGAAGAAATGACATGGGAGTCTTGAATGATCAGAAAAACGCAAGCACAGAAACACCTGAAAGGAACATGTGATCAACCGGACAAAAATTCTCCAGCTACAGCAACTGGTCCAGAGCAGAGAAGTGACACACATCAGAGCCACCAGGGACTTTCTACTTGAAATAGAAAAAGAGGCCATTTTCAGAGGTCAATACTGATCTTTTCTGTAGAATGGAGCAAGTCAGGGAACAAAGCTAAAGAGTCCCCAAGTCCACTTGCTCCCAAAGCCACACCCACTCTGTTGCAAATGTGGAGTAGGTGAGCACAACTTTAAGGAAGGGGCCTGCATTCTGTCAGTGAGGGACACAGTGCACTGTGGTTCGGCACCTCCTCTAGCTACTGGCTTCAGCAGGGCACTCCAGTCTTCAGACTGAGGTCACATTCTTCTCTGGAGACACTATTCAATGACCTTGGCCTATGACCCCAGCCAAGGTCACACTTGTCTGTCTCCACCATTCCAAGGTAAAAGGCCTTAGCCCAGAAGTCTTCAGCTTTTGACACCCTTAGGTGTCTTAGTAGTTTGTTCATAGCACTCCCTAACCCAAAAGAAATGCCTATAAGTCCCCTTACTAAATAGCTAAGTTTGAGCAAGCTAAAATTGTCTGGCATGTTAGTGTTTTTCTAGACAATTGAAACTATTTTTCTGTGTTCATATGACACCCAGAGAGTCTTTGGCAGTTCAGGAATCATGGTCCCGGTCATCCCTCCATGTGCAGGATGCTTCCCAGGACCTCACTGGTTAGCTGAGCCTTAGAGCTGCAGAGCAGCTGGCTGCCTCGCCCCGCCTCTGCCTGCTTCCTCCCTTGTTCTTTCACCGGTGACAACCCAATCAAGCTTCATACTCCCAAATCAATCTGGATGGAAAAAACTACAACATTCTACTTCCCTTGAATGTTTTTTGAGAAATAAAATTCCTTTTTCAACAAAATTAAAGAATTATTTGTAATTTGATTACTTCTATGTTTGTTAAAAGAACCCTCATGATAGGCCAAAACAAGTAGATGGCTGTGGTCTCTCCTCACAATAGATTTAGAAAGCAAGCAGAGTCTAATTTTCATCATAAAGAAGATAGTTCCAATGGCTTTCTGTTAGCAAACACTTCTAAAATTTGATACTCTTTATGCCTCCAAACTAAGCAAGTCTTCTGGACACAATGCAAACTGGATGTGCATTTTGAGCAATTGTGTTGTTGACAGGTAACTGAAAGTTTGTTTTCTCAGGACATGCTCTGGTATTGGATTGGCAGGGAATGCAGACTTGGTATCCTTTAACCCAGCTGGGATGTATAATGTGTAAGGGACTGAAATCAGTAATGAGCAGGTAACTTCCATGCTGTTAAGTAGGGTGTCCCACCAGAGTGCCTCCGCCATCTTGATGGATAGACAACTCTGTCTCGCATAGTGGAAATAACATCAACAGAATTTAATTTAATCAACACTCTCAAGTGTCACCCTATTATAACCACAGCTTGTCATTCCACTTCAACACTTTTGAGCTCAAACACTCATTAAATCAACTCTCTCACCAAACTAACTGGTTTCATATGAGTAACTGACCTCCTCTGCTACTCTGGCTCCTTTCCATGAGAGACTTTCCAGGCCTCCATAGGTAACTTTGCACTCTCAGTTTCATTCCTTGTTGAGTTTGTTCTCAACAGATGCAGTCCAGTGTCTGTTGTATCTTTGTTTATCACTTCCATGTCCAAACCCAGGCCCCAGCTCCTCTTTCCAGAGAAGTGGAAAATCTTGCTACCATCAGTCACTTTCCTTCACAGTGTGAAGTCACCAGTACCACCGCCCTGCCAGACTCCTCTTCTGCACATGGCATCTTCATTTCTCTGCTTAAAATCCTTCCTTGCAGACCCAGTGCCCGTCCATTGGCTCAGTCAGCTTCTTTGACCTCTTGCAGGTGCACTTTCTGCCATCACACTGGCCACACAGTATCTCTTTTCCCAACAGCTTAAGCCCATTCTCAACTTCAAGTTCTTCCCTTTTACTGCCACACACACACACCTAGATCACTCATTTCTGCCCTCTTCACACACTCTCAACTTGTGTGTGTATTCATTTTTGTATGTGTACCCACATGTATGCACATGGAGGCCAGAGATTGACATCAAATGCCTTCGTCAATTGCCAACCACCTTATTTTTTGAGACGCCGTCTTTCGCTGAATCCAGCACTCTCATCTGTTGACCTGACTGACTGTCCAGGAAGCTTCTGGGATCCATCTGCCCCTGCCTTTCCAGCACTGAGGTCACGAGGGCACACCACCATGCCTAGGTTTTTGTTTTGTTTTTTTTTTATGTGGGTACACAGCTTTCTGCAGACAGCACAGATCACATGCCCCTGTGCTTCTCTCACATTTAAGCATTTCCGCCCAGCCCCCACCACCTCTCTTCCTCCCCACACCCTAATAGTGTTCCTCAACATCACATCACTGCTTCTAGCACAAAGCTGTGGTTCAGTCACAGTAGGGCAATGAGTCTGTATGAATCTTATGTTGAGCTACAGCATCATAGGTTTAATCTCAACCTACAAAGGCTGACAGTTGCCTAGGACAATGTGAGAGAACTTCAGGAAATCTATTCCCAAGGTCACATGTAATCAAGATGTTCTAAAAATGAGAGTACTGATAAACCGACCTCCTCTGATCTCTGTGTGGCTGTAGAGTACATGTTTGAATTAGCACACCCTTTCCCCCACACACACCCCAGCATATTGCTGGTCATGGAGCAAGTGTTCCACAGTTATTGTTAATCTGATATTTGAGGAATGAACAAATCATGTATAAAAACACACACATCAGCAGGGCGTGGTGGCACATGCCTTTAATCCCAGCACTTGGGAGGCAGAGGCAGGCGGATCTCTGTGAGTTCAAGGCCAGCCTGGTCTACATAGTGAGTTCCAGGACAGGTGGGGCTACAGGGAGACCCTGTCTCAAAAAGACCACACACACACACACACACACACACACACACACACACACCATAGGTGTGCTAGACAGCTTTAGTTGTCAACTTGACACACCTGAGTAGAGGGAGCCCCAATTGGGGAATTACCTCCATTGGACTGACCTGTGGCCATGTCTGTGGGGCAACTTCTTGATTATTGAGTCATGTGGGAGGGCCCAGCCCACTCTGGGTGGTGGCCTGGGCAGGTGGGCCTAGGTTGTATAAGAAAGCAGCTGAACTGGGGCCAGGAGAGCAAGCCAGTAAGTAGCATTCCTTTATAGCCTGTGCTTCAACTCTTGCCTCCAGGTTTCTGCCCTGAGTTCCTACTTTAGGCTCCCTATGACCTGAGAGATGGAAGCTGAATAAACCCTTTCCTTCTCAAGTTGGTATTGGTCAGAGTGTTTTGTCACAGCAATGGAGAAACAAACTAGAACACTAGGTCAACATTTTAATCTGAGTGCCAAATAAAAGTAACATAGCTACACTATTTTTCAGGTAGTCTCTTCTAGAATCCATCTAAATCTTCTAAACATGCTATCTCTCCAAAATTGTCATAAGTTGACAATACCCTTTCTGTCAGAAAATAAGAATTTGTATGGAGGCTGGGGAGGCTTCTTTTCCACCAAGTGGATATTGCATCATTAACACTGAACATAGTTGGTCTCATCAGTAAGATTAATAATAAGGAGATCAAATTTTTTAATATGTAGGAAACCCAAGTGAATTTCATAACCCAGTCATTAGTGGATGAAACCAAGCTTGAAAGCACAACTAGACAAGAACTTATATCTGTGCTCTGTGCTCTGTCCCCAGGCACTGCATTGCCATATTTAATATACATTACAATAAACACTTTCAAAGTCTAAGAATTAAAAAAGCATTTAATGAAGGCAAGCTCAACTTAGGGCACAAGAATCTCAAAAAAAGGAGATGTTTAACTCTGTGTAACCGGAGAATTAAACCTGAGGTAATAATACCCGGGAAGCATTTTCTCAAATACCTACCACTGTACAAGGATTTCTCTCCACCAGGTTATCCATGTGAAAGGGCCATGTACATGCTTGCCAGACCCCACCTTCCTAGCCCCCCCCCTTTGTTATCTAGAAGCATCTGCTAATAGGGACAGTTCTCTTTATAAGCCAAACTGCACTTCCATTAGAACTAAATGCTCTTTTAAAGTTAAAAGAAATACAGTAGACAAAGCTCCAGGAGACCAGCCCTGTATTACCCTTCCCTTTGGAGCCTTCCCTACAGCTAGCAGGGGAGAGCTACTGTACCACCAAGGCCTTATTTAAGGCCTCTGTCATTTCTCACACTGCTCTGGAAGCTGCTGTGGGCTCTAGCTCAGGTGTATCAGCAATACCTGGAGACTTCACACCTGCTGTGATGGAAGACACAAAGGCAAGTTAATTAAGTCTATTGTTCAAACAATTTGTTTCTCACCAAGGCTGACTCACTTGCAACTATTTCAGCACGATTTTATTTCCAGAATGCCTTCATTGTGGTGAGAGGACTCCTTCTTTAGAAATACATTCTATTTCTGAGATTCTCGGGTCATTGGCAGAATAACACTTAAAAAAAAAATCTACTGCTAATGGATGGCAGGCTGTTTTTTGAAGTGTGTAGCACTTGTATTTTTTTTTTTATAGTCTTGAAGTTCCTCAGAGTAACATCATGAAGGTGAAGCTGAAATAAGTCATTCATTGAAGATTTAATATTATGCAGCGTTCTTGCTTCAAATCAAGACTGAAAGCAGCTTATGAAAGGTTTTCACAGTCTCTCTGGCAGAGTGAAGCAAGGAAAATAAATGGAAGGTTTTGTAGGAAGAGACAAATGTAGAAGGGTTTAAAGCATGCTGCTTTGTTTTTGTACAAAAGGATCAAAGGACATTTCCCACATTAATTGCTTCTATTTTTACTTTGCATCCTTATTGTGTTCCATCCATCCCTCTAAGGGATGTTCTAACTCATTGTGTCCTTGTTCCTCTTCCACATGCCACATCTCTTCTGCCTTGGGCCACCTGTCATCTCTTTCACATTAGATGCTGTATGGTAGTGCAGCAGGGAGTTAGCTGCCACCTGTGTGCTGCCCTATCTGTGTTATGTGATTAAGGCTGCCATTAAAACATCTAGTACCTCAGGTAATCGTCCTTAAGTACACAAGGACAGTGAAAGAAACCTATTACTGTAACCATTCATACTGTAACGAACCACTGGTACTGTAACTAACCATTCGTCCTGTAACTGACCATTCATACTGTAACTATTTACTAAACATGAACCATATGCCAAGCACTTCACTAAACTTGGGGGCTACACAGATGCAGTTCAACCCCTGCAGAGGTCACCCAGAAGTCTTTTCATTCTTAAATCATCTAGCTTTCCTAAGAGGACCTGATATCTTTACAGTAGGAAAGTCAGTTATGCCTGTTGACACATGAAACTTCAACCCTGATAGTGTATATGTGGCATTTAGGTAAGACAAATTCATATCTGCTCAAAACAGCATACTACATAGCACAATGTGGAGCCACAAAAAAGTAGAACTGACTTCACCATGAGTCCTGCTAAGACAAATCTCCAGTCACTACCGTATTGGGCCTCATTTGATCTTTCAGTGGCACACTTGGGTTTGAAGCTAGAAAGGGTCAGTTAGTGGAAAACAGAATTTTCTTAGGTTGGATAATACGGGAACTTAAGGCTTTTCCCCTTTGCTATCTTTTTAGGTAACTTAAAGTACTAGCTTATTTTAGTAATCACCTGAATTTAATCACCTGTTTTATATACTTCAAAAACAGCTTGCATAGAAAAACAAGGCTTTGTTAGACAGGGATGAATCTAAATTTGTAAAACCTGAAACCTATGCATTTTGGAGATCTGTTTAAGAAAAATAATATATAACTACAAGAGAAATTTTGATATGGGCCTTGAATGGGCTCTGGCAAATGAAAGACTGTAAAACTCAAGCATCATAGATTTTATGACAAATCTATACACAAGCCAAGTTTATTCTAATTGGGTGAATAATTAAAAAGAAAGGTTGAGAATTTTCTAGATGTAATCCTGTTTTGATCCCCAGCTCAGTTTATTACAAATCAATTGTCTAAAACCAGACGGAGGAACAATCCATCAAAACCATGTTTTTAATTCTTATTTTCTGAGCCATGTATCATGTTGCACAATTCTGAGTTGAATATGTGTTTTATGAAAGAAGATAACATGATTTTTAATGAGAACACATATATGGTTACTGGAATATCAAACAATAATGGTGAAAGTCTCATTATAAATTTAGGAAGTTATTTTTCATCCTCATTTAAGCAAAGAGTGACTCTATTCATTGATTATTAGACCTATGGAAAACCACCATTGCATTGTACATGTAATCAGACAATTACAGTAATAGAAAATAAGCTCATTTAGAAAAAATAAAAGAAGCTCATTTGGCTTCTGATTTCTATTCACTCCCAAGAAAGAAGATTTCATTTATTTAAATGTGCCTTTCTATCTCCTGAGAATGGATGACCTCGTGCTCTGCCGACTTGGGAAAACTCAGTTGCAAAATGAGAATTGTCTACAGTGACCCGTCAGCTTCTAGCCCTAACTTACAACCCAGTTACAATTAACAAGAACCTGTGGCTCATCTTTGCTTCCAGAGGGCCTTGGAAAGCCCAGACCTGCAAGTCTTCATCAGCTGAGTGCCTGTATCACCTTGAATTATCTACAAGAGAAAATCTGTAACCTAATTAGAAAGCAGACATCATCCTTCATGCGCTAAGGTAGATGTGGTATCATCAATCCCCTAGCTGTATCAGCCAAATTTTCCATTGACATGAAGACAAATTTTTCTTCACACATCCCAAAGTGGAGAGCTACCAAGATACTTGCCTTGATCATGACTTTTTAAATTAATTAATTAATTAACTTTTTATGTGTATTAGTGTTATGCCTGCATGTATGTGAGTGCACCCATGTCATTCAGTGCCCAAGGAGGACAGAAGAGGGCATTGGCTCCCCTGGAACTGGAATTACAAACAATTGTTATCTACCATGTGGGTGCTGGGATTTGAACCCAAGTCTCCTGCAAGAGCACCCAGTGCTCTTAGCTACTAAGTCATCTCTCCAGCCCCTTGACCATCACTTTCAATTTAGTACAGGCAAAGCTGTGTATTTCATTAAATCACAAACTCATATCATACCTCACATTTTGGAATAATCTGTTCTATGTGGTCAGCATTTAGGAAATCATTTGTTGGATCCCTCAGTCCTTAACCCTATACCAAGGAACCTAGCACCATATTGTTTTTTTGTTTTGTTTTGTTTTTTTCTCAAAGACTCAAACATGAGGAACAAGATTATCAACCTACAGAATTTATCTTCCTTTCTAATTAATACACCAAAAAGTCAGGATCAGAAAGTAAACAATCAAGGCTTGGTATGAAAGAGATTTGCAGTGTACTCAGACTATGAAGGAAGACCAGCTAAACTGAAAGAATGGTCTGTTGTACACCTAGAAGCTTCAGAAAACCAGAATTCCATGAGTCTTAACTGCTTTTGTCCACATTAAATATAAAAATCCACTCAAAATTGATAATAGACCGAAATATACAAGGTAAAACTAAAAAATTCTTCAAAGAAAACAAGCACAAATTTTTGTGACCTTGAATTAGGCAATAGTTTCTTAAACTTGATACCAAAAGCAAAGCAACAAAACAAAGACTTGACAAAGAGCTGGGGATATAGCTCAATGGTAGGATACTTGCTCAGCGTAAGGCCCTAGGTTCAATACTCAACATCAAACTTTATTAATTGGACATCCTCAAACTTAAGAACTTTAATTTTTTTTCTCCTTTGAGACAGGGTCTCACAAAGTAACCCTTGACTGACTTGGATCTCACTACATAGACCAGGCTGGCCTCAAATTTACAGAGATCTGGCTGCCTCTGCCTCTTGAGTGCTGGGATTAAAAGTGTGTGCCACGCCCTACATCAACTTGAAAACTTTACACTTGAAAGAATTCTAGGGCTGGGGAGATGGATCAGTGGCAAAGCGCCCAGTATACATGTATAAGGTCCTAAGTTCAGATCTCAGATCTCCAGCTTCCATGTAAAAACCAGGTACTCCAAAGCTGGGGGTTGGGGAGCAGAGACAAGCAGGTTCCAGAAGTTCATTGGCTAGCCAGGATAGCAGAATTGATGCATACCAGGTTCAGTGAGAGGCTTTGTCTTAAAAGTAAAGTAGAGAACAATCAAGGAAGACACTCAAAGTCAACCTCTGGCCCCCACATGCTTGCACACACATGTGCATATGCATTCTGCACACATATGTGCACATGCATGAAGTAGCACCAAAAATCTAGGGAAAATGCATAAAATGTCAGAAATAGTTGGACATAGTGGTGTATGCTTGTAATCTCAGCACTTGGAATATTTAAGTAGGAGGACCACAAGTTTGAGGGCAGCCTAGGCTACATAGTGAGGTTGTATTAATTAATTAATTAATTGATTAATTAATTAACTAATTAAAATAAAACCACGATGAGCTAGCCTTTCCTGCTCATAGGTCACTAGGATGGCTACCATTGAAGATAGGGTTGGGAATGTGGCTCAGTGGCAGAGAGCTTGCAGAGAATATGCAAGGGTCTAGGTTTTATTCTCATCAACACACACATGCACACACAAAACATGCACAGACAAATAACAAGTGTTGGAGAGTATGTGGGAAAACTAGGATGTTCAGACATTGCTTTGTAGGACTGTCAAAAAAAAAATGAAGTGGCTTTAGAAAACAAGGTCCAAAAGTAAAATTGAGTTACCACAAGACCCAGCAATCTCACCCCTTCCTTGCTGTATACCCCAGAATAATGAAAGTGGATAACCATTCAAACACTCACACATGAATGTTCAAAACAATACTATTTTCACTAGCTGAAAACTAGAAACAACTCAAATGTCTATCTACTCAAGGATGGATAAGCCAAGTATAATATATGCTATACCATATGGGAACAAGAAATACTGAGCTCTACTCCAGCATGGATGGACCTTAATGAAAGAAGCCAGATGAAAAAGAATGCATATTAGATTATTCCATTTGTGTGAAATGTACAAAACAGGCAAACACATAGAAATAAAAAGTCTATCAGCACCTGTCAGGAGCTGGGAGGAAGAACGAGTGACTACTAGCAGGTGCAGTGTCTTCAAAGGTGAGGAAAATGTTCTGGAAGAACTGTTTATAGCTACACTGCTTTATGAGCATCCAGAAAACACTGTATTTTATATTTGAAAAGGGTGTCTTACAGTGTGCAATGGTACCTTAATAAATCTTTTGTTAAAAAACAAAACCAGGGGCTGGAGAGATGGCTCAGCGGTTAAGAGCACTGACTGCTCTTGCAGAGGACCAGGGTTTGATTCCCAGCACCCACATGGTGGCTACAAACTGTCCTTAACTTCAGTTCCAGGGGAATCCGCAGCCCTCTTCTGACCTCTGCAGCATTGCACAACATGGGTGCACTCACATACATTCAGGCAATACACTCATACACATAAAATAAAAATAATAAATAAAATATTTTTAAAAAATCTTTCTGGTCAACGAAGGGGGGGGGTGGTCTGGTTTTAGTTCCTCTTAGCAGAAAAAGCCAAGGAGCTGTGCACCATCAGATCACAGTACTACCAGTCAACAACAGCTTCTAACACAGTTGTGTTCTGAGTCTGATTTCCATTTAAATGTTTCTTGTAGAAAACACACATAATACACTTTGCCAGTAGCAGTGAACTTAGTCTTGAATGGTAGGGATTAAAGAAAATTCTTCAAAAAGGCCCAGATTTAATCCATTCCACTTTCCTACTGAAGATTCCAAGCTGAGGCATGCAAACTGTGTAGCAAGCCACCTTATTCTTCCCAATGCTGCTAACGCCAGTCAGAGCTCAGGCTCCACACCCCAACCCAGGGTAAAGGACTGCAAAGATACTGCAGTGGCAGAGAAGCAGGCAAACACCCTCCAGTGAGGAAGGAAGATTCAGGACTGCCCTTTCCCAAACAGATTCACATCACAAAGCCTATCAAGGGATACAGCAAAAGGAAGAGAAAGGAGGGCATCCCCAGATTGAGGCTTCACACTCACAGAGTCGATTATTGACTCTAGTCACAACAATGCACTGACAAACATACTAAGATGCTATTATGGCAATATCTAAGTCATTCTTTTTTTTAACTATAAATTAGCATTGTTATATTTGTTTCAATTTAGTTGTATCATTTAGAGAAAATCAATCTGAACTTCAGTTTCTTCATCTATAAAAATGGGAGTAATAATGGCACTCCCCTTAGAAAGCTGTTGTGACACTTAGAGGAGATGTGTTCAAAACAATGAGCCCAGCCGATGACTGAACTAATAAATATTAGCCTCTATTAGTGCCCACAGCAATTATGGGGCTAGTAATAACATCAGTGATTTAGCTGCAAAAATTAGGTTCTGAATCTACAGAAGTTAGTGCCAGACCTGAATCTACAGAGGGCCAGAGGTTAGGGCCAGACCTGAATCTACAGAGGTTAGGGCCAGACCTCAAACCCTTCATCACGTGGTACCAATCAGTCAGTTGGCGTCCCTCTAGGCATCAAGTCTTTAGCGGAAGATTTTAACAGTATTTTTTAAAAATCATAACTATTAGTTCTTCACAAATTTTAGAGTAAACTTTTTCTAGGTATAAGATTAGGAAGAATGAGAGAGAAATAGATACATAAAGATATAGACAGATGATAGGTAGATATAGATAGATGATAGATTAAATAGATAAATAGATGACAGACAGGTGATGATAGATAGATGACAGATAGATAGATAGATAGATAGATAGATAGATAGATAGATAGATAGCAGAGAGTTGGATGTAGATGAATGGACAGATAAAAATCCATAGTAGATGCTAGACATGGTGCCACATACCTGTGATTCTAGCTACTTGAGAGGCTCAGCCAGAAGATTTATATATTTGAGCTGGTCTGAGCAATGCAGAAAGACCCTGTCATTGAAAAAAATGCAGAAACTTAGAAATATAATTAGAATGCTTTTGGGTAACCATGCCAATTCTAACTCATTTATGCCTCCAGCAAATACTTATTGAATACCTTTTATATGCTAGACATTTTGCTGGTGCAGGGATTTGATACTGAGATGGGTTGAGCATGCTCCCTGTACTCATGAGCTTCAAAAACAGCCTGGATGTTAACTGCAGGGCTATATCTAGGTGGGAGAGCTGTAAGATGCATTCCTTTCCTGCTGTATAAATCCTTAATATTCTTCTAAAACCTAGCATCCAATGATGGCTAGTTCTAACTCTCCAGGCATAAATCTCTCCAAGAGGAAACTTCCCACAGTTTGGAAATCAAGTGTTCAGATTTTTGCCCAGTATCATTTATCACTTCACTGCAGTGGGAAATTTATGAAAGGACATTATGAGTCACAGACTCTTAGTGTTGACAATCACTTAAGAGGTCATAGAGGCTGCCCTCACCCCCAGTGAGGGTCTGTCCCCATTAATATGTCTGAGAAGTCCTCCTTCAACTTCAGATAAATACCTTTATCTGCAAAAAAACCTCTCTCTCTCTCTCTCTCTCTCTCTCTCTCTCTCTCTCTCTCTCTCTCTCTCTCAGAGAAATAACCAAGCCTGCAGGTTGGTCTCCAGCCACTCCCTCCTCAGCATAGAAGCCATAGCTATTCCCCAATGGCATCATGCTAATAACTTGGAATGATTTGCCCTAAGGAACACACTGTCATAAAATGATGAATTCCCTCAGGCTGACAGGTGCCATGCCCTGTATTCTGGTCATAGGCCTCGCCCTGATTCCTCGGTCAACTCCACCACACAAACAAAAGCAGGTTCATGACACCCAAATAGCAGTGTGATTGCAGTCATCATGTTGAAGAAAATGGGGCAAAAGAAAAAAAAAAACTGCTACAATTTTTAAAAATAATTAAGAACAAATCTGCCTAGTCTCCAGCCATCCCAAAAGATACTTTAAAATTATACATAAATTGTAAGCTAAATTAAAGCAAAAAGTAGCACTTAGAGGGACTGGAAAGATGGCTCCTCAGTTAAGAGCACTTACAGCTCTTGCAAAGGACCTGCATTCTGTTCCCAGGACTCACCATGGGGTGACTCACAACTACCACTAACTTCAGCTCCAGGGGATCCAACACCTTCCTCTAGCTTCCAGGAGCACCTGCATACATGTGGCAGATACTTACACAGACATACTGCTACACATAAATAATTTTTTTAATTTAAAAAGAAATAGCATTTAGAAGAATTTACCTACTTTCAGTTCAAATTAAGGAGAAAAAAATACTAGAAAAGTTTAATTACAGTAAATGGGGAATACTTGTTAGAATTACAAAATTCCAAAATAAGTTCAAATCCCTGATTGAGGGTCTAATTACTCCTCATGTTTGCACTTGACCTTCACTAATTCCTCCTTTATCAAAACCTCTAGTGAAGACTAAAAAGTAAGAGAATCTGGAGGAAAATGAAGTTAACTATTTAGGACTGAATGGTTTCACTGTAAGAGAAAGGACATAAACTCAGTCTACATTCTGCAACAACAAATATGCATTCCATAAATTTTAGTTTTCATTAATATTAGCATTTGACTTTTACCATCATTCAAATATTTATCCATTTAATCACAGTCTCGATAAGGTGAATAATTAGTAGGCCAAATAGAAGCACAAAGGCACTTTCTCCAATGCAGGAAGCTATTCACTTTTTGCATTTCATTTTGGGGTTACATTTTAACATGCAATGCAGACATTTAAACACCAGAGGACAGTGTGTGTAAGAAAACCAAGTTCCTCTGCTGTTCAGCCAATTCAATTCATTTACTTTGGTGCATCCAAGTAAAATCTTAATTTTAAGTGGTTCCCCCCAAAGACATTTTATGTCATTTCATGCTTCAGAAATTAAAAGTAGAGTTTGATAGCAATGTGAATCATGAGCCCAACTAATGAAGTTAATTTGAATCATAATGGAAATTAGAAAGATTAATTTCATAAGCAATCATTAATAATGGAGGCTCTCGTGTACGTATAATCAAAGCTTTAAATATTATATAGTAATTAATTCATTACTATGGGTTACATATTTTAAAATAGCTCACATCTTCCTTGCTTTTGGTGTGCTTATTAATAGCAATCCTGAGGGAAGAAGATCTAGAAGGTTCTTTATAAGTTCTTTTTTTGTGTTTGTGTTTTTAAATGGGCAAGAGAAAAATTAAATTATGCTGTGAACAGTTTTACTCAATGCCAACTACCCTTCAAGCAGGGAAGAAGTCATTTGTCAGCCCTTTGTGAAAGAGCACTAACAAACAGATGGCCTATGGTGGAGGACTGACTAGCCCTTATCCAAAAACCTGAAATTCCAATGTTTACCTTTTTTCTGAGTTAATACAATTCCATAGAAAATTCCACACTGGATTTAATGTGATGGCTCACATAAGAAATAAGGTGCACTAAAAATGCATAATATTATCTTCAGGCTATGTATAAGGAGTATGTAGAACATTAGTGAATTTCATGTCTAGGCTTGAGTCTCATCCCCAGTACCTCATTATGTATATGCAGCTCCAGACCCCTCTGGCTCAAGCATTTTGAATAAGGAATACTCAGCTTGTGTACTATTTATTGTCCAACAGTATACATTTATCACTTGCCCCTCTACTGTTCTCATATTCAAACTTGTATGCAAAACACTTACCAGTATTTGGCATCTATGCAAAAATCAAATGGACATGGAACAGACTTTCAAGTATTACCTCTTTTTGTCTTACTGCATATTTTATGTGGTGGCTAAAATTATGAAAACTGTTGTATAGTTTCATTGTGAAATGTGATCTCTAGGCGGCAATGTATTTCTATCATATGTTAGAAAAATATCTTACATAGAAACCTTCTTCTAGGTGAATAGATCTGGCCTTGTTTTCCGCATTTCTTTCTTCTATGTTGCTGAGTTTTCTGGGTAGTTTGAATTTGCCCTTGTCTTAAAGAAACTCTAACTATAATATTTGCCGTCTACAATGCTAACTGTGCTCGCTCTTCAGCCTACAAGCATTGGTGTCCTTTCTGGTACTGGGGACATCATAGTAAGTAAGATAGTCTTTATGTGGTAGGGAAGTTCTAGAGGCTTCCAAGGGTTCAGTGCTTCTCTAAGATACTTACGAAGTCTATCATATTGGATGCCTTAAGTAAATGAAGAAAGTGTTCGATGCTGTCACACACCACAAGGCTTTGGAATTTACTTTGACTACAAGGGAAGCCACCAGAGGATTTTAAGTAGGGGAATGGTTTAACCCAATTACCTTTCAGAGTGTCACTTAGTTAACAAGGCAGACCATAGCAGACACACAATGGTGGCTGGACTAGAATTGTGGCAGTATGAATGGTCCGAAGCAGACAACATAGGTCATATTAGAGGAGTAGACCTGACATGGACTGCTTGCTGGATTAGCCATGGGGTTGAGGGAAAGAACAGATGGAAGAATGATTTCTAGGCTTTTGACTGAGAAACCTGTTTGCTTGGGTTGAGGAGTCACATTGGCCACAATATGTGTGAGGTAGTGAAGATCCAAGTAGAAAGTTTGAGTTGGCAGCCAGATATTGGAATACAAAGCTCCGAAAAGAGCTCAGAGCTGAGGATCTGGGTTTATATCTCCTTGACTCTTATTAACTAATGGGAAGAAAGCAATATAGAACATGGTAAATACTACAGCTGTTGTGAAAAAGTACAATGCAAGAAGAGCCATGTTTAAACTGAACCAAGACAGCAATCACTGAGAGAGATGACTGCCCCAGGGCAAGGGATTTCAGCAGCAACATAGTTAAGGGTTAATTGTATTAGATTCCGGATAGGATCCTTCCCTATAAACAGATATTTTGCCAGGGGAATAGATCCATAGTCATATGTACTTTCTAACTCAAAGCAGCACTTCAAATTGCTTTCCTACCAATTACAAAGATCATCCCTTATAAATATTATATGGGACATATGGTCCCACAGTGGATTATGAACAAGGAGCCATGTGCTTGTCAACTCTTTTATTTCTCTTGTTCGTAGCTCCTTGTAAGGAATAAGAAGCTTTACTTTAGAAAGAAAACAGAATAAAATTATCCTTTAAATTCTAGTTGATTGTTTTGTATTGTTTTAATCTTCTGCACACATATATACATATATATGCAACATATATATATATATATCAATTAAAACAATGCACCTGTGAAGGCCAGCAAGTGAGATCTTTCTTTCCATCATGTGGGTTCCACTGATTGAACTTAGGTTGTCAGACTTGGCAACGGACCCTTCACCCACTGAGCCATCTCTCAAGGAAAACAAAAAACAACAAACAAAAACCTATGTAGCCCAGACTAGCTTCAAATTTGAAATCCTCCTGCTGTATGTGGCCTCCTCAGTGCTGGGATTATAGGCATGTGCCACAAAGATTGCTATTTTCAAGCAGACATTATACCATAAGCTCTCCTTTACTCAGAAATTAATGAGTATGTATGCACACAAAAATATGCATGCAAACTGATGGAATGGCGTGCACCTATTTTTAGGTTTTAGTTTATGCTAGCTCTAAAAGCTGTCGCAAAGTAATAAGTTGAACCACAAAAATATAGGTATGTAGTTATTTTTACTACATTGAATGAAGCAACTGATTTGTAGCCTTGGACTCTAGGAAAGCTACTGGCATGCTTCCTAGCAAGTATCATGATGATCTTCTTTTCATTAATCAATTGGATTTGAACTCATAAAATTTGACTGTGTAAAATTTCCTTTTCTGTTTCAAGGGGTTATGCCTCAGCCCTGCTCAATCACTTTCCACTTCACTCCCAGCTTTTCTGTTCTACTTAGTCTCATCCTCCCTGCTTCCTCCAGACCCTCCTGATGCTGTCCTTCCTGCCCAACCCAGAAGATCACACTTCCCAGTTTGCTCCTCAGACTATGCCAAAATGTTCATGGTCTGCCAAGCTCCATTAAGTTCCAGTTCTCAACCATGATCCCCAATGGCATCTCACTCTGCTGACACACAGACCTGCAGTCCAGCTGAGCCAAGCTACCCACCATACATGTGCCTAATTTGAGAAAAAGTTTACTCTGTTTGTTGAAACATTAAGCTTGTTTCCTTTAAGGTCCAACTCCTTGCACTTCCCATAGCTCCTAGCGCACAGCCAATAAGTGAGACTATCGGGTGCCACATACCTTTGCATTGTAGGTCCTGCATTGGCAGAGCTGTTTTATCTTTCCCACTAGAGTGTGAGGTCCTTAAATCTAGCTTCTCCATATGTCTTTATTTATTTCTCTGGATCCAAGGCATATTACATTGCTAGGTACATAGCAGGATGTGCATAAATATTTGTTAAGTCAAAGTATAAAGTCATCTGAATATTTTTTTAAAATATTTTATTTACTATTTTATGTGTATGAGTGTATTGCCTGCATGTGTGTAAGTGTACCTGTGTCGTGCAATGCCCGTGGAGGTCAGAAGGTGTTGGATCCCCCAGAACTGGAGTTACATATAGTTGTTAGTCACCACGTGGGTGCTGGGACCCAAACCTGGGTCCTTTGCAAGAGTAATCAGTGCTTTTAACCACTGAGCCATCTCTCCAGACCCTGTTGTCCGAATCTTAGAAACAACATTAACTTTACCGTCATCTGAAAAATGACCGTTTCTAGATCATTTACATAGACAGAGTAAGCCTCCTTATTTTCTCTTTCAGTGTATCTCTTATCAATGACAATACTTTTGTGGTTATGCAGTGAATTTTCACATTAGCTTGCTATTGTTACACATTGCATGAGAACAAGCAGGCTGTTTTGTAAAAAGAGAACCATGCTTGAGTCAGACACACACACACACACACACACACACACACACACACACACACACACTCTCCAAAACCCATTATGCTGGTGGGAATCACCTGGCTTGTCAGTCTACAGGCATTCTACTCTAGTCACTCCAAATACTGGTTTGAACCATGAGTTTTGCCTGTTTTCTTCAGGGCTTCTAACCAGTGATGTGGTGCATGTCATCTTCTGAAAGGAGTAAGTATAATAGACACAAATTCACTAGCTATTATCTAGTCATTTCTGTTCTACAAAAGCGACTTAGTAGGCCCACAGGAGCCAAGCTTGCAATATTTACACCAGAAATTTCTTTTATCCCCATGCCATTCAACACTCGCAGAGGATTTCTAATGTCCTATTTATCCATAATGAAACCACAGCATTAACTCCTTATGGTCACCTGTGTTCTGCTTCCTCCCTACCCCATCCTCCTCCACCACCACTCCCAGACCCTCCCAGTCATCAGTGAATGCCTTACTGTCCCCACTCCAGTTTTCACATCACTACAACTCCCATCAATGTCCAGTGGGAAGCAAAGTCCAAACTCCTTGCTCTTATTCTTTATTTTTCTACCAAGATTACAGGGTTTATGTGGCAAGAAAGGATGATGAACTGAACCCTGACTCCAGACTTGTAAATTTTGAAAGCAAGAGATTGAAAAATAGTATTCACTAGAAGAAAAAAGATAGCAATTGTTATGAGCCTTGAAAAACAGGTTGCTCTTGCTGTGGTGTTTATGGGGTGGTCAATACAAGGGAACAACTAGACCAAGTCCCTCCAGAATTATACTAGGCTTTTGATCAATGGATACAATCTTTGGATTTTTAGATCTTTGTCCTTCTACATGTGTCCATTGTGCTCTGGGCTCCTCTGGCTGTTCTGTTGACACAGCTGCTGTAACCTTCTCCCAAAAGGCCCATGAAGCTTACCCCAGGCTACCGCCCCTCCACCCACTCATCTTCATAAAACATTCAGATACTTTTCCACTCAATTACATGTGAGTGAAACACTGCACAGTAAATCTAAGCAGATGTTATCTCAACAGCACTATTAGAACAGAGTAGGACCAAGCCTGGGGGAGGCCCTGCCAGGACTGTGTAAGGGGGCTTTGCCTATGGACCTTCGGCCTGTCTTGAAGGCAGAAGTATGACCAGGAATAGTAACTGTCATTTATTAACTTCCCACCAGGTGCTAGCTGCTTTACATCTGAAACAGTGATGCAAGGGAGCATATACTGATTGTATACTCTATGCTAGATAGTCATAGATGCATTATATCCATAATCCCTTCCTCCAACCGCAAGATGCATGAGAAAACTGACAGATTAAATAGCCTATCAAGGTCATACAGCAGTAAATGCTGGAGCCTAGAAGCTGACTCCAACCACCACCCCCTTGACCATCCACTTTCATTACCTTCCCTGTGCAGCTTTTTCTAATACTCATAGGAACTCTACTTTCACATCCATGAGGAGACTAGGGTACAAAGATATTAACTAATACAGTCAGCAGAGAAGCTAGGGTCTCCTCAGATCTATAGGGCCCTAGATCTTTGGCTCCCAGCTACAGAGCTCTGTTACTCCAGAAACCTAGGTGGCTGTGTGACCTTCAGTTGAACGGAAGTTGTTGATGTTTTCCTCAAGAGCTACCATCTTTCTGCTTCCACCTCTGCCTACCCAGTGTTCCCCCTCCACCTCCCTCCCCTTCCCCAGCCCTCCTAACCCTAAAACTCCTTTGTTTCTTTCCTGTGGGGAACTCAACTGACAAGTAATAAAGTAATCCTGCCTACTGTTTCATGGTCTAACACACTGCTTCAGAATGCTGGCCTGCTAAAAATGCACATCTCAGGACTAGGACACTCAGCTCCATGGGGCAAGGCTGGGTGGGGGATTTTCAAGACCCAGATGAGGGCAGCAGCTCCCTGTGCACTAGTCCAGCATCTCAACACTCTCTAGCAACACATTTGCATCTAACAGAGGGATTTTTCTGGTGTAACTTTCAGGGCAAGGGTAAGTGTGATGTTTCAGAGCTGAAAGGCCTTCTCCTGCTAATATATGATTTGGGAATAGATGGTATTTATGGAGATTTTTAAACATTCTTCTTGTATTAAATTCAAAGACTTGTTCTTTAAAAACACAGAAAATATTAAAACCCCAGGTTTACTACCCAAAAACTCACTAAATCACAATTTTCTCCTTTTTGACCATTAAATATTTTCACATATCACATATGTGAAATAGCCAATGTTGGAGCTCACCAAGCTGTGTGGGTGACTGACATCAGGCCTGTTTCCTAGGTAATCCAGAGGCCACATCCTGAGGGGTGACAAACTGTTTAAAGACACCATTCCTTTATTAATGCCAGAAAAGTTAAGTTTTGAAAGAATCCAGCATTTTCATCTGTCAATGAACTTTCTTCCAGTAAATTTCCACATGAGGAAGACAACAATTTTAATGATCAGAAAAATATATAAAAGGTGGAACAAATAAAGGGTGAGTTCTAAAGGCTAAAAAGGTTGAACTTTGGCACCTTGAACTGTCGGACACCATACAAAGCATGAAGAAACTCAGCCCAAGGAGACTTCACAACTTTCAAGGACAACCCATGGTATCATAAACAAACTGAGCTAGAATAAATACTAATGCATGCCCTGCCTCTTTTATTTAAGAATATACAGCTTTTTCCTAAAATTCTTATTAGTAATAAATTCTCTTTGCTACCATGGTGACCTCACAGTTCAAAATGCTCAGCTGTTTTTTTTTTTTTTTTTTTTTTTTTTTAAAAAAAAAAAAAAAAAAAAAAAAAAAGAGGACGATAAATCTTTCACTGTGATATATCAAAATAA
>NW_008340588.1:5822987-5832279 GCF_000622305.1 Nannospalax galili
TCTGAAGGTTTTCTCTGAACTTCTTTCTGAGAGACTCCACTGGTTGACATTTGCATAGTCATTTGCATAATGTTATTCCTGATAAAGCTCTGGTTCTATGAAGAAGAAAATTAGCAATTATTATTTTACCACTGAATGAATGATAGCGCAGAATGTTAGCTACCAACCACATTTAAAAACTTTTGAAAGGGCATAAAAATAATAATATGAAGACATGTAGGATTAAACAATTACCATCCCATCACACAGCACAGACTTCTCTGTGGGTGATTAAAGGTGTCCAGGGAGGAGTAGAGAGACCAAGTTGTCAGTTGCTAGCAAGGCAAGGAGATGAGGCAAATTATTCCAAGCAAACCATTTAATGAGGGCTTTGTTAGCGTGGAGGGCTGCAATGCTGGGTGACAGCTGGCACTTAGGAGTCTCATTATTAAGGTGACATAATTCCATCCATCTGTGAGCTCAGAAAAAGGGGCAGTAATGGCTCACTTTAGCCCAGAGTCACACTTGGCTCTAATTACAACTTTCTGCTATCAAAAGGTACCATATACATCTATGCTGTACATACCCGTACGTACACCCATTTTTGTTTAGAGCTACGGGAGGATTTTTACAATTTCATGCTCCTTTTCAATGACTCCACATCTTTCCATGGTCATTAGGGAAGGCCTCTCCTGTTCCTGAGAAAGAAGTGCCCAGCTGCGCTTCCTCCCCAGGGTACCATGACAAGCCATCAAGACACATCATTAGCAGGATGCTGCAGATGATGGGGTGAGGAAGAGGGCGTCCAGCAAATGCTGAGCCATATTGTCTCACACATCCAAAATATTAATAACCTCAGCCTTCCTAGTGGGTTGAAAAGGCTAAAGGTCACCAACACTTATTTATTTATAGGAAAATAGCAAATTGTTTAATAAGGGTACCCTTAAGATATATTTAAATTTTGTCTTATAGCTGAAGTTACAGAGCATTTAGTGAGTGAACAAGACAGGGGGACATAATTCTACTACCCAAGAAGATATTTGAGAAGTCGGCTCTACGAGTCATCTGCCAAGGAGAGCTACATACAGGGAGTGGTACCTGCCCAAGAGAGAGAGATGCGTGCAGCAAAGCTGGAGGGGCCAAGCCATTTAAGCAAAGTCCCAGAAGTCAGACATAGAGCTACTGGATTTGGTGTTTTCCCTGCTGAGTTTTGGTCTTGTTTCGGTCCAGTATTTCCTCATTATACTTCCATTCCTCCCTTTTGGAATGCAAATATGTATTTGGTTCTGTTGTATGTTAGAAGTATATAAATTATCTTTTGATATTTTCTTGAGTCTCAGAAGAGATTTTGGACTCTGGACTTTGAATAGTATTAAGAGTGGTAATGACTATGGGGACTTTTAAAAGTTGGACTAAATGCATTTTGGATTTTTATATGGTTATGAGCCTTTGGAGGCCAGGGAGTAGAATATGCTAATTTGAAAGATGTTTCTCATAGACTCCAAGTATTTGACCATTTTGTCCCCAGTTTAGTAATGTTGTTTTTGGAGGGTTTAGGAGGTATGGTCTTGCTGGAGGAGGTATGTTACTGAGGGTGGGCTTCGAGAGCTCTTAAGCCTTAGCAGATTTCCAGTCACCCTCTGCTTCCTGTGCCTGCTTGAACGCTTAGCTCTCTGCTCCTGCACCAGCCACCTCACAATGCCTTCCCACCATGACAGACTCGAATCCTTCTGGAACCTGGACCCATAGCTCAAATAAACTCTTTCTTTCATAAGTTATCTTGATCATGGTGTTTTATCACAGCAACAGGGAAGGAACTAAAATACCATTCATGTGATATTGGCCAAGAATCTGGCTGCATTCTGCCTGATTCTGTCCTAAGAGCTTAAATGGGCTCAAGTTTGAAGGTGATGGACTGATTTGTTTGGCACAGGAAATTTCAAGGTAGGTTGATATTCAGATTGGTGCTGAAGAGGTAACTGTAATTGATAAAGAGATCGGTACCATTGTACAGAAACATCCTATGCTGCACATGGAGAATGAAATAAATATCCTGAGCACAAAACTCTATCCCTCAGAGGAGGTTCTACCTTGAGATGATTCATATTTATTTAAAGCCTAAGTTAAAGGGCTCCCCGCTCTTTATAAGCAACTGCTTAAAAATGTGCTTCCCCAGGGTCAGCACACAGAAGCTGATACATGTGTGGTTCAAGGGCACTGGGCTACATCCCTAGCAGGCAGCAGAACTTGGCAGTGTCATAGTGTTATCAATGAGGTACTGGATTTGAAATCATGAAAGACACAAGATTGAGGAGACTGTGAGAGTAGCTGAAGTCAAGCATTGTGTGGCAAGATTGGGTCCCTGTGGAGACGTCCTGGGAGGGAGTTGGGAAAAGGGAGGGTCCCTGGATCCTAGGAAAGGTTGAACCCTGTGCTCTCCTGGGAGACTCCCAGCTGTGGGGACCCTGTCTCATCCTGATGGGAACTGTCAGTCTGCAGCATTAAAGTTTGTTTTTTTACTCTCCTTTTTCTCCTAATGTTTTCGCCTGGGTTGCTTTCACGGGGATGCTTTTTTCACAGCAACAGAAACTAAGATGGGAATATTAAGGAAGAAGGGAACCAGAGAAAAGAGGAAAAGAGATGAGAGAGGGTAGTGGAGAGGTGAGACAACCCAAGAACTTTGCTGTAGGCATGTATGGAAATGTCACACGAAACTCACTATTTTGTAAAATTAATATATGCAAATTTAAAATAAAAATAAAAAGGCAATTCTTTAGACTTCAGTATTAGAAATTTCATTTTTTTGTGTTCAATGAGATGACAAAGGAGGTATAGGCAGTTGTTACCAAATCTGACGACCTGAGTTTGAACCCCAGGATACACATGGTGGAAAGAGAGAATGAATGCCCTTAGGTTGTCTTCTGACCTGTACACATTTCACAGCATGCGCATGCACGTGCGCGCACACACACACACACACACACACACACACACACAAATGGTCTTAAACACCCAAAAGGAAAGTATAACCAAAGATTAAAGTGATCAATATAATTCTTTAAGAGTCCATGTGTATAGCTAAAAGCTACATAACAAGAAACAATGCCGGGCAGGAGATACCTTCCATTGAGTTGTTGGCCAGGGAGGCCCAAGAGACTCCTAGACAGTAACCCAGCATAGAACTGGGAAAATGAATAGCAGACCCCAATCTTATCTAAAGGAATATTGACAACTGATTGCTGCTAGATGAGGAAAAGCTGATCTTCCTAAAACAAAGATCTCTAGATATGCTGACTAGACTCAGCAGATGGACAAGCACAGGGGAATGGCTGGGGGCACCAACAGCAGCGTGGACAGTAACAGGGATGACAGAGTATATGGTCTCCAGTGTGTGTCGGGGGGAGACTATGGGACGGTGCCATTTGGGATGTGGGTATATAGATGAATATGATTTTTTGGGATGTTCTGCATGAAATACACATAAAATATCAACAAATTTAAAAAATTATATTTGAGGAAGAAACATAAAAGTTTGCTCCATGTTAATTAGTAGAGGTGAAACACATTACCATTGAAATCTACCCGATGATTTTATATCCGTGCTCAGCTGGATCTCAGAAAGTAACCAACTGTGACTAGTAATAATCAGATACATAGAGATTAGAGATGCATGTGCAAACATCTCAGTGTTAGTAGAATTAAAAATGAGTTTTTCTGTATGAAACAGTATATTTTAAAATGAAATTGAGATCTTTTTTAAAGGTTAAAACCTCATTCGATTTTATGTCTTATAGGGTTTATACTAAGTTCAATATTGTATAACTATTAATTCAACTGTAAACCTGAAAATTTACAGCCAATATTGAAAGAGATGCATCTTTGCTCTAGAAATTGTTATTGAATATGTTAATGCTGTAATGAAATTCTTCTTCTAATAATGTGGTTATTAGATAAATATTTTTAATTGAAATTTTGAGCTATACATGACAGGAAAAAAAATCTTGGTTGAAAGAAAAAAAGGAGCAGATCCTAAGTCCTGCTCATGAGCCGACACTGCACCTGATGCTCTGAAGCATGTTATTGTTGACCCACATCCGCTTCTGCTAACAACTGATATTCAAGAAGGGGTGGGGGGAGAGAGGGAGAGGAGAGGGACAGGGAGAGGGAACCTACCAGGAAAATTAAATAAGGAAAATAAGTAGGTTGACTTCATAATTTGAGACAGATTCTGAACTTGTATGTTTATTCTTACTTCCAACAATTATCCAACAATACAGAAAACATAAGATTATTTGTTTGTTATTTTTGAAGGTTTTGTTGTTTTAGAAGCACAGTCTTGCTATGTAACCAGCCTAGCCTTGAACTCAGTATGTTCCTGGCTCAGTCCCTCAAGTATCGGGATTACAAATGCATTGTTATGCCCTCTGAGGAATATAGATTTTGAAGAATAAAAACTATACAAGTTTTTTAAAAACTGTCTTCAACAATTATTCTCAGCTCAGCAAAAGTATTTTGAGATTTTAGCACATTTTATATAATTAATTATTTAGAACTCAAAAGGCCAAAACTTTGGCTATTTCTGTATTTAGCTATAGATACATGGCAAAAACTGGAATGCTTGTCCAAACCTACTCAAATGAATCTATAACAACCACAGGAATATCTTCCACTATAATCAGAATGTATAGGCTATAAAATTTTATTATACAGCTTTTAGTTGGAATAGAATATTTCATAATGAAGTTTTTTTTTTTTCTTCAATAGTTTTGCTTCTGGTCAAATTTTGTTTCAGAATGAAGCTGTTCCATGGCTCTGGAACACCAGATAAAGGTGCTCAGCATCTCTCCCAATGAGGGAAACAAAAAGTACAACCATATTTTTTTCCACTCATGACATGGGCAAAATCATGGTATGCTAAAAAATAAATCTCCCTAAGTTGTTCAGAGATGTTCAAGTTGTGGATGTATCTTACTATGCTATGTAATTATTATATAAGTAGAAATTTGCATTGCTTATAGTTAATTACATATAAACTGGTTAACTTTTATAATATTTTTATTACACAAAAATCTTTACACACAATTTATTTCCTTAACATTTGGTATATTATTTGCTTACAAAATAGGGACTAGTGTTAGGTATAATAGATTTTCAAAAATGGCCACAAAGAATTGTTATTCATCTAAGTCCCTTCAAGATGTGGTTTTTGCTGTTATTTTGTTTTCTGAGCCAAGGTCTCATTATGTAACCCAGAATGGCCTAGAGCTCAAGATCCTCCTGCCTCATCCTCTCCAGTATTGGGATTACTGTGCATGTCACTGCTCCCATAATATGATTTTTTCAATTTCTCCCTTTAGCCAGTCTTTACTTCTATTCCTGGATTCTGGGTTGATTATGTGACTTATTTTGGCACCTGAAATGCTACAGCTAACATATTTGCTAGATTTAATCCTGGATCTTAAGAATCCATACAGATTTTACTGGCTTTCATTTTTTTTTTAAATTTTGAGGCAGGGTTTCACTATGTAGCCCTGGAAGGCCTACAACTCGCAGAAATCCACCTGCCTCTGCCTTCCAAGTCCTGGGATTAAAGGCGAAGGCCATCACACCCAGCCCTTTTACTAGCTCGCTAATGAACTTGCTGAGTGACTGACTTTACACAACTCTAGACTGGGCTGCTTGAATTCCAGAGCATCATACCATGAAATCCCAGCCAACAACCACCCATCTCAAGTACCCGGCTGGTAGCCTATCATAGTCATAAGAATTAGCCCACTGAGAGCTGAAGAATCATCTAGCTTAGGCCAGCTCATAGTGCTGACCCACAGTACTATGAATTAAATAAATGGTTACTATTATAAGGACTATGTTTTGGAGTGGGTTTTTTTAATTATTCTTATTCTTTTATGAAGTTAGTTAAAAATTAATGAACAAGAAATTAAAGAGACTGCGCTGCAATTAAGTTAGAATATTCTAACTGAAAAACAATTACTGTGAAACTATTTACATTCTCATAGAATTATAAACATTTCTCAAGGAATACTTTACAGCACAACTTTTTTTTTTTCATACAGAAGAATTCATTCCAAAGCAATTGACATTGAGACGTTTTCACATGCATTTCTAATCTCTATATACATGACTATCACTGGTCACTGTCGCCCACCTTCTGAGCTCCTCGGCATCTGAGCATGAATACAAACTCGTCATAATGAAGTTTTTTAAAAAATATTTTATTATTTTTATTTTATGTGTATGTGTGTATTGCCTGCATGTAAGTAAGTGCACCTGTGTCATGCAATGCCCATGGAGGACAGAAGAAGCTGTCAGATCCCCTGGAACTGGAGTTATGAACAGTTATTAGCTGCCATATGGGTGCTGGGATTCAAACCCAAGTCTCCTGCAAAAACAGCCAGTATTCTTAACCATTGAGCCATCTCTTCAGCCCTTCATAATGAAGTTTTAAAAAATATTTTTATTAATTTTCTGAGGCTTTCATACAATGTGTTTTTATCACATTCACCCCCAACTACTCCCCTTAATACTTTCCAGGTCCACCCGCATCCCCCTACCCACCCCTGTAACTTCACATTCCTCTTTTTCTTTTTTCTTTTTAAATAACCCATCAGGTCCAATTTGTGTGGCTCATATACTCCTGGGTGTAGGGCCATCCACTGGAGCAAGTGTGGTTGACCTACCAAGGGCCACACCCTTAAAGAAAACTGACTCTCCCTCCCCCAGAAGATTTCTCCACCTCCTGACTGCCGAGTCCCAACTATCTTCTTGTAGCATGAACGTCAAAACCAATAACCTTCCACGTATGAAAGCTTGGTCTTACAAATAATTATAAAATATGATCTACCCACATTTTTTTTACAGGCTGACTGTTATACGGGTCTTCATGACATGAACAAAGGTCTATTTACCCCAAATGGGTCACCAATGACAGACCCATGAAACAAGTCTGACTTAGTGAGCCAGTGAGTTTATTGGGGCAACTTGCAGAAGGATGGGTGAAGGGTTACTTAAAGGAGCACATAACTCAAGGGCAACTGCATCACTGGAAAGCTCACACCCTCGTGGGTAATAGCTCATGAAATCTGCTTCCTTGGAGCTCCCCACATGACTTATAGTCTCCTCTCCCCAGCAATTGTGACTGCTCGTATAACCTTCTGAATTAGGGGTTTCCTGAGCCTCGTTAGCCATGTTTACTTCCTGTTTTAAGGAATCTTCCTTCAGAAAGGAATGTTTCAATTAGGAAGAAATGAACATTAGGAAAAGGATAATCAGTTGTTGCTCTACAACACTGATTATACTTTAAAATGTTACTGAAGATCTACCAAAGGTCAAAAGTTGGGAAATCAAGGTAGTATGTGTTCTGTTATTCCTCATTTTTAAGTCTCTATTTCTGAATTTCTGATTGTTGCAGGTGCTGTGTGCAGAGAGAGACACCAAAGCATTTCTTTTCTCCAGGAAGCAATTTATTGTGCCAGCACCCTGCTCTTTGGGGTCACACCCAGAAGACAGAGCCTTGAACAAGAAAAATCCAGTCTTTCATACTTCCTGTTAGTTCCTCTTTACAGTTCAGTTTGGTTCCCATACGTGATCAGACACACACCCTGATTGGGTGTTACATGCTACGAGGTCATGACAGGCAGAGCTGTGCATGTGCAGCCAGGCACAAACCGTGCTGCATCTCCTCCTAGAGGGTTCCTAGCCGGGATCTTTGATATTAATTCAGTTTAAGCCTCAGCAACTGGTTGTGACCTTAAGTCGGTTACTAAAGCTCTTTAAGCCTCAATATTCTAATAAACTTAGGCTAACAATTTTGTTGCCAAGAGGCAGGCAGGTAATACAGGTGAAATTCTTATCCCAATGCTTGGCAAGGAGCAACTGATCAATAAACATTGACTTTTATGGTGTTGTATCATCATTGCTAAGACTTTTACAGAGAACATTGGAGTTTAGCCAGAAAGTCACAAATTTAGTTTTTTTCATAGTCCTTCCTTAACCATGAAATGGAGAAGGAAATAATCTTAATATTAAAGAGTTAAATCATCTTAAAGTTGTATTAACTCTCTAAGCATTTAAGTTTGACAGGCAGAATTTTGGTGTTACAAAATGCTACATTAAAAGGTAGTATCAAAATACTTGTTCAATTCAAAAACAGGGAGCATTTTCTTGGGTAGTTGTAACAGTCCACCCTTTTCTTGTGCCAAGAAAGACAATGTAGCAACAAACCAACCCAAGGCCTAGTGACTTGTACTACCCTATCAAATACTGTACGAAGAGATTAAATTAACTCCACAAGGGGGAGACAGGTTCATGCTGAATTTCCTCAAGGAGGCGAAAAAAAAGGAACAAAACTAAGATTCTCTTCAAGAACTTCTTGCAATTTCCAAAGCGATTTCTGCTTAGTCTTAAAAAAAAAAAAAAAAAAAAAAAAAAAATGCCAGCTTTCACATTCAAACCTGTTTCCAAAGTCAGCCTCTTAAGTTCACAGCCATCTCCTAACAAGTCCTCTGCTCCTCTAATTCAGCCGATGACACCACTGTCTCACCGACCTTCTCTTTCTGAGAGAAGCACCAGCACCCTCTTTTCTCCTTTGTCTCTCATTCTCCAGATCTCCTTTCTCCCTCAAAAAGAACCCACACCCATTCTGCCTGGCTAGCTGTGTTTTCGACTAGACTTTCAGCAGTCTCTACACTCTTGGCTGGCAAGTGGGTGAGGAGATACTGAGCTCCAGAAGTGAGGGAGTGACCCAATGTGTGTCACATCCCTAGAAGAGCAGTAAAAGCATGTAGTTCAACCTCATACAGGTTGAAACATACTTTGGCCTGCTTCTCCAATGCCAATGGCTTGCACAGTTTCTGTGTGCCAGCATAGGCCTCCTCAACACACAGTTCAGTCTGCACAGTTCCCAGAAAGCTTTGCCTTTCATGCTGCTACAGTGATAACCTCTCTAGAAGGATGTTAAGGTCGTGTCCTCAAAAGGAGCCTTCCAGACCCAATTGCTTCCTTCCTGTGAGACTTTGGGCTGGGTCTCATCATTTGTTTGCTTGTTTTTTGTTTTTTGTTTTTTTAATTTTAAATTTTTTTTTTTTTACAATTAAAGTTAGAGTTTTAACAATATACAAAATATTACAGTCTTTGCCTTTCTACAGTGATAACCTCTCTAGAAGGATGTTAAGGTCGTGTCCTCAAAAGGAGCCTTCCAGACCCAATTGCTTCCTTCCTGTGAGACTTTGGGCTGGGTCTCATCATTTGTTTGCTTGTTTCTTGTTTTTTGTTTTTTTAATTTTAAATTTTTTTT
>NW_008340588.1:5834349-5845266 GCF_000622305.1 Nannospalax galili
CAAGGGTAAGGAAACAGTGAGGTAAAGGAAAAGAAATAACCTGAAGGAGAAGAATAGTAGGCATTTGTTTGTTTGTGACACGATTTTATGTGTCCTGGGCTGGCCTTGAACTCATTATGTAGCTGGGAACCAGCTTGAATTTATGATCCTCCTGCCTCCACCCCCTGAGTGCTGAGGATTATAGGCATGTCACATCTGGTTATGCAGTGCTGGAGATTGAACACAGGACTTCATGTATGCTAGCAAGTACTCTATCCAGCCCCTCACCATTCGCTTTATAGAAATGCTAACATGGTTTGAAGAGACTCATAAGAATTAAATGAAATTAGACAAGTCTAAGCATGTGGAAGATGTATCCTCACAGACCATGCTGGCAATGCAGAAGTGGGGCAGCCATGTGATACTTCTCAGACACACACAGACATACACAACACACACACACACACACACACACACATGCATACACCACAACACAAACAACAGCTGGTTAGTCTTACATGGAAGAGCTTGACCTTCTGTGGAGAATCCTCTTTTTCTTTCACTGACTCCATATGCCAATGAACTTTAAGACTGGATTTCTAATCTCTAACTGGGCTTCCCTGGGGCTGCTCTGGGGTTTGGATCCCCAGCTTCACGCCTACCATTTACCCAGAGAAGGCAGCTCACTTTCATTTGTATTATCAATATAACATGAATCTGAGTAGCACTGGTACAGAGGGGAGCTCTGACCCTCTCAAATAGTCTGAGCAGTCCTGGCAGGGGGCATCTGGAAACACTCAGACAAGTGGTAGTGGTGGGCACAATGCCCAGGAAACACAAGGGCTGCAAGCAGGAATTGGGTGGGTCTGGGGCTGCCTCAGCTGCATCAGCTCGATAGCATAAGAACTCAAAATCCTTCTCAGCTCCAGTATTTACTAGTTGCCAATTACCCAAGAATGTTTTCTTTCTTGGCTTCTGCCAGTTTCAACCAGAAGGAAGCTATTAGGCTTGAGCCAGAACATTATGCTGAGTGGCAGCAGCATCAGGAGGGACAGAGGGCAGCTGTGTCCACAGCCTGTGCTGCCTCTGACAGTAGATGCAACTAAATGGTGGGAATGGCTCGTGCCACTAGGAACCTATGAATGGAACCTATGAATGGCAAAGGACACATGACATCCACATGTGCCACATATTCCTATGAGTGCATCTAGATCAGCAAATCCTGCTTAGTATGGTAAAACTTTCTCTCTTCCTTTCATGTGTATGTGTGTGGATGTATTTTTGTATATGTGTGTATGTACAGTACTTGTACCCATGCACATGGAGGCCAAATGTCAACTTCACATGTTGTTCTTTAAGACACTGTCGTTCATCCTATCTTTTGAGACAAGGCCTCTTGCTGGCCTGTTGGGCTGACTGACCAACGAGCCCCAGGGATCTACCTGTCTCTGTCTCCCCACCACTGGAATGAAAGCACGCACTACCACACTAAGCTTTTTTTATGCAGGTTCTGGAGATTGAACTCAGCACAGCAAGCACTTTACTGAATGAGCGATCTCACTAACCCAAGCCTTCCCTAGTTTTTAAAAAATATTTTTTTATGTGTATGAGTGTGTTGCCTGCATGTATGTAAGTGCACCCGTGCCATGCAATGCCTTCCAAGGTCAAAAAAGACATCAGATTCCCTGGAACTGGAGCTATGGACTGTTGTTAGCTTCCATGTGAGTACTGGGAACTGAACCCAGGTCCTTTGCAAGAGCACTCAGTGCTCTTAACTGCTGAGTCATCTCTCCAACCTCAGTCTTCCCTATTTTTAATGAGTAGTAAGTTTTTTATATTTGCCTTTTCTATTTATAACTTCCATGTTATATACTTAATTGCAATTTAAAATATTATATCACAATAACCAAAAGGTATAAGCAAGCCAAGGTGTCCATTGACTGATGAATGGGTATACAAAATGTGATGTATATACTCAGTTAACCATTCTTTGGAAGAAAGTTCTGACAAATGCTACAGCCTGGATGAACCTAGAAGGCATCATGCTAAATTAATGAGGCAAAATCAAAAGGACAAATACGGCACCTGGAGTAATCACATTTGTAGAAATAGAAAGGACACGGTGGGTTCAAAGCTAGCCTAGTCTACATAGTGAGTTCCAGACCAGCCAGGGCTACATAGTGAAACCCTGTCTCAAAAAACAAATGAACAACAACAACAAAAACTTCTTATCACAGATGCTGCTAACCCTTCCCTCCTCTCTCCATCTGATTCATTGTTCTTTCTCCTTCCCATGTACATTTTAACAGTTTACTGTATAATAACATGCATTAGTTTATTTGGAGGGTGTTTGAATTAGACAAAAGATACTTTAGTCTTTTGTAACTTTCTTTTTTTAAACCCAACTTTTTTTGAAAATTTCTTCTGCATTAGCTTATGTAGCATTCATTTTTTGAATATTTTATTTATTATTTAATTTATTTATTTATTATTATTTATTTAAGAGTTTATTTTTTATGTGTATGAATGTATTGCCTGCATATGTGTAAGTGCACCCATGACATGCAATGCCCTCAGAGGTCAAAATAGGGTGTCAAATACCCCTGGAACTAGAGTTAAGGCAATTGTTAGCCACCATATGGGTGCTGGGAATCAAACCTGGGTCCTCTGCAAGAACAGTCAGTGCTCTTAACCACTGAGCCAACTCTCCAACCCTGTAGTATTCATTTTTAACTCCAGAATTTTATTCCACTGTTTGAATTCCTCACTACTAGCCATTCTGGTTGCCCCCTCCCCCCTTTTTTGTCATTTGGTTTCTGTAGTAAGTGCTACAGTGACTATCTTGCAACTGTTGGCCTAAGTACCCTGCAGGGTTTCTCTGGTACACAGTCTTGAGGTGGAATTTCCAAGCTGTGGGAGACTCAGGTGTTCCACTTCATAGCATGTTGTCAAGTTCATCTCCAATTCGAATTCCCACCTTCGAAAAAGAGCTCTTGATTCTATCCTTCCAAACCTTACCAAACTTTAGCATTAGCATTTCCCCACTCAAAGCTAATGGATATGAAGTGATGCCTCAGTATAAACTTAATTTGCATTCATCCTTAACCAGTAAAAGTGAATAGATTTTCCAGATTTTCTTAACCAGTTAAAAGTTTCATGGACAGTCTTTTCTTCTTTGCTAAACTGCTTTCTTCCTATACAGTAATTCCCAGAAAGGCAAGGGCATGGTAATTCATAGTGGTAATTCATAATGGTAATTCATTTCCTAACACAATGTCTTGCACATAAAAGGTAGACTTAAGTAGCTGTTAAGGAATTGTGGTGGTTTCAATGAGATTGTCCCCCATAGACACCAAGTATTTGAATACTTTGTCCCCAGCTGATTACGCTGTTTCAGGAGGCTTAAGAGGTGTAGCTTGCTGGAGGAAGCACATCACTACAGGCGGGCTTTGAGAGTTCACAGCATCGCCCCATTTTTAGTCTGACCCACTCTGCTTCTTGTGCCTGCTTGAAGATGCGAGCTCTCAGTTCTCTGCTCTGGCAGCCTCTGCCACCATGCCTCCCTGCCATGGTGGGCTTTTATCCCTCAGGAATCACAAGCCAAATAAACTCTTCCTTCTATAAGATCCTTCACCATGGTATTTTATCACAGCAACAGAAAAGTAACTAATACAGGAATGAAGAAATTACTAGGCATTCCTAAAGATGCTATATAAAAATATTAATTAAAAATGTTAATTAAAAAATATAATAATGTTAGGGCTTATGAAGGGTAAACGATTTGCCAAGGGCACCCAGTTAACAAGTAGGGAGACCTGGAAGCAAACCTTGGCCTATCTCATACCAAGCTCCCACGCTTCGTACAACATCCTGCTTTTCCTGAAAACTGAGCCAGAACACAAAAGAACCTAAGCAAATGGTCTAAGGATCATTAATGCTATGAAGAAGTCTTTGTTTTAATTTAGCTACCTTGTCTTGATTAAATCCCTCAAGAAAATAAAAGCATCTTTCAATGTTGAAAAGCACATTTGCTTTTGGAAAGCATCAAAAGAATTAATTTAGAGGCCTTGTATCAGGAGAGGAGAAATGACTCCCATTTAAAACAAAAGCTGGGGCCAGCTGCTGCTGCTTCCAGCTCACTTTCATCTGCAGCCCATACTTCCCAGTGTGTTATGAACTTACACATCCAGCTGCCATGACACAGCTCTCCCTGATATCTCAAAGCCATCTCAGACTCACCCCTGCAAAATGGAACTCTAGTCACCACTCCCCCCGATGTGCTCCACCCACAGCCTTCCCATCCCACTGGCGACAGCCCCATCCTTCCAGCTGCTCAAACTAGAAAACCTTGTGCACATTTACTTTGCTCTTTCCTAGCTCACATCTGTCACTCAGCAAATCACATTGGCCCTGCCTGAACAATACAGATGAAGGACCATCACTCCAGTCTCCACTGTGTCACTACAGTCCCATGGCTATCATCTCTGCTCTACTTTCCTAATGGGTCCCCTGCTTCTTTCCTTGCCAATGACTTTGAATATCTGTTTGCAACACAGAAGTCAGAGTGGTCCTCTTAAAAATAAGAGATGGCTCGTATTTTCTGGGGAGATGGCTCTGCAATTAAGAGCACTGGCTGCTATTACAGAGGGCCCAGTTTGATTCCCAGCACCCACATGGTAGCTAACAACCCTCCATAACCCCTGTTCCAGGGGACCTTCTTCTGACCTCCAAGGGCATTGCACCACACAGGTGCATTTACATACATACATACAGGTAATATACTCATATATATAAAATAAAATAATAAAATATTTAAAAATAAAAAATAAAACTAAATAAAATGTCAGGTCATTGGACTTATTTCCTGGACCTCTGGGATCCTATGCAGAAAGTCCAATGTCTGTGTCTTGAAGTGCTCTCTTATTTTTTCCTCTAACAGTTTCAGGTCTTTCATTAAAATCTTTGATCCATTTTGGGTTGATTTTGTGCAGGGTGAGAGATAAAGATATAGTTTTGAGACAAGTAAATTGTTATTAGCTTGCCAACCCAAGACCCCCATCTGCATTGAGCCACACATACACACCCCTCCAAACAAAGCAACTGATTACTCAGCCCCAACCATCCATAATAACACTCTAGCAACTCCTAATTTTGTGGACAAACACATGATGAAACATATCCTAGAACTAGAGGCAGTGGGATCATCCAACCTGGACTGGTTTTACATGTATGTATGGTAGGGAAAACTGTCCTCTCAGTGAACTTTATGGGAAAACTCCTATTTACCATCTTATGCCTACGCATGAAAGGGCATGCATATGATTAAAATCAGATGTATCACAGGAAAGGACATGCACAGTGAACAAAGGCTTATTTAGCCCGAGCCTATCAATCAAAACAGGAAACAGAACTAGAGAGATGGCTCAGTGGTTAAAAGCACTCTTCCAGAGGACCCAGGTTTGGATCCCAGCACCTACATGGTAGCTAACAATTGTCCTTACTGGACAATTGGAACTCCAGTTCCAGAGAATCTGATACTCTCTTCTACCCTCTTCAGACACCAGGTACACACATGGTTCACTTACATACATGTAGGCAAAACACACATAAAATGAAATTTGAAATCTTTAAAAATTAATGAAAATTGAAACAGAAAACCACCTACACTCCACCCCTAGCAAACAATTCCTTCTCCTTCCAGACTGAAAGGAATCCCCGGGCAGTAACAGGAACTCTTAAGTAGCCCTCTCAGAGCCCACCACTCTCTTGCAAGGTATCTACTCTGTATTTTTGCTTTGCTTCTGAATAAAATTCCTTACTGCTTTGATATTTATGTCCACTTCTTTAGTTCTTTGAAAAAGATGTCAAGAATATGGAAATGCCCAGTTTAGACAGAGACTACATTTATAAGTAGATACCCAATTTTCTCAATTATTCTTTTACAAATAGATACCCAAGTTTCCCAACACAATTTGTTAAAAAAGCTGTCATTTCTCCAATGTGTGTTTTGGCGTGTTTTCAAAAATCAAGTGGCTATAGCTCTGTGTGTTTATATCTAAATCTTCTGTTCTATTCTATTGATCTATAGGTGTCTGTGATTTTTGCCGGTATCACACTGTTTTTGTCACTATGGCTCCACAATACAATTTGAAATTAGAGATGGTGATATTTCTAACTAGTTTTTTGTTGTTGTTGTTTTGTTGTTTTTTTGCTCAGAAATGCTTTTGCTAGCCAAGATTTTTTGAGCTTTCAAATGAATTTTGAATTCTTTTTCTTTTTCTATGAAGAGTGGCATGGGAATTTTTGAGGATTGCATTGATCTGAGGTTGTTTTTAGTGAGAACACCATTTTCACAATATTAATTCTTCCAATCTTTGAGCATAAGACATCTTTCCATCTTCTAGTATCTTCTTCAGTTTCTTTCTTGAATGTTTTAAAGTTCTCATTGTAGAGAATTTTCATTTCCTTGGTTAAAGTATTCAAGTTGTTTTATTAGACAACTGTGAATGGGATTATTACCCTGATTTCTTTATCAGCCTGTTTTTTAATTGGTCTACAGGAAAGTTACTGATTTCATATGATGACTTTTTTATCCTGCCACTTTGCTGAAAGTATCTACCAATTCTAACCATTCTGGTAGAATCTTAATGGACTTTTATGTATAAAATTATATCATCTGCAAATAAAGATACTGTGACTGCTTTTCTTATTTGGATCCCTTTTACTTGCCTCTCAAGGTCAAAAATGGCATCTCTTAAACTCAAAAAGCTCCTGTACAGTAAAGAAAACAGTTAATTAAATGAAGAGACATTTGGGAGAAAATATTTTCTAGGTGACATCTGACAGAATTTATATCTATAATATACAAAGAACTAAAAAACTGAGCAATAAGAAAACAAATAACAGTCAATAAATGGGCTGATGAATAGACAATTCACAAAAGACAAAATACAAATGGTCAACAAACATATAAAAAAATTTCAATGGCACTAGGCCATCAGAGAAATGCAAACAAAAACTACATTGAGGTTCCATCTCATTCTAGTCAGAATGACAGTCACTAAGAAAACAACAAATGTTGACATGAATGTGGATGAAAGGAAGCCCTAACACCTGCTGGTGGTCCAATCTCTATGGAGGCTACTCAAAAACTAGAAATAAAAGTCAGCATGGTGGTGCAAGTGGTGGTGCATGCCTGGAGGCAGAGGCAGGTGAATCTCTGTGAGATTGAGGCCAGCTGGAGCTACAGGGAGACCCTATCTCAGAATAGACCAAAAAACAAAACAAAAAACAAAACAAAACAAAACCCTAGAATTAGATCTTCCAGGTGACCCAGCTATAACACTCCTGGATATTTACCCTAAGGACTCTAACTCAGCACACTAAAACCATACTTGCACATCAATGTTTACTGTGGTACTATTCACAGTAGACCTAGGAGTCCAAAACTTGAAGAATGGATAAGGAAAAGGTAGTATATATGCACTTACACAATGGAATTTTTTTCAGCCATAATGAGGAATGAAATTGTGTCATTTGTAGGAAAACTGCAACTGGAGATAGTCATTAAGAGAATGAAGCCAGTCTTAAAAAAATAAATATTATGTCATATGCTTGTTCTCCCTTATGGTTCCTATATTTTATATACTCACATAAATTGCATAAATATATAGTGAATAAAAGTAGAAGTGGAGTTGTCTGGAGGAACAAAGGGGGAATTAACCAGGAGAGGGTGAGGAAAAGGACAGTAAAAGAGCAGGGGACATATGTACTTCACATACAGTATATCCTTGTAGAAAGTTCTTCTAAATAATAACAAATAAAAACTGAAAACCTCAGATTATGCTTCTCCTCTATCCAAAAACCTCCAATGGCAGGCCACTGCATGTGGTCTTTAAAAATTAGTCTTATTCAAGTAAAGAAGTACACACCAATAGTCCCAGATGCTGAGGAGGCTAAGGAAAGGATACTGGCTTGAGCCCAGGAGTTGAGACCAGCCTAGGCAGCATAGAGAGACCCTGTTTAAAACAACGACAACAGGCCTGGAGAGATGGCTCAGTAGTTAAGAGCACTGACTGTTCTTGCAGAAGACCCAGGTTCGATTCCCAGCACCCACATGGCATCTAACAACTGTCAGTTAACTCCAGTTCCAGGGGAAGTGACAGCCTCTTCTGTCCTCCATGGGCATTGCATGACACGGGTACACTTATCTACATGCAGGCATAACACTCATACACATAAAATAAAAATAATAAATAAAATATTTAACAACAACAACAACAACCTAGCATCTGTAAAATAGCCACGTGCCCATATAATCTAGCTCCTGGTCCCTTCCTGAGCTCACCTCTAGTTACTCTCCTCTCTTTTCCAGTTACACTGGCCTCCTTGCATATGTCAGGGGGCTCCAGCCTCAGGGCCATCAATATAACATGGACAGCTGATTCTGTTAGAGTAGCAAATAGCCCCGTACGTTTACTTGGCAACACTATAAAATCTCTAGTCTATCTGTTGGAAGAGTCACCTTTCTAGTTTCACTGGTCAATCATCTCCTCATAGAACCACCCCTAGGAAGGCAGGTTCACCTTAAGTCATGCTAAATAGATGGGTGGAGTACCTGGTACATTAATGAGATAGTGAACTTTTCCTGCCTGGAATCGTGCCCTTCAGGACAGACCTCCTCAAACCAGCCACAAACATGTCTCTGTAAGACTTCCCACTTTTCTGAATTCTTCAGTAACATTCTTAACACGTCTGACCTCCATGAAGTTTCTAAATCTGCATGGCTTCATGGCTTTCTTTCCTTCTCCCCTCCATTCTCCTCCTCCAGGCAGCTGCCAAGATTACCAGCTCACCTACCCTGATGATTTTTCTTTAAAATTCTAATAAAATTGTAAAAGCTTCTGTTTGGGTCTATTCTTAAATTCTTTTATGAATGAGACTAAGAATGCTCTAAGGGACGCTCTCCTCATTTCAGTTCCAGATGGCCAGATGGCTCACCTCTCTCCTCCAAGTCTCCACTGAGACCTCACTTTTCAGCAAGCCCATTCTGAGCACCCTACTTTCTACAGAACTCAGCTCTCCCTCACCTCTAACCACTACACCTCAGACTGCACTCATTTCTCTTTTCTACCTCTCTGGCTGCATTTCAGCATTACCTATCACAATGCCTAACAATGCCCATCTTCCACCCCTCAGAATAAGCTCTTTGGCAACAGGAATAATTTTCACTTTGTTCACTAATACATCCCAAGCTGCTTAGAACAGTGTCTAACATAGAATTAGTGTCCAGCTATTTGAATAAATGGTTTTCCCTTTTCCTCATCCTTTTCTAAGTAAGCAAATATCAGTTTTGATGGAGACAATAAATCAGTCCTACAGAATGAACCAGTCACCTCATCTATACCTGTTCTTAAGGTATGCATGGTGGCCCCACTTTTGGAATCTGAACGTTATAGCTCAAACACTCTTGGAGCTAGAACAGAGGCATTGGACCTCAGTTCGATTATCTAGATGCAATGGCATTTGACTTATGTTATGTGGCTGATACTCTGCTGCATAGGGATGAAAAGCTCTGCTTCTTATAAGTAAGTGTGGAGGAAGGTCTAGAATCACTGTTGCTATGAGGTAGATGGCAATCTTGGGCTTTTTTGTACATAGTAGTCTGGTGTTTTGTTTGGACATGGCCGCTAGTGGCATTGAGCCTAATGGCATTACTCCAGGTCAGAAAGATGAGTTTTTGGCTTTCTAAGACATTCTGAAACTATTTAGTATTCTATAATACATCAGTTTCTTTGGTAAATAAACTAGAGTAGATTTAGATGTCTTCATCAAGAAATGTGTCTAGGAGCTGAGGGAGATAGCTTAGTTGGTAAAGTACTTGCCTTGCAAGCATGAGGTCCTGAGTTCAACTCCCAGAACCCATGCTAACAAAAAGAACAAAAAGCCAGATGTGGTGACATACATTTGAAATCCTAGAGCTGGGGAAGCAGAGACCAGTGGATCCCTGGGACTCATTAGCCAGACAGCCTAACCTAATCAGTGAGCTCCAGGTCATTGAGAGACCTGTTTTGTCTTGTTTGTCCCAGGCAAAAGGTGGACAGCACCTGAGGAACAAAACCTGAAGCTGTCCTCTGGTCTCCACACTCAGGTACACAAGTGAGCACTTCTCCTCCTTGGAGTACTGTTTTGTAAAGATGTAAGATCCATTGGCATAGCAGCATCTTGTAACAAAGGAAGAGGATTAGACTCAGGTTGCTGGGTTGAGGGCATCATTAAATCATCCAGTTAACCCTGGGACTCATTACCTACGGACTTCTTGCTACATAGTAATCAGTATCAGAGGGGTTTAGTGAATCTTCTAGCACTTCTTTTTATCCACTGTATAAGTATTTCAAGTTGTATTGAGTTCTGGAGTTGTAGAAAAGATCTTCATGTGCTCTTTTTTATTTTACAATAACAACAACAACAAAAGAGTCCTAAGCAAGGCCTGAACTTTGAAGGTGGGATGAGAGAGAAAGGGGTTTCTCTGCCAAATAGAATTAGGACTTGACATTTCTATCAACAGCTTGGAGTGAGGATAATGAAAGAGAGTTGGTAAACAGTGAGAGGTATGCACAGGTGATGGAGAAGTGGGAGATGGCACTTCTACCCAGTTTGCTGGGAATAGTATCACTACCTCCCCTCCCCCACCATACCAAGAAAAAGCCATCTAAGTCACAAAATCAGAATTTTCTTGAACCCAGCTGAGGTCACATGGAAACCAATTAACCTATAATTTGAGAAGAAAACTGGGTTACCAAAGAAGTGGGAGATAAGCACTGGCTCAAGATAGACCAAGGAGACGTCGGCCGCTATACACAGGTAGGAAGGCTTCAGATAACGTGCTTAGTGAATTGCTAAAAGCCAAGTGTGACCAAAAAAATAAAAATAAAAATA
>NW_008340588.1:5845361-5868884 GCF_000622305.1 Nannospalax galili
TAAAAAATAAAATAAAAAAAAATCTAATCACACCAGGATCTTCTCCGAAAACCTGTACCCTGAAAATCTGGTGGTTGGGTAGAAGACCTGAACAGACCTCATTCGGTGATGTAAGAAAAGAAGGGGAGCTGCCATCATGGGAAGACCACAAACCCTGGGAACTCATCTGCATGAGAGGAAAGCAGCTTCTGGTGAATAGAAAAAAACCCAGTCAGTGCTTCCACATGGTAAAGACTCATTGGAGTTGGGGAAAGGAAAAGACAAACCCTCTCATGGGTCATTGGAGGTCTTCTCCAATGACACACACACACACACACACACACACACACACACACAAACACAGAGCAGCCTTCCAAAGATACAGGTAGAGTTTGGTTACCAATGTAAGCAGACACAGGAATATTGAAAAAAAAGCTTGATAAATTATAGTTAATAGAGCTTTAAATTTTCTGTTCTTGGAAATAAACAAGCAAGGTACCTCTCAGGAGAAATATTTGCAAAACACCTGTCTAATTAACCATTTATGAAGAGTACTCAAAATTCAATAATTTAAAAAAAAACTATGCAAATTATAAAAAGTAGATAAAAGAGCTGAATAGATATTCTTCATATCAAGAAGACAAACAGGTGACACATGAATGTCATACATCATGAATCGTTAGGGAAAGACAAAGTAAATGCAGGATGCACTAGCACACCACATTCTTTAAAATGAGTTTTTAAAACTCTACCAGTAGCAAGTGCTAGTAAGGATGTGAATCAGCTGAAGATTTCGTGCATTGCCAGTGGGAAGGCAGCATGCTACAACCATGTCGAAAACCTGCTCCTCAGCTCTTTATTCCATGTGTCAGCACTCCCTCCCAACCTTGGCTGTTTATCCAAGAAAAACAAAAACTTATGCTCACATGAAAAATTATATGCATATATTTATAGTGATTTTATTCATAACTATTATGCAAAAAAATAAGAAATAGCTCAAATATCTTTCAATATGCAAGTGTTTTTTAAACTGTGGTTCAGGGGCTAGAGAGATGGCTCAGCGGTTAAGAACACTGACTGTTCTTGCAGAAGACCCAGGTTTGATTCCCAGCACCCATATGGCAGCTAACAACTGTCTGTAACTCCAGTTCCAGGAGATCTGACAGCCTCTTCTGTCCTCCATGGGCATTGCACGACACAGCTACACTTACATACATGCAAGCATAACACTCGTACACATAAAATAAAAATAATAAATAAAATATTTACACTGTGGTTCAGCTGACCACATGATGGCATATTATTCAGCAACGAAAAGGAACCACTGCCTCTCTGCAGCATGAGCTTCCAATGCACCATGCTGAATAAGTAAGGCTATAATTCCTTCTTACATTTTTTTGACATTCCCCAAAAGGCAAAAATACAGGGTCAAAAAACATATAGGCAACTGTCCTTGATAGCTTTAGTGTCAAGTTGACACACCTGGGTTGAGGGAGCCTCAATTGGGGAATTTCCTCTATTGGCCTGGCCTGTGGCCATGTCTGAGGGGCATCTTCTTGATGAGTGATGTGGGAGGGCCCAGCCCACTGTGGGTGGTGCCACCCCAGGCAGGTGGGCCTGTGTTGCATAAGAAAGCAGGCTGAGCATGGGCCAGAGGAGCAAGTCAGTAAGCAGTGTTCCTCCATGGCCTGTTGCTCTAGCTCCTGCCTCCAGGTTCCTGCCCTGAGTTCCTGCCTTGGGCTCCCTGATGAACTGTGACCTGGGAGATGTAAGCTAAATAAACCCTTTCCTCCCCAAGTTGGTCAGAGTGTTTTGTTACCACAATGAAGAAACAAACTAAGACAGTAACCAAGGGCAGGGATCAGAAAGTGAATGGCTCAAGTACAATGGAATTTGGGGGGCGATGGAAACATTCCAAATCTTGATTATGGGGATGGTTTCACAAGAATAGCATTTCACAAAGTTTATAAAACTGTTGTATGTTAAAAGGGTAAATTTTACTGTATATGAATTATAATTCAATATTGTTAGAAATAAAATCTGAGGTTCAAGGACCTCATCCATACCACACAAAGAACGCACAAAGCAAAAGTAATGACAAGGCAGCTTTTACTTTTGCAAAAGGGTACATTGCCACATTAGGATAGCGTGCAAGCAAACCAAGCACAAAATCTAATAGGTTTTTATCCTAGCACAAGAGTATTCTGTCTTTTCCCCATTGTAGTTCAACTTCACAGTCTTTTAAGGCAGCTAATTTTGAAAGAATCTGTGCAAAGGAAATACAGGGAAGGGGAAGGAGCAGCAGGCTGCTCCCAGACAACAAGTTCTGGGAATGCTGCAAGGCCTTCCTGTGAACAAAGGTTTTACAAGGTGGGGGAGATTAAAAGATTTAAATTCCTGTTGCAAACAAAAGTTTTACTAGGTGTTGGGGGGTATAAAATAGCATTATAAAGATTACATTCTTGTGATCATTTCTTTAAATTATTTATTTAATAACCATATAATTAGAAGAAGCATTTCATTACAACAGCATTAACATATTCAATAACAATTTCCAGAGCTAAGATGCATCTCTTTCAAAATTGCCTGGGATGAACTGACTTAATTCTCCAGGTAGTCAGAGTGGTTGTGAGGAGCCATTTCAGGGTGTGGCCATGGAGGCTGCTATTTGTTGATAATGTTCAGCCTCAGATATGCGTGAGAGAGAAACCCCAGATTCAAGGACTGTAGAGACCCTTGCAGAGAGGTGTGCATGTGTGTATGGGGGGAGGGGGTTGTGGGTGTATGTGTGTTTGTGCATGTGCACATACATATGGAGGCCAAAAGTCAGTCTTTTGGTGTCATTTCTCAGGAACTGTCTATCTTGGTTTTTTTATTGATTTTTTTTGTTTATTTCATACAGAACATATCAAACAATCTAAATTTTTTTTATACCCACTTCTCAAATAGCACCCTCCCATAGCCTCCCTTCCCCCACTAGAGCCCTTATACTCTGATATCCCTGCTACTGTCTGCTGTGTTGTCAGCACCCCCAGCTATTCCCCACTACTTGCCCTTCTGGTGAATCTAGTCAGCCTATCTAGAGGTCTTTGTTTTAGGAGGGTCAGCTGTTCCTCATCTAGCAGTAATCAGTTGTTAATATTCCTTTGGATAAGAAAGGAATTTTCCCAGTTCTATGCTAGGTTACTATCTGGAAATCCCTTTGGCCACCCTGGCCAACAACTCAAAAGAAGGGATCTCCCCTATCTGGCATGTTGCTTGTTATGTAGCCTTTAGCTATACATACGGACTCTTAAGAAATTATATTGGCCCCTTTAATCTTTGGTTATACTTTCCTTTTCGGTGTTTAAGGCCATACAGTTGGTCCAGATAAACCGATTTATTTTACTCTTAAGGTCGTTTGAGAATCTGTTCCTCAGGGGTCACATGGGCTTGGGAGGAGCCCCTGGCTCCTTTCTTTTACCAGTTTTTTTCAAGAGATTCAAATTCTTTGTAAGTATTTCCCTAAATATTTACTTGAATTTCTTTTTTTTTTTTTTTTCCTGTCTTTTGGAGACAGGGTCTCCCTGTAGCCCCATCTGGCCTGGAATTCACTATGTAGATCAGGCTGGCCTTGAACCCACAGAGATCCACCTGCTTCCGCCTCCCAAGTGCTGGGATTAAAGGCATGTGCCACCACACCCAGAAACTTGACTTTTTTTTTTTAAAAGAGAGCTTATGTAAGGAAATCAGAGGTAATCCATGATTTTGATGTTAGAATTTCCCTGTGATGAAAAGGCCAAGAAATTCTGAAGTAATATATAAATTATTTTCCCATCCTCACATACATCAGCTCTTAAAACAGAAATGATTTTTGCCCAAATGGCAAAGCAGGAATTCAGGAACAGAATGAAGTAAAATGTCACTGCAGCAGCCCGATATGAGACAGGTGACAGAATCCATGGGCACCAGATGCAGAAGAGTGGGGTCCAAATGGGAGGTACAGTCCAAGGGACATCTGAGAAGTGGCCTGTTTGAGCTGAACCTGATGCAGAAGTGGGACAAGCTCTCTACTCTCCAAAGCTACCTAAGAAGATAACTCTTGAATGCACATAGCCAGACAAATCCCCAAAGAAACCCAGAATCTCCCGAGTCCCTCTAGTCCATACTGCCAAATGTATTAATCTTTCACATCAGAAGGATAAGCACATGGGGCTGGAGAGATGGCTCAGCTCACTGACTGTTCTTGCAGAAGACCTGGGTTCGAATCCCAGTACCCACATGGCAGCTAACAACTGTCCATAATTCCAGTTCCAGGAGATTCGACAGCCTCTTCTGTCCTCCTCAGGCATTGCAGGACATGGGTGCACTTACCTACATGCAGGCAATACACGCATACACATAAAGTAAAAAGTAATAAAATAAAAAAAATTTTTTTAAAAGTATAGTTCAAAGCCAGCCTGGTCTACATAGTGAATTCAGGACAGCTGGGGCTACAGGGAGACCTTGTCTCAAAAAGACCAAAAAAACAAAAAAAAAAAAGTGTAACCACAGCCCTGACTCGTGGATCTGCCAATTGGTTTTCTGTGTTGTGAAATATGAGTGCTTCAGTAGATGCACTGAATGCTTGTTTAACTGAAAGTTTCAAGAATCTCAAAATCGGTCTCTGTGTAAATTGCTCACAACCATGTCAATGCTTAAGCTCATTCTATGAACAGCTGATAGTATCCTTTCATTTTATTTGTTGAAAGAATATGAGATTAATTTGGGTACGAGTTCTAGTGCTGCTCTTTAGAAACACTTTACTTAGATTCTGGATTTATTTTAATTAGGCCTGTTTTTAATTAACAGGTGTCCCAAGGATAACTAGCTCAACTCTGTAAGTTTGAAAGAGGAAGAGAAGAGGAATTTTGATCAAATCAGATCTAGTTTGGAAAACATGGTCCAGCATTTTCCATTGCCATAACACACATCAGCACACTAGGCTCTATCAAGAATTTTCCAGAAGGAAGCTTGTTCAACTGTTTTCTAGCAGACTGTGAGCATCATACAAGCTGATCCAGGAGTTATTTGCTTAGCGCCCAGCACATTTCCTGTGACAAGAAGGTACTCTAGCTTTTTTAATGAGGGCTGAATTTCCCATAGTTTCTTTGACCCAATAATTCTTTCTTGCTCTAACATCTATTTAACAGCCTGCATATCAGTGTTCTTAAGAATTGCTGATTTAGCTTTTAAAAACCAAAAAAGTCAATTTTCATTGCCCAAAAAGATAAGGGAAATTTTTATTGAAAGGCATTTAATGTCTTATATGATGTAGTTACATTCCTCCTCCACCATTTAGAATTCAGCTAGAATATGGTGTGTTAAAAAGCTTTCAAATTTAGAGCCCCACCTCCATACACACCTCACATCAGGAAGTTCATTCAAATGATAGCATGACTTTTATCATTGCTGTTTCATGTTTTTAAATGACAAGGGGAAAATAATGTGAGAAACTAAAAATTATATATTTACTAGGAGCTTGGAAAATCTAGCAAATCATGGTACTTTTATTTATTTGTTTTTGATGTATAAATTGTTTTTTCCAATTATATTCTCCAATTTTATTTTTTCTTGCTTCTTTAAGGAACCATAAATTGACACTGAACATACAATTTAAATACCTGACTTTTAGCCCAGTAACTGGCTACATTCCTTCGAGGTCTTTTTACCCTAACTGCCTAGCCAATTCCTACCTCCTATTCTTATCACACCATCCTCTGAAGAGTACACAAATTGCCAATAGGGAATCTGGATGCAGACCGCTCTAGTTTCTTCCATCCTGAACAGGGATGCAGAGTGAGGCAACTGGAGTACCCCTTCAGTGGGTCTATCTAAAAGACTCCCAAATTGCATAACTCTTGTCTCTAAGGGGAAAAGAAAGTCCTTGAATCATGAATAGGAGATGTGAAGGAGAAGTAAAGGCAAGAGTAATTAGCATTACAAGTTCTAGACAGGAAACTAGAAAAAAAGAACAGGGCAATTTTCAAATGTTCACATGAAAATCCATTGGAGTTTCTTGATAAGGGCTTCCAAAAGCATCCCTCTATTGGGTTCTTCCTCATTTTTCTTTTGTCTTCCAAGACTGGACTACTTGGCTGGGAAGAGTGGCTGGATACTCAGATGAGGGTCCAGTGACCCTGCTTGGCACTCCTTTAATGAATGAGCACAACCATCAACAAAAGATTGGTTTTTTCACTACTTATCTGATCTCAAAAGGGTCTGGAAATAGAAACTGTCAAAACAGAGTAGAAAGCCAGTGGTCAGTGCAGATCAGTTAGACAAGGAAATCAAAGTCCTGTAGTCCAGCTCAGTTCTTGGAGGGGGTGGGCAATGAGGAAAGGTGGGAAAAGTTACAGAGGCATACGGGTGGCTTTTCAATGATGGATGTGCTGATGTTCACTAGGATGTAGGGTACCCAGCCTTCTTCAACCTCTGTCATTTGCTTGAGTTAGAAATGTCAAGCTAAATATCAAGCAGAGATTCTCCAAAGCTACTGTAATAGCTACACACTGTAATAAATGGTAAGCCTATTCAAGGACAGGGAAGCAGGTGTCTTAGTTAATTTTCTGTTGCTGTGATAAAACACCATGACCAAGGAAACTTATGAAAGGAAAAGTTTATTTAGCTTATGGTACCAAAGTGGCAAGAGTCCATCATGGCAGGGAGGCATGGTGGCAAAGATGGCTAGAGTAGGAGCAGACAGCAGAGGCTCACATCTTCAAGCAGGCATAGGAAGCAGAGAGTGACTGGAAATCTGGCAAGGCCCAAGAACTATCTAAGCCCAAACCCAGTGATGTGCTTCTTCCAACAAGGCCACCCCTTCTAAGGCCTCCCAAAACAATGCCACCAACTGGAGATAAATGTTTAAATACTTGGAGCCTATGGAGGACATTCTCATTCAAACCACCACACAAAAGGAAGTTTTAAAAGATAAAATGAGGAAGATTACATAAATTGTTTTGATAGAATAATTTCTATCTACAAAGGTAAATCAAAAGGACGGGTCTGGGTTGAATAGCAATCAGAAGGCAAATGTTCTTGCAAAAGTATTTTTTGTGTGGAGTTGCCACTGTCTTGTACAAGGCTGTGGTTCTAGCAAAGTCCTTGGTGATTTTATTTTCACACACAGGTGTATAAGACCAGTTCCTGCAGTCTCCTGGCTTTATGTATTTACTTTTGCACGAATGAGTTCATTTTGACTAACTTTCACAGGAATGTTTTCTCCACTTTAAAGGTTTTGCTGAGAGCTGCTGACATATATTTGCCTGCACATGGTAGGAGAACTTCCTGCTTCCTCCTTTGCCACCCCAGGGTCATTGTGGATTGCCAAAAGCAGGGAGAGGCAAGTGAACCTTATGGCCCCAGGCTCACCACTCAGGGAGAGCCAGTGTGACTCACTCCAGGTTGAATCAGGGAACACCATCTCACTGTGCACTGGAGTGGAGAGGACTTATGGTCATGAGACCTTCCACAGTGGTGAGAGGAGTTGAGTAAGCATGTGCAAGGCTGAGCAGGAAAATGAAAAAGAAGCTTCCAATAATTCACACAGAGGAGTGAATCACATTCCAGTGGCTACAGTGGGACAATGAAGGGATGTCATGGTCTTTGGGGAGCCATTAACTCTGCTCCCTCTGTAGGTCAATAGCCTGGTGTCTGTAGGGGTAGGCAGGGAGTTTCCACTGGGCAGCAGAGTCAGCAGTAGAGAGAAATGGAGTCAGAGCAGAGCAACGGCAAGCTTCGTTCCCACCTGAAAAGGCCATTAGAAAGCAGTAGTCACTAGCTGTTTTTGTCCCTTTCAACCCCACACGTCTTGCCAACCCTAACCTAAGAAGATTTTAGAAAGTAGACTTCTCAGCTTAGATAGTTGATGCAACACACTCTGTTCCAGAATCTGGATCATTGGCAGCTGAGAACTGAGGTCTGTATGACTCCAGCTAACATGGCTGGTCCAGCCCAACTCTGCCTGGCTCCACAAGCTCCTCTCAGCTCATTGGTCTTTGTGCTTTCATTTCTTTACAGAGGACACTGAAGACATTCTCTGTAACCAGTGTCACTGATCACCACAAAATTTCCAAAACAAAAAACAGTGTCAATGAAGTGTTAGTCACAAGAGAATAATCTGTTCTCCAATTTCTCAACTCCAGAGCAGCAAATGGCCTACAGATGCATCTTTACAGCTACCATGGCAAAAACCTCATGCTTAGAGACAACAGCCCAGACCTAGACTAGTACATTACATCACCTCAAGTAAGTTCCCTGATCAGTGTGCCTCAGTTTCCCTATATGTAACCTAAAACAATGGAGGAGATGCTCTATAAGGAAATTTCTAGTTTGAACTTTCTGTAATTCCACCTCTCTGGAAACTTTATGTCTGAAGCCACAAGTCAGCCATTTCATGAAGAGAATGAAAATCTGCCAAAGAAAACCTCCAGTATGTGGAAAAGGAAAGGCAGTAGTCATTCTTTCTCATTAGCAGCACCAGATTCCGCTACCTCAGCTGCATGCTGTTTAGTTACCTACAGTAATAACCTACTTTCCCAGCCCCAGGCTACTGCCTGGGCTTAGGCCAAAGACTGTGGTTATGAGTCACAAACTCTGAGGGCCAGGAATCAAAACATGGCAATTTGCCTGCCATAGCAATCTTCCTAGGAACTTGTTTCTTCCCCAAAGAGAAAACCATTTTTGTGGCCTCTGAAATATCAGAGTATTTCCCCCACAAACTCATGGCTTCAGAAGTGATTCCTAATCTTCCAGTAGGAAAGACTGAGTTGTTGTTTTTGATGATTGGATTCATGGCTCTTTCATGGCCCTCTAGGTCATAGCAAATGCAATGTGAGCATAGAATCCCATCACTGATACAGCCCACTCCAATCTGGGAGGCCAATGATACTACTGTCCTTTGGGAGTATTCCCTTTGCTCAGTTTTAGGGCATAGGTTTAAAACAAAGCATTGAAAGCTTGGCATCCCTGGAAGGGCCATGCTTTACCCCCACAGATGTGCTCACCTTAGCTCCTTGCTAGGCTTTCAGTAGGCATCTAAGAAATCGTTACTGACAATTCTTTCTCCACTGCTACTGGACGCAAAATCAGGAAAGAGGTGAAACCAGCCCTGCTTTTAGAGTACTACACACAGGTTAGCACATGCTGCCTAATTTCAAAGTGAGAGGAGCAGAAATGGCAATTTGTAGACTATAAAAGGAGCTCAGAGAGGATCAAAGGTTGTAGAGAAATGGAGACTCAAGTGGTGTCTTCTGCAGAGAGAGCACAGTGGGCCCCGGGAGGGGGAGGTAGCTGCACAGATAGTGCCACTGTCAAAATTTGGCCAAGGGAAAGAAAAGATGGCTGGGCATGATGGTGCATGCTTTTAATCCCAGTACTCAGGAGGCAGAGGCCGGTGGATCTCTGTGAGTTCAAGATCAGCCTGGTCTACACAGCCAGTTCCAGGCCAGCTGGAGCTACAGGGAGACCCTGTCTCCCCCCCCCCCAAAAAAAAGACAACAAAAGACACATACAAAAAAAAAGATGAAGCTGAGAACAAAAACATGACCTTGAAAATCCAAAACAAGTACATGACAGGACAGGAGCACAGGAGAGGAGGAGACCAGGAGAAGGTGGAGGACCCAGCAAGCAGCACCAGGTCCAAAGACTCAGCAAGATGTTCTGTCACAGGAGATCAAATCATAAGACATACTGTTTCCTCTACAGCATCCCATGGGAAGGAGAGAGGAGTGGGAAGGTTTTTTTCAGAGGATCTATTTCCCTTCCAGCTTCCCAGGGGAGGAGACATTTGAGTTGATCTTAAAGGCTGAGTTGAGTTAGTGAAACCACAAAGGCTGAAAAGCCAGAGTGTGGGGCCTAAGCTTTGGCCTGCTTCCTATTTTGTGTCTGCTAGGCCTAGCTGTGTCTTACTTTGCTCATCTCTGAAGCTCATGCATTCAACACGAACGTCACATCTTTGTGGAGCATGACAAGAGAAGGAGCTAGTACTGTGATGAATAAAACTGAGGGAAATCCCCATTCCCCATAGCTTACCTTCTAATGATCAAAAACAATAATCATGCCCAGTCCATAGGATGCTGTGAAGATTAAGCAGTGACTCTGTCAGATGCACAAAACAGTGACAGTATTTAATAAATGTTCAACAAATGCTGGTTATTTTTCATTGTGGGCCAAAAAAGGTGAAGGCATTCCAGTTGAAAGTGGGTTGAGGATTAGTGAATATGGAAATAACAAGCAGTTAATTACTGGAGACTGGGGGCACCCAAGGAAAAGATCAGATAGCTGTAGGGCAACTGTCCCCTGACCATGCTGCCACAACCAATTATGGGCGTGCGGGGATCTCCCGGCGCCAGCTGCTGGCTGTGGCGCCAGTCTCCCACACGTCACTGGAGTGCGGCGGGTCCCACGGGCCGCGTCTGCTGTTTGGGTCCCTGGCTCTCCGCCACTGGGGTGCGCGGGTTTCACGCACCGCGTTGCTGAGGGTCTCTGCTACCGGAGCTGGCGCCTCTAGGACCGCTGTCAGCTGCCCGGTCGGGTTCTGTTTCAATTTCCACCGTGCACTCCCTCTAGGGTTCGAGACCCCTTGGCCACCAGGTCACAAGGGGAGGTGCGAGAAACGGCGAAAGCAGGGTTTTCGTGAGTCGATGACGGAAGGATAGCCCCCCCAACCCCCCCCCAGACTGGATCACAGGATTTAGTGTTACAGCTTCAGACAAGTGACTCAGCTCAGATCTCAGTGATTCAGCTCCAGCTCCAGCTTTATTGGGGTAAAACTAGGACTATTTATAGTGTGGAGACAGTAGAAGAAGCCTTAGCTGATAGGTACTCCTGGAATGCTTCATTTACATAGGGCGGTGGGCTTCTATCAGGCTATCAGACAATGCCTGATTAAAACCTGGTAGCTCCTGTGCCGGAGGGCATGTATCTTGTGACAGGCACTTCAAAAGTAAGTCAGGGAGGAGAGCAGAAGGCGCCCTGCTGAGAAGGGGAGTCTCCCCATTCGCACCAAGCCAGCTTGTGACTATCCGGACATGGGGAGACTGCCACCCTAAACAGCAGGGGTCCCCAACAACCAATGTGTCTTGAGAGGCAGCAGGATTCAGGCTCTGAAGTCTGAATCTCAGATCAGTTACTCATTAGTTTGCTTCACATGTATCCTTACATAAGTAGCAAGTTTTCTGTTCCTTTGTCTCCTCACCAGTAAAATGGACATCAGGAAGTATGCTTTTCAAAGTCAAGGGAGGATGGAGCAACTTACTGTTTATCAGGTTCCTGGAACCCTGCTGTCTGAACTCAGGAAGTATTTAATCAATCTAAGCTGCAATTAACCGCCGCCATTCTTGCTATCTCTGTCATCTTCCTCAACACTGTAGTCTGCCCACACGATTCTCTTCACTCTCCTTTGCCCTCAAGTTGAATGGCCTTGCCTTTGCATTGGGACATCCCAGTACTTCATTTCCAATCTAAAGCTCCTTTTCTAGTCTAACTTCACTGCTCCATGGATAGAGCAGGAATTTCCCAGTTAGCCTTTCTTCTTAAACTGTCCTTTTTCCCTGTCTGTTCCTCACAAAGCAACTAGAAGCATCTTCTCTAAGAGCGCTTAGCCACATGTTCATGAATTTATATTGTATACTGTACATCTGAGCTTGCTACTGTCATTCAGAGTCACTTCATTAGCGCTACCATCCCCCAGCCATCACTACCTCTATACCAAATCCCACTTCACCCCCAAGATAGTGAGCTCAAGGGCAAGGTCACAAAAGGAACCCAGTTACCAAGATATCTGACTTCCATCAGCATCAAAATGGTTATCTGCTGGTGTCCCATCAGAAAGCAGATGGTGTGTTTGGATTGGGTAATTTAAGGACAGTTTAATGAAAGCCCTATTTAATGAAAAAACTACTTACAAAGTTATGGGCAAGATTTAGGGAAACACATAATGGAGACTAAATACCTCAGGACTTGTAACAGTTGGAAACCATTATCACCCACTAGGCTTGTAGGTTCAAGGGCAGGGCAGAATTGCCACAAATCAAAGTGGCTTCATGGAAAAGGATGTTTGACAAGAACTGTGACCTTCAGTAGAGATATATGGCTAACCTATGGAACCCAGCAAAGAGAACTGAGGAAAGGAATAGTGTCTCTTGACAGTCTTTTGGCCTTCAACTCTTCTCTGAATCCAACCAGGAGCCAAAGGGCAAGACAATTTTTGAGGCAATTCCTTCAGGAAAATTTCTTGTAACACAAAAGTGGAAAAGTATAAAGAATAGATCAGGAGAAGTAAAAAAGTAGACATTCAGCATATTGTAAGTACAAATCTGAGGTGTCACTACAGGCTCATAATACAAAACCTACCTGACCAAATATAGTACCAGTCTATGACCCTGACTCCCTCTACCTCCAGCCATTGGTACCCTGCTACCCTCCCAGCCTTCTTCACTGAGGCCAATGCTGGAGCCCAAGGAACCTTTGTGCAAATAAGAAAAGGCCACCCCCTTCTTCAGGGCACTTAACTTCCATTTAATGGCAAATTATTGGAACATACTATGTTTGCTAGAATAAGATACATTTGGACTAGAAAGATGGCTCAGCAGTTAAGAGCACTGGCTGCTCTTGAGGAGGCCCCAGGTTCAGTTCCCAGCCACCACATGGTAACTAACAACTGTCTATGACTCCAGTTCCAGGGGATTCGATGCCATCTTCTGACTTCTGTGGGCATTGCATGACACACGTGCACTTACATACATCCAGGCAATACACTTGTACACATAAAATAAAAATGATAAATAGAATATTTCTAGAATAAGACACATTATCTTAGAGTCCCCTACCAGGAGAGTATTTTCATCATAATACAAATCTATCATGGCTGCCATATGAACAAGGCCCGTAGCTTTAGGAGGAGAGAAACAGAATCACTGCTACTAAAAACAATGATACTCAAAGTCTAGAAATTGTTTGAAAACACGTGGCAAAGGAAGAAAAATCTATTCAAGAAAATCTGCTTAAGGGGCTGGAGAGATGGCTCAGAGGTTAAGAGCACTGGCTGCTCTTGCAGAGGACCTGGGTTCAATTCTCAGCACCCACATGACAGCTAACAATCTTCCTTAACTCCATTCCAGGGGAATTCAACCCCCTCTTCTGACCTCCATGGGCATTACACAACATAAGTGCACTTACAAACATGCAGGCAATACACTCATACACATAAAATAAAAATAAGTAAAATATTTTTAAAAAGAAAGAAAAGCTACTTCAATTTGATCACAACTGAAAGACAATTCTGCAACATCTAAGCCATGGCCAACTCTCCCTCCATTCCCTTGCTCAGCAGGTATGGCTAAGACAGATGACTTTCTTCTGACCACTTCCAATCAAGGGACCATTCCTTGAAAGGAAGGGCAGACCCTCAGCATTTCTTACCTCCTCTAACTCTGAGTCAAAGCATTTCCCAGTGAATGGACACAATTCATAGGACATAATAAAGAAACCTACCAACAAAATCCCTGTACCTCCATCCCTCACTACCCTGCCACCTTCCCATGACACCTGAGCTATGATAGACCTAGGATGTCACTACCTCAGGCACAAAAGGTCGAGAACCCTGAGCCCTGATCACTATCACCCCAACTCACTGATAGAGTAGAAGTTTCACCCTAGGAGAAGCAAGCCAAGACCAGGGATAACGCCCCACCCAGCCCTCAGAGTAACTTAGAGATTTTATGAGGCGGATGGGGCGGGGATTATGAAGCCCATCAAAGAAAGTGTTGTTATTTATAGCAGAGTATAGGGAAGATCAAGTGTAAGGGTACTCTTGAAAACAATACCTTCTTTTCATTGAAAGCAAACAACTAAGTCATAGACCAATCACCTCCTTCACCAAAGCAGACTAAGTGAGAGATAGCTAAAAAAGCCCCTCCTGTCATCATTTCTAAAACCCTTAAAAAGACACCCCTGGGAATGAGTCTGGATTTAATTACATCAGACTGGTAAGCAATTTATGTTCCAAAGCATTTTCATAAAATGATAGAGCAATCAGTGAATAATGAATGACTCTAACAGCCAAGTGATATACATTGTGAGAAAAAACAGAGAGATGGGGAAAGTCAGAGAGTTCTAAAATGGTTGCCATCCTAGAGAGACTGTGTACCTTCTAAAGACCAATACCAAAGGCTTCAGGCTAGGAGACAAACAGATTTCACTAACATAGTCTATCCAAGTAATTAAACATATAAACAATCAATAAAAGCGAGCTCCAGAGATGGGGGGAAAGGAATCAATATCTAGAGTTGCTATAGAACATTATCTAATTTTCAATAGCAGCAAAAAAATTATAAGGAAGGCAATGTGTACCCATGTGTGAGGGAACGGGGTGGGCTAGGCACTAGGAATTTCTTGGGACAAGGCTTAAATGGTAAATTTAACAGACAGGCTTCAAGGCCACCTTTTAAAAGGTGTTCAAAGAACTAAAGTAAACCATGCTTATGGTAACAATGTCTCATTGCTCAGAGAGTATCAGTAAAGAGAAGCTATTTTTTTTTAAGTAAATGGAAATTCTAGTATTGAAAATGCAATAAATGAAATGAAAAATCTACTAGAAAGGCTCAGTAGATTTGAGCTGGAAGAAGAAACAAAAACTTGAAGACAGAGTCTGTACAATCTGAAGGATACAAAGAAAATTGAATGGAGAAAAATGAGCAAAGCCTGTGAAAAATGTGCACAGTCCTCTAAGTGCAACCATAATGCGTAAGACAGGAGAAAAGAACAGAAAACAATTGGGAGAAATAATGGCGAAAATTTCTCAGTGTGAACGACATCACTGTGGATGCGGTTTGTGTGGCACACAACATGCACAGCTATCCATTGCAGTATAGAGTTTACAATTACTGCCACTGTCACCATGTCTTTTCTTTCTCCAAAAGGATAATTATGCTCTAGCTGGGTCAGTCTTTATACCATCACCTAAAATTGTCTTCACCATTTTAGTCTTTCTATGTTTCCCCTTGACAGCTCCTGTTTCTGGATTACTCTTCTAGATATTTTTTCTCAGCACAAACCTGGGTCCTCTGAGCCCATGTACTTGTATCCAGTTGCTTATGGTGCTTGCACATTTTTGGTAGCTTTTCTACCATTCTCTTTAGATATCTAAATGATGTTCATGAAAGACCTGTCATAGCTCAGGCATTGTGCTAGGCACCAGTAAATATGAAGAAAGAGAGTCTGCTCTCAGCCTATTCAGAAAGAAAAAGAGGCATAAAGTTGTAAAATGTAAAGGCACTGAGAGAGCTATGTGGAAGAAAAAAGCAGACTGAAATCATGCTTGGGAAAGACCGTTGATATGTAAGCAAAGACTACATGGGGGCAAAGATCCAGGCAGGTGAGAGCATACAGAAGGGCTCTTCTAGGAAGGGAAAGGAACAGGAAAGGCAAATGTCCCCCATTAGCCTGGAGAAGAATAGGTGGGAGTCAGTGGGAAAGGGCAGAAAACAGAGTCAGAAGGCTGGGGAGTCTTGCAGAGCCATATTGTTGTCTTGTTTCTCCTTAAGATGTCAGTCTGGGAGTACTACATACTGACCACTTCCTGAACTCTCCAATCCTGCATTATCTGTGATCTAGGGCTTGTCTGCCCAGTACAAAAAGAGCTGTTTATTTACTTACTGTGTTTTTGAGACAAGATTTTTATATAGCCCAGGCTGCCCACTTGGTATGTAGCTAAGGGGGTTGATCTTGAACTGATCCTTCTGATCCTCTGACTCTACCTCCCATGCACCATCACACCTACTTTAAGAAGGATTTCTGTACAGCTGAGATTCAGAGTTCCAGTTCTTGAAACAGAATAGTGTGAGAGCCAAGGCTGAGCACCAGTCATTGATGGATAATGGTGTCCATGGGTTAGAGTAGATCAGAGTAGCACATAGAGAATGAGATCCCAGGAAGCCAATTAAGAGAGATATTTTCTGCGGTATTATTTCACACTGTGCTGTTTCATTTATACATACAATGTCATTTAAACTCAACCATTTAGGAAGAAACTGAGACACAATGAGCTTACATAACTGGCCCAGAGTTGCCCTATTGTTGATAAATCACAGGTTTTAATCTACATCTATTTAGTTACAAAGCCCAGATTTTTTTTTTTTTTTTTTTTTTTTTTTTTGAGAAAAAAAAAAAAAAAAAAAAAAGAGGACGATAAATCTTTCACTGTGATATATCAAAATAAGTACTCTTTCTTCTTCTTTGATTCATTTATTTATTTTTTTGGTTTTCAGCTACTCTAACATTCCCCCTCTGAAGAGGTAACACTAAAATCTTTTTTTTTTGTCTTTTTTTGAGACGGGGGTCTCCCTGTAGTCCCAGCTGATCTGGGACTCACTGCTGGCCTTGAACTCACAGAGATCTGCCTGCCTCAGCCTCCAGTGTGCTGGGATTAAAGATGTGTGCCACCACGCCCGGCTGCCCAGATTTTTTTAAGACAGGGTTTCACTATGTAGCTCTGACTTGCCTGGAACTTGGTAGACCAGGCTAACCACAAATTCACAGAGTTCTGCCTGCCTCTGCCTCCCAAGTGCTAGGATTAAAGGTGTCTGTCACCATGCCCTTTGAGCAGGGGAGGACAGAGTCTCTTATTTCCCAGACTGGCCTTGAATTCAGAACTTCTCATCTTCTTTTCTTTACCTCCCAAGAGCTGGATGTACAAGAATGCACTACCATACCCAGTTTTATATGGTTCTAGGAATCAAACCCAGAGCTTCATGTTTGCTAGGCAAGGAATCTACCAACTGAATTGTGTTCACAAGCCCAAAGCCCAGACTTTAAGCCAAGCACTACGGCGGCCATCTCTGTGATACTCAAAATTTAAGGTGTAGAACACCAAAAAGAGGAAGAAGGAAATCAGGCAAAACGATTAGCAATAAGAATTCCTCAATTCCTGTGACTTAATAGTATTTGACAACACTGGTAAATATGATTACTGAGGGCCGATTCCGAAACCTGTTGCTTTGTGTTTTTGAGACAGTGATCCAGGACCCAGTGAGGTCTATTAAATCCCACTTGGGAAGGCTGTCTCTGAAGGCAGTGTGTGGGTGGATTTAAGTACAGCAACATTAAAGCTAAAGCAGTAACTCTGGGCTGCCACAGTGATCCTGCTTTAAAAAAAAAAAGGATTCTGATACAAGTGCTAGCTGTGGGATGTTGTTAGCCTTTGGTTACAACAACAAAATACCTGAGATTATTGACTTTAAAAAATGAAAGGCTTATTTTTGGCTTATAGTTTAGGCAATTGTTTAGGCATTCTAGTCCATGATCTACTACTGGCTGATTGGCATCTGGGTCTGTGGTAAGGCAGCACATTATGGTGGGAGCAGCCTGCTCCCTTCACTGACCTTAAGGAAAAAGGACAGGTATACATAAACAGGCATAAACAGAAAGAGGGCAGTTTATTTCACAGTAATGTGAATGGAGGCAGGGAACATCTGGATACAAGTGTATGCAGAGGAGCATCCCACGGCAAGATCTCCATTGAGTGGTCCTTATTTTCCCCGTGGCCAGACCAGAGCATCCACTGAAACACAGGTAGGATGCAGCTTGTCCTCTGCCATTAGAAAGTCACAAAGAAGCTTTCTTTGTTATGTTGGAACCTCAGCAGGGAGAGTTCTCTATAAACTCAACAGGAGAGGAAAAGTATTTTCATATAATAATACTGATCAGGCTTGGAGATTTTGCTGAGTTAGGGAGATGAAAACTCACAAGGTTCCACCTCATAAAATTCTTTCTACTTCTCAGCATCACTACACTGGGGACCAAACTTCAAACATGACACACATCTCCTCTGGGACCACTTAAATCATGCCCAACCACACAGTTGCTTTACCAAGGTATGTTTGTACTTCAGCAGCTGTCAAGGTCTTAACTTTGTGCTTTGGGCTCAGCCAGTCTTGAAGGCAGCTAAGATCTCTCCAATCCATAGAGAAATAATTGAACAACATACCTGTCCAAAGGCAAAATTGCCACAAAGTTAGAGACCTAAATAGGCTTTTATTTCAGATTCTTGAATCGAGATGTCTTCTAAATCAGAAGAGGCTCAAAGATCTTCAGAGTTGTAATGAGTGCAGGTTTATGAACAGAAAATGGAAGTGACTACACAGAGAGACCATTTAATTGGTTACAGCTCAGTGTTTTGCCTTATATGAATGAGCTGGCTTCCTGGGACTGGCTGGCAGTGCTCAGCTACTGTGATGGTTACAAGTCACTTGTTACAAGACTGTGCTCCCAAGGTAAGCATTCATTAAGTCTAGTACCAAGTCAGGTTACATTTGGCCACATGAGAACTAAGGTTGAGAGGCGACCCCGGGCTTAAACCGGAGTGAATTTAATAAATAAATTTTAAAAATGGAGCTTTTCAGAATATGTGTGCCAGGGCCTCCCAGGTTTTATTGCATTGAATTCCCATGGCAAGCTCATCCTTGTTTCTGTAGTACCCTCCTTTATAGATTTACATACCATTCATTTAAAGGGTCGTTATACAAATTTGGCTGGTTTTTAAGAGTATCTCCCTGCATATCAACTCCAAATGAAGCAGTTACCTCATCTAGCAGATATTCTGTTTCAAATAACCCAAAATAAATCAAGAAAAATCTAAGAACATTAGGTTTAATTCCATGAATTAGAGGAACTGGCGGAGGAATGGTCCTGAAACGCAGGGGCTGGGCAGGTGTTCATAGGGGAAAGGACAGGATGGTGAGTCCCCTCAGGGTGCTGAGAATACCCCCACACTGCAGACCCCTGAGTGGGGTGTATCAGGCAGGAAAGCCCCCAGTGCTAAATCTTGATGTCTTTGATCAGCAGCTTCTCTCAAATGCATCCTTCCCTCTGCCTGGCCTCCATGCAGAAGGTTGAGAAACCTTACTAAAAGCCTTTCATAAAAGCTCCCGTTTCGTGGAGCATCTGCTTTTGGTGTGTTAGAGATTACACAGGGTGATGTTGGCCAGAGGACCTGCCAGCTGCAGGCTCTTTGGAGAGGCAGGACTTCAAAAGGGAGATGCTCAATTAAGGAAGCAGCCTTTCCTGGTTGTGGCTCTGAATTTCATTTCCAGCACAGGCTCCTCTGGCTGATGATAAGAAGCCCTGGATAAGAGCCTGCTTGTCGCCTGAATGGCTTCCTTCCTGAGCAAGGAGGGAAAAAAGGGGGTGGGGGGAATTAGCACAGGCATCAGGCTCTCCATTTTAGTTTCCCTTCTGAAAAATAAATAAATAAACCAATAAACTACAAAGAGCCTTTCACCATCCCAGGCTGTTTGAATTTCTCCACATGCGCTATTCCATTAGGGTTTTGTTTTATTTGTGAAGGTTGACCCTCTGCATGGTGGGGCATTGTGCCCTTTTTCTATAGAAGGCATTTAATGGATTAAATCTGCAGAGCCAACTGTAACCAAATGTCCATTAGAGAGGTCTATTTACATGCAGCCACCAAGCACAGAATTAAAGGAAAAGATTACTGGAAAATATAATCATTACAGACCTTTTTTTTCCGGACTTGGCTCTGCCTCCTCCTCACCCTTCATCTCTTGAGGGGTTGAGGAAGCCCTGAGTGACCTAGGGGTCCCTCTTGGAAGGCTGAATGACAGGCACAATCAATACGAGGAAACATAAGAGCTCCCAATTCTGAGGGTTTCCTCTCTGCTGCTGGTGTGTTCATGGAAATAGCTTTAAACAATTTGACTTGAAATAAATTCTAAAATTCTTTTCAGAAAGCAAGATAGCCTCACTTGAAATTGAGATTCAACTCTGCTTCAACATCACTGGGTCCCAGTGCAGTCAGTAACTGACAGTGCTCCAGAAACATACACCTCCCGCTTCAGGAAGAAGTCACACTGATGAATCTTCAAGGAAAGGACTGTTCTTATTTGTCATGGGTTTAAAATCACACTGAGGGCTCCGTTTCTGCTTTTAATGTGCTTGATGACCACATCTTGCTCATTAAAGAAGAAAGCAAGTGCAACTCTGGGTTAATGGCATTTTCTGCTCACACATATTATGAATTCAGAAATAGAATATTTGTCTTATTTACAGAAAGCATACATGGGGAGGAAAACAGAATCAAGGTTGTTATGTCAAATCACTTCTCAAGGTAGAAGGGTTTAAGTATTATGGAATATAAAATCACTAAGTCAAAATGTTTTTGTTAAGTTGTCCTGACAGCCTAAAGCAAAATAAAAATCGTTTCAATTAAACAAATATTTATTGACTAACTACAGTAGAAGCTTCTGGGAATACTAAGATAAACTGAACATGAGTGAATGCCAAATCGTACATTGAGGTCTGATCGATTGCATTAACTCACAAAACATGATACATGGATGAATTAATTATATAACAAGTTTTTAAAAATTGCTTTTGTTCAAAATCCCTAGCTCTTCAGTTGTGCACTAAAAGCAAGACACCCCTTCCTGCCTTCATTTCACATCTGTCCCCTTTGTCTTACAAGTTTGGGTCTGACTCCTGCTTAATTCTGCACACAGGCACATTTCTTAACTACTCAATGTCTGCCTAATCAATAGCTTATCTCATCCTCCTTCCAGGCTAAAGGCACAAAGATAAAAGTATCTAAGGGATCTACTGTCATCTTTTACCATGTCTAGTTCTAGATCTCTCCTCCCATGCACACCCCAAAGTCTCTATTGTCCTAAACCTTGGCACCTTAGGTTCCCGGACCAACAGAGCCTCACGGACAAATCAATCCAATGTTGAGGTCACTCTCAAGCAGGAGAATTTATCGCATGGAACCTAGTCATAAGTCCCTTCAAGCTATTAGGACTTCTTCAAACCTGCTTGCAGAACCAGAACTGAGATAATGACCAATCACACCACAATTTGACCAAGATTGCATCTTTCTTGGCCTCTGTCCCAATTCCTGCTCTATCTAAACCTAAAGTACTTGTCAGTACCTCAAAGACAGACTTGGGGTCATTGAACCTCTTTTATGTGTTCCTCTTTCCAACATGATCACATTGATTAGATATTTCCCCAACCTTCACCACTATTTATCTCTTTAATTGGCATATTGGGATGGGTGACTGTGCCTAGTTTTCTGGGATTCCAAGAGCCAGAACTTTTACTTTGAAACTCTGGTATCAAGTAGATAGTCATGGAAAAAAGGCCTTGAGCCAGTATCACAATTGGAGCACAAGTAGCTCATGAGACTTTGGCTGCACCAATTAGATATAGTATCTGGGTAAAAGGGAGCCCTACCACAGAATCTCTACACTATGAAAGCACATTCACAATATTTCATGTATTCTGGGAAGTACCAAATACTACACTACATTTTAAAGTGGCCTTCAACACAAGATCCATGCAAAAGAAGGTGCCTATGTGGTTAAGGGTCTTGGGACGCACACAATGAGAAACAGTTGAAGGAACAGAAAATGTTTAACCTTGAGATCTCATTTAGGGGAGACCTAGAATAATATAGTCTTATAGGATAAACTCAGTATGAGCCCAGGTGGCTGCTATATGCATGCCTGTGTGAATCTACTGTATTCTTCTGAGGCTCAGCTGGGTGTAGTTTTCTGCATTCGCCTGTTGTTTCCTCACAGATGAAGCTGCTTATGAGCAAAAAGAAATTTAATGTAATGTCCCAATTATTCCTTTGTATGAATGGTTTTTCTGGGAATTACAGACTGAACTTTTGCAAGTTAATCATATGCTTTGAGATAATTTAAAACTATGTATTCAATCTGTTTTCCTACTGTACCTCAGCTTTTTAAAATTGAACTGGCCTTAAAGAAAACCGTGTAATCAATCAATCTTCCTAAGCTTCAGACTCTGGAGGTAATTAATTCCTCAAGCTAAGCTGAAGGAATAGCTTTTACCATGTTCCCTATTATAACTTGGTTATGCCCCTGACTCAGAACAATGCATGTATGGTAGATGTGGATAGTTAGACCTAATATACCACTGAAAGCAGCGATAACATTGAAAATAACATATCCCCCACAGGTCTTGAAAACAACACATGGGCTTAGGTTAATGTTGTCTGCTTGCGGTTTTGTGTGCTGTTCTAAGACAGTAGGGTAAGAAAAAGAATGCCTTCTCTTGTAAACTCAGTTTCTCTCTACCTTTCCTGTATCATTGTTATAATTTTTAGGGAAAAAAATGAAACAAGAGCCAAAAAATTGCAAATTTTAATTGTGAAGTAAGCTGTCAGAACTGTGAACTCTTCCTGGGAGACTTGTTCCTCTTTCTCTGGTACCAAGGCATCAGGTTTTTCTCTCTAGGCTAATTTTAATTCTTCTTTTAATTCTTTTAGGGTTCTTATTATACTGCTACAGAGGTGCCTCAGAATGAAGTATCCCAATATTTTGGGGGTGAAAAGATAAGGAACAATTTACAAAGGAGTCTAAGAAGAGTGGCCTGAGGTACAGGAGTTTCCGGAGGCAAAGAGATGAATGTGTTTCGAAGGAAAGGCATGGCCCCCTTTGCTAGCCACTACTGTAAAGTCAAAGAAGTTAAGACCAGAGTGGCAGGGGCTGGAGAGATGACTCAGCAATTTAGAGCACTGACTGCACGTCCTGCTCTTCCAGAAGACCTGGGTTCAATTTCCAGCACCCACAGCAGGCAGGGGTTAAAAACTGTCCATAACTCCAGTTCCAGGGGAATTCAACACCTTCTTCTGGCCTCCCTGGGCACTGCACAACACAGATGAACTTACACACATGCAGGCAATATGTTCACACAAATAAAATAAAAATAAAGGAATTTTAAAAAAAAAAAAAGGAACAAAACAGAGAGGCAGGAGTTGGATTTAGCTACACAGAGGTCATTGGTGACCTGGAAAACAGAACTTTGCAGGTAATGTAGGAATAAAAGCTCGATTACAGTTAGCTCAAGGGAGAAACTTGTGGGGAGCCGCCTGCCGTCCCTGCAGACACCATTACAAGATGGTGCTCACATCCGGTTCATGCTGAGCAGTAAATAAGTCAGTACGCATGCCCGAAGTAATTTTCCACCTTCTAGTCTCTGCCTACCTCGTGGCGTGATATGGGCTGATGAGTTTGCGACCAATCAAGAGTTGCCACGTCCAAGACGGGCTTACTAACCTATATAAGGGCTGGGTTTCCGACATTCGGGGTCTTCACCCTGTAAGCTTATGCTCTCCCTCTCAAGATGCATTAAAGCTTTTCTGCAGAAGGATCCTGAGTGTGCCACGTCGTTCTTGCTGGCGAGACGATAGCGCAGGACAACTGGTGCTGAGACCCGGGAATTCAACCAAACCATCGTCAGCACCATCGGAGACCCCTTGAGTTCAAGGAGGATTCAGAACTGCAGGTAAGGACGTTCAGAGAGGTATGTTTTTTCTGGACTTTGGCTTGAACCTGTTTCCGCTTTGGAAAGGTAGCTTTGAGGCCTTGGTTATCATTCTGGGAGCACTTATAGTTTTGTTGTATAAAACATGCCAGGCCATTGTGGCGGAAAGTCGAAATGTTCTTGAGGAAGTCCAGGATAGCATGTCAGAAACTGAACGCA
>NW_008340588.1:5874851-5880157 GCF_000622305.1 Nannospalax galili
TGTGTGCCCTGATTGGTCCTGGCTAGAGGGAGGGCTGTTGGAAACGCTATATGAACAGCTGAGGTGTGTAATAGAGGAGAACAGAACAGAACAGAAGACTGAAGAACAGCAACTACGAGACAGCATCATAGTGAGAGAGAATGAGAAGTGAGAATGAAGTGAGAGAGAATGAAGTGAGAGATGTAGGAGAACGATGAAGCAGCATCATAGTGGGTGAGATAGTGAAGAGAATATGAGAAAGAATAAGAGAGAATAAAGGAAGGAAAAGAAACAGAAGCTTGAACCTCACCTTGGTTTCTGTGTCGTCTTTCCGGGACTCTGCTGGACAGAGTCCCGGCTCGCGACAGGGGAGGTGACACCACCGTCTGCACGTCAGAGTGGCAGGTGACACGACCAACTGCCCGTCAGAGGATGCAGGTGACACGCCCATCTTTAAGGCAGAGAGGGCAGGTGACACGACCATGAGCATGACAATGAGAGCAGGTGACACAAACATGTGCACGTCAGAGAGGGCAGGTGACACAACTATGTGCATATCAGAGAGGGCAGGTGACACGACCATCTGCACGTCAGAGGGGTCAGGTGACACGACCATCTGCAAGTCAGGTGGGCAGGTGACACGACCAACTGCCCATCAGAGGATGCAGGTGACACGCCCATATTTATGGCAGAAGGAGCAGGTGACAGGACCATGAGCACAACAACGAGAGCAAGTGAAATGACCATGTGCACTATTAAGAGGACAGGTAACACGACCATGTGCATGATAGGGGCCAGGTGACACTACCATCTGCACGTCAGAGGGGCAGGTGAAACAAACATCTGCACATCAGAGAGGGAAGGTCACACGAAGATCTTTATGGCACAGAGGGCAGGTGACACGACCATGTGCATGACTGTGGGGAGCTGCCTGCCGTCCCTGCAGACGCCATTACAAGATGGCGCTCACATCCGGTTCATGCTGAGCAGTAAATAAGTCAGTACGCATGCCCGAAGTAATTTTCCACCTTCTAGTCTCTGCCTACCTCGTGGCGTGATATGGGCTGATGAGTTTGCGACCAATCAAGAGTTGCCACGTCCAAGACGGGCTTACTAACCTATATAAGGGCTGGGTTTCTGACATTCGGGGTCTTCGCCCTGTAAGCTTATGCTCTCCCTCTCAAGATGCATTAAAGCTTTTCTGCAGAAGGATCCTGAGTGTGCCGCGTCGTTCTTGCTGGCGAGACGATAGCGTGGGACAGAAACTCCTAGACTTGGCAGCACAGGCCTATTACCCAGCTACTCCAGGGTCTGAGGGAGAATGATTACAAGTTCAAGACCAGTCTGGGCAATTTAGAGAGAACTTGATTCAAAGTAAAAAGTTTTAAAAAAGACCTGATGAGAGGTCAAGAAGAACAGATTTAAGGACATAACTGAGGTATGAGATCAAAGGAGTATTTTGCTGTTATTTGTTACTTTTAATGAAATGAGAAAATGGAGCAAACTTGTATGCTTATGAAAATGGCCAGAAAAGGGGGAGAATCTGAAGATTCCCTGGGGAGAGGAAGTAGTTGCAGGTCAGTTCTTCGGTCCATGAGAGGAAGGGACAAGATGAAGATCCAAGTAGAGGGGTGTAGACTGTTAAATCACAGTGACAAAAGGAAAGGCAGAGGATAGAGGTTCTGGTACAGGTGGATTTGTAGAGGAGCAGGTAACCACTTTTCTGAAAACTTTTTTCTTTGTGATTGAAGAAGTAAGTTAAGGTTTGAGGAGGAAGGGGGTTGAGAAGAGGTGTGAAGTTCTATTGTGGTTTGAATATGAAATGAAATGAAATGCCCAAAGAGGCACATGTGTTTGAGCACTTGATCCTCAGCTGGTGCTGTTTGGGAAGGGAACAGAACTTTTACAAATGGAGCCTTTTTAGAAGTATGCCACTGGGGGTGGGCTTTGGGGTTTTATAGCCTGGCCCCAATTCCTGCTCTCTCTTTCTGTTTCCTGTGTGTGGATAAAATATGATGTCTGGACCTGCCTTTACCTCCCTGGGCTGCACAGCCTCCCATGTCCTGGTCCCAGCACCTTCCCTGGGTAAGTCCAGCACCACTGAATACCTTGGCTTCCCCAGCCTCTTTCACCCTCCCAGCTCCCCTGCCAAGTCTCTCCTAGGCTGAGTACAGGCCCATTTCTTGTCTTGGCACCCCAGACACCAGGGCCAACCTCTCGCCCAGAGCCACCACTGCTTCATGATCCTCTGCATCCAGACCAACCCAGTTCCTCCCTGCGGTCCCCAGGAACCCTCTAGGCCTGGTCCGCCCTCACCTCCCTTTACTTCCCAGGGTGGCACACCCACCAGCTTCTTGCGATCAGCATCTATACTGGGCCCTTCTCCCAGGCCAGCCCAGCCCCCAAATTCGTGAGGCCAAAATCTTTCCTGGAGGGATCCAGACCTTACGAGAAAGCCAGAGACATCTGATCCTCATCTGACTTGGGCCTCTGTGGGAACTCCTGAAAACAAAAGCAATTAGGCCACTCCAATATAAAATCAAAAGAGACAACCTGAAGCTTAGACCAACCAGCTTTTCATGCCCAACAAGTAAACCACAAAAGCACATAAAGTTTATAAAAAGAAGCAGATCTAAACTCAACAAAGGAAGGCTTGAGTCTCACACAAGAATCAAAAACTATGAAGGAAACTCACTTCCTAAAGTCACAAAGAAAAAATAATAACATGAAAAACCAAAATAATATATCCCCACCAAGTACCAATAGTCCTACAGAGGAGTACAATGAGAACTCCCTAAAGATAACACAGGACATGGAACTTAAAAGAACAATTATAAACATAATAGAAGAATTTGGTGAATTTAAAGAATACACAAAGAAATAAATCAAAGAACTGAAGGAAGATAGGGATAAACTTCTGAATGAATTCGAATTCACAAAGAGATAGGAACATTGAAGAAAACTCAGGCAGAAACGAAGAAAGAAGTGAAAAACTCAATAAGCCAACTTGAAACAACAGGGGAAAGCCTCACCTCTAGAATGAATGAAATGGAAAACAAAGTATCAATGCTAGAAGATAAAGTTGACAAATTAGACCACTCAAGCAAAGATTATGAAAAATCTTAAAAAACACAAGTATGGAATATGCAAGAATTGTGTGACACCATGAAAAAAACCAAACTTACGAATCATAGGCATACAGGAAGGAGAAGAATCTCAAGATAATGGTATGGAACACATCTTCAATAGGATTGTAGAAGAAAATTTCCCAAAATTAAAGAAAGACATGCCCATACAAATACAAGAAGCATATAGAACACCAAATAGACAGGACAGAAAAGAAACTCATCATAGTAAAAACACTACACATTCAGAACAAAGAGACAATACTGAAAGCTGCAAAAGAAAAACAACAAATCACATATAAAGGAAAACCCATCAGGATTACAGCTGACTTTTCAGTGCAAACTATGAAAGCCAGAAGAGCCCGGACCAAAGTATTCCTAACTCTAAGTGATCACAGATGCCAACCCAGATTACTTTACCCAGCCAAAATGTCTATCATAGTTGAAGAGGAAAGAAAAATCTTCTATAACATAAATAGGCTGAAAGAATTCATGTCCACAAAACCAGCCCTTCAGGGAGTTCTTGAAGAAATACAAAGAGCTGAAGAAAGGAGTGACTATATACAAGGGGTGACGGAAAGAAATTCAATGAAAGTATAACTGTGGAAATACACAGCTATATCAAGAATGTGAGCAGAAATAAATATAACAGGATTCAATACACGTCTTTCATTAATAACTTTAAATATCAATGGAATGAACTCCCCAGTGAAAAGATACAGACTAGTTGAATGGATTAAGAAACAAAACCCATCTTTTTGTTGTCTACAAGAAACTCATCTCACTTTCAAGGATAGGCACTACCTTAAGGTGAAAGGATGGAAAAAAATATACTGAGTGAAATGGTACTAAGAAAAAAGCAGGTGTTACAATTCTAATATCTGATAAAATAGACTTTAAACTAAAACTAATCAGAAGAGACAAAAAATGCCACTTCATTCTAATCAAAGGAACAATAAACCAAGAAGATATTACAATCATGAATATTATTCACCAAACTCTGATGCACCCAACTTCATGAAAACAGTACTATAGGACATTAAGACTCAGATTAATGACAATTCATTAATAGTAGAGGACTTCAATACCCCATTGTCACCATTAGATAGGTCAACAGGACAGAGAATTAACAGAGAGACATATGAATTAAACAATACCATATATCAAATGGACCTAACAGACACCTGCCGAATATTCCACCCAAGCACCAAAGAATATATGATCTATTCTGCACTCCATGGAACCTTCTCCAAAACTGACCATGTACTGGGACACAAAACAAGCCTCAACAAATACAAAAAGATTGAAATAATTTTATGCATTCAATCAAACCAAAATACAATAAAGCTTACAATCAACACCAGAAGAAGTCCTAATCACCACATGAACACATGGAGATTAAGCAACACACTCCTGAATGACGAATGGGTCAAAAGAGAAATTAAGAAAGAAATAAAAGTATTCCTGGACATTGCAACTCAAAACACTTGAAAAGCAACACTAAACAAAACCCAAACCCAGCAGACAAGAAGAAATAACAAAAGTCAGGGCAGAACTTAATGAAATTGAAACAAAGAAAACAATACAAAAAATCAGTGAATCCAAGAGCTGGTTCTTTGAAAAGATAAACAAAATTGACCGACCGCTAGCCCAATTAACCAAAAGAAGGAAAGAGCACCTCCAAATTACAAAATCAGAGATGAAAGGGGAAACATCACAACAGACACCAGAAAGATACAGAACATTATAAGGGAATACTTTAAAAACCTATATGCTACTAAATTTGAAAACCTAAAAGATATGGATGCATATCTAAAGTCATGGGAACCACCAAAACTAAACTGAGAAGATATTAACAGCTTAAACAGACCAATAACACAAAAAGAAATTGAAACAGTAATATAAAACCTCCTGACTGAAAAAGCCCAAGACCAGATGGATTTACAGCAGAAGTCTACCAGACATTTAAAGAGGATCTGCATCCAATACTACTTGTTATTCAAAAAGATAGAAATGGAGGGAGAACTTCCAAATTCCTTCTATGCAGGAAGCATCACTCTAATACCAAAGCCAGGTAAAGATACAACAACAACAACAACAACAACAACAACAAAAAAAAAAACTATAGACCTATATGCTTAATGAACATAGATGCAAAAATTCTCAACAAAATACTTGCAAACTGCATACAGACACACATCA
>NW_008340588.1:5880311-5882757 GCF_000622305.1 Nannospalax galili
TGGAGGGGACATACCTCAACATAGTTAAAGCTATATACAACAAACCCACAGCCAACATCATTCTAAATGGAGAAAAACGGGAAGCATTCCTACTAATATCAGGAACCAGGCAAGGAAGTCCACTATCTCCACTCTTTTTCAACATAGTTCTTAAAACTCTTGCTAGAGCAATAAACCAGGAGAAGGAAATTTAAGGAGTACTAATTGGAAAAGAATGGGTCAAGCTATCTCTTTTTGGAAATGATACCATAGTATACTTAAGAGATCCCAAAAGTTCCACCAGAAAATTCCTAGAACTGATTAACACTTTCAGTAGAGTAGCAGGTTACAAAATTAATCTGCAAATATCAGTAGCCTTTCTATATAGCAGTAACAAGCAACTGGACAAAGAGTACAGGGAAACCCAATCACAATAGCCTCAAAAGAAACAACAACAACAACAACAACAACAACAACAACAACAACAACCTGGGAATAAACCTGGCCAAAGACATCAAAGACGTCTACAATGAAAAATTTAAATCCTTAAAGAGATTAAGGAAAATATGAGAAGATGGAAGGACCTCCCATGCTCATGGATTGGAAGAATTAATATTGTGAAAATGACCATCCTACCAAAAGCCATTTATATATTCAATGTAATGCCAATTAAAATCCCCATGACATTTTTCACAGAATTGGAAAAAAAAATCCTAAGATTTGTATGGAAGCACAAAAGACTTCAGATAGCCAAAGCAACCCTAAGCACTAAGAGCAATGCTGGGGGGGGGGGTTACTAAGCCAGATATTAAACTGTATTACAGGGCTATAGTCATAAAAACAACATGGTACTGGCACAAAAATAGACCCATAGATCAATGTAACAAAATTGAAGACCCAAATATGAGTACATTCAATTTCAGCCACCTGATATTTGACAAAGGAGCCAAGAACATTCACTGGAGGAAAGACAGCCTGTTCAGCAAATAGTGATGGCAAAACTGGTTCTCTACCTGTAGAAGAATGAAACTAAATCCCTATCTTTCACCTTGCACAAAAGTCAGTTCCAACTGGATCAAAGACCTCAATGTGAAGCCTGAAACTCTGAAACTGTTAGAAGAAGAAAACATTGGGAAAAACCTACAAGATATAGGTGTAGGAAAGGATTTTCTAAACCGGACACCAATAGCCCAAGAAACAAGAATTAAGAAGTGGGACCTCATTAAACTAAAAAGCTTCTGTACATCAAAGGAGGCAACCAGGGATGTGAAAAGAAAACCCACAGAATGGGAGAAAATCTTCACCAGTGACACATCTCACAGAGGTTTAACATCCAGAATATATAACAAACTCAGAAAACAAAGCATCAAGAAAGGAAGTAACCCAATCAAAAAATGGGCTAAGGAACTGAACAGAGAATTCTCAAAAGAAGAAATAAAGACAGCTAAGAAGCATCTTAAAAGGTGTTCAACATCACTAGTAATTAGGGAAATGCAAATTAAAACCACTTTAAGATTTCATCTTACCCCAGTCAGACTGACTAAGATCTAGAGAACAAATGATACCAAATGTTGGAGAGGATGTGGGGAAAGGGGAACATTCATCCACTGCTGGTGGAACTGCAAGTTTGTTCAATCCCTATGGAAAACAATGTGGAGAACTCTTTAAAAATTACAAATGAACCTACCATTTGACCTAGTTATACCACTCCTTGGCATATACTCAAAGAACTCATCCTATTGCGGAGACACTTGTACATCATGTTTGTTGCTTCTCTTTTCACAATAGCTAAGAGATGGAAGCAACCTAAGTGTCCCTCAATTCACGAGTGGATAATGAAAATGTGGTTCATTTATATGATGGAGTTTTACTCAGAAGTAAAGAAAGATGAAATCATGAAATCTGCAAGTACATGGATGGAACTAGAAACTGTTATACTAAGTGAAGTAACACAGACTCAGAAAAAAAAGAAAAAAATGGCATATGTTCACCCTCATATGTGGATCCTAGCACCAAATCCTTATAAGTGAATAGGTATCCAGCTATACCTACAGGAACCAGGATAATGAAGAGGAACTAGGGAAGTAAAGGAAAAGAAAGAATCTGAAAGAGAAGAGCAGTAGAAAACAGGTGTTAACAAGGGAGATATGGATAATAACGGGGTTATTTTAAGGGGAAGGGGGAGGGAAAGTTATACAAGGAACCTAGGGGATAAAGGGTAAGAAGAAGCTCAAGAGAGGTGGGACCACAGGAGAAGGGTATTATTAAGGGAGAAATGGAAAAAATGGGGTCACCTTAAATGGGGAAACCATGGTGGAATATTTAGACAATGTGAGAGATATATAATTCCTAGCTAGCTTTAGAAAACCAAAGGGCCATATTAGGCCAACAACCTACTGACAAATTATACATACCACCAGATCAAAGAATGTAGTATATGTCTAGGCAAGGTTTATCTGAGAGCATT
>NW_008340588.1:5882855-5886667 GCF_000622305.1 Nannospalax galili
AATTTGGTCAGGGGGACATAAAGGACAGTTTTTGCTCCTTGCCCTCCTAGGTTGACTAAGTTCAGGGGACTATGAGCATCTCTGAAAATGTCCTGTAACTGTGGTGAGTCACCTGTCTTCTTGACCAAGGAGGCCATGGAGACCCCACCAAATGGACCTGAACCAGCATCCAGTCTACAAAGAGGAGGGTTAACACAGAGGAAACATTTCCTCCATGCTTCCAAGTGAAGCTAGCTAGCCATGGTCGTGCAGGACCTTTAACTTATCTTCACATAGACGGAACTGGTAAAAGAAAGGAGCCAGGGGCTCTTCCCAAGCCCATGTTACCCCTGAGGAACAGATCCTCAAATGACCTTAAGAGTAAAAATAAACTTTTATCTCGGCCAACTGTAGGGTCTTAAACACCAAAAGGAAAGTATAACCACATATTGAATGGGGTTGATATAATTTTTAAGAGTCCATATGTATAGCTAAAGGCTATGTAACAAAAAACATATCAGAAGAAACAATGTCAGATACCAGATACCTTCCTTTTTGGCCAAGGTGGTGCAAGAGACTCCCAGACAGTAACCCAGCATAAAATTGGGAAAATGAACAGCAAACCCTAATCTTATCTAAAGGAATATTGACAACTGATTGCTGCTAAATGAGGAACAGCTGATCTTCCTAAAACATGGATCTCTAGATAGGCTGACAAGATTCAGCAGACAGACAAGCACTGGCAAATGGCTGGGGGTGCCAACAAGACAGTGCACAGTAACAGGGATGATAGAGTATATGGGCTCCAGTATGTGGGAAGGGGGAGGCTATGGAAGGGTGCCATTTGGGAAGTGAGTATATAGATGAGTAAGATTGTGTGGGATGTTCTGTATGGTATACAGACAGAAAAATCAACAATTTTTTAAAAGACATATTTGAGGAGGAAGCATAAAAATTTACTTCATGTTAAATAGTAGAGGTGATAAACATTACCAGTGAAATCTACTGGATGACTTTATATCCATACTCAGGTACTAAGGATCCGAGTGTAACCAACTGTGACTAGTAATCATCAGATACATAGAGATTAAAGACATATGTGCAAACATCTAAGTGTTATTAGCATGAAAAAAACAACAAAAAAAAGAAAAAGGGTGGGGAAATAGCTGGGGGTGCCAACAACACAGCAGACAGTAGCCGGGATATCAGAGTATAAGGGTTCTAGTGGGGGGAGGGAGGCTATGGGAGGGTGCCATCTGCGAAGTGGGTATAAAAAATATAAAAAATAAATTTTAAAAAATTTAAAAATTAAAAAATAATAATTCTTCAAAGAATAAAAATTTGCTACTGAACAATTAGTAGATGTGAAAAACATTACCATTGAAATCTATCTGATGAGTTTACATCCATGCTCAGATGCCAAGGATCTCAGAAAGTAACTGACTGTGACTAGTAATAATCAGATATATAGAGATTAGAAACATATGTGCATCTTAGTGTCAATTGTATTAAAAATGAATTTTTCTGTATGAAACTGTATTTTAATAATGAAATAGAGATCTTTTTTAAAGGTTAAAACCTCATTTCATTTTATGTCTTATGCGGTTTATAGTGAGCACAATATTGTATAACTGTATTAATTCAACTGTAAACCATTGAATATGTCAATGCTGTTGTAATGAAATGCTTCTAATTATGTGGTTATTAAATAAATAATTTTTTAAAAATACGATCAGTCTGCTTCCCAACTGTCAGGCTGGCCTCAGGCTCCTGCTACCATGTGTTCCCCACCATGACAGACTGTATCCCCTCTGGAACTATAAACTAAAATAAGCCCTTTCTTCTCTAACTTGTTTTTCATCAGGGTATTTTACCACATCAATAGAAAAGTAACTAATACACAAATTGGTACCAGAAAAGTAGGGTTGTTACTGTAATAAACCTATGTTGATTTTTGGAGGACTAAAGAAGACTTTGGGATGTGGATCTAAACACACCATTGAGTGCTGTAGGCAGAGCTTAATGTGTTATTCTCATGGGAGCTTAGAAACTGGAAGTGCTGAGAGTAATGTGGATAGTGGAGGTTCAGCTCATGAGGTTTCAAAGGAGAACAAGGGCCCTATTAGCAACTGGGCTAAAGGCCATTTTTGTGATGATTTGGCAAAGAACCTAGCTTTATTCTGTCTATGTCCTGAGACTTTACATGAGGCTACATTAAAAAGTTATGGATTAATTTCTTTTGTGGAGGAAATTTCAAGACAGCATAGCATTGAGTCTGTGGAACATTTACTACTGATTACTCTTATGCAGAATTACAATGAAAAAGAACAAGTAGGGCAGAAAGAAATGAAAAATAATGTGCAACTTGGAGAGAAAAAGAACACTAGAAGTTTACTATGGCAGCCAAGTCATGTGCTGCAAAAGAGATTGAGGTTGTTAGAGATTAGCACTGGGGCTGGAGAGATGGCCCAGCTGTTAAGAACACTGGTTGTTCTTGCAGAAGACCCGGGTTCAAACTCCAGCACCTACATGGCAGCTAACAACTGCCCATAACTCCAGTCCCAGGGGATCCAAAAGCCTCTTCTGACCTCCATGGGCATTGCATGACATGGGTACACTTACATACATGCAGGGAATTACACGCATAGGCATAAAATAAAAATTAATTTTAAAAAGTTTATGAGTTGATCCTAAATCCTTAAGGTTACTTATTTTTGGAGAAAGAATGTTTGAGGACTATCTCATGTAGCCCACGGTGCCAGCACTCCACTACGTGAGGCTATTCTTGAATTCATGTCTCCGTGAGTGGAGAGATAACCAGGGTGCACCAACACCATCCAGTTGTCAAGGCTACTTTTTAAACCGACAGTTCAAGAGTTTGAAGGAGGTATCAGGAAACGTTAGCCCTTCCTGGTTTTGTGGAACTATGGACAAGAGTAGGGCAAAGGGCTCTTACTCCATCCTCCCTTTCTTTCTAGAGCAGAATTATTCCGTGAATGCATACCAAAATGCTCAGTGCCCTGGACGCACAAAGTCCTCAAAAGAGTCAATGGACACTGGGACTAGGAAGTCTGTGACTAGAGGAACAGTGCAGGGTCAACCCTCCCCCCATCTCCCGCAGTTCCGGTCCGGTTGCACCTTCCTTGTGGAAAGCAAGCCTCCAATGAATTATCTCAGACTAGGTATGTAGCTGCCACCCATGTGTCTCCCCCAGACCTGAATCATTTTTGTAGGTTTCTGTGACAACCTGCAGCTCATTGATGTTGTGAAGTCACACCCCCACATTGCTTGACAAACACAATGGTACCCTACGGCAGGCTAATTCACAGGCCGTGGCACACACATTGAAAATCCTAAAAGAACAAATCTCCCTAGTTCCACGGGGCTCGCTCAGTCTCCGGCACTCTCACTGCTGTCCACAATTTCCATCTATCTATGGAAACCCAAGTCGCCAGCACAGGCTGTTTGGTGATGCCAAAGGACCACAACGGGCATCTTCCTTTCGCGTGCCTTGGCTCCAAAAGCCTCTTCTGACCTCCATGGGCATTGCATGATATGGGTGCACTTACCCACAAACAGGCAATACATGAATATACATAAAATTTTAAAAAACAATAAGGGGCTGGAAAGAAGGCTCAGTGGTTAAAAGCACTGGCTACTCTTACAGAGGACCCGGGTTTGATTCCCAGTACCCACATGGCGGCTACAAACTGTCTTTAACTCCAGTTCCAGGGGAAATTGAAGCCCTCTTCTGACCTCCGTGGCATTTCATGACACGGGTGCACTCACATACATGCAGGCAATACACTCATACACATAAACTAAAAATAATA
>NW_008340588.1:5886744-5895207 GCF_000622305.1 Nannospalax galili
ATATTAAAAAATTAATTTTTACTTATCTAGCGGCAATCCACCATATGGATGTAGTACAGTCTATTTGTCCATTTATGTTGAGTATCATTTGAGTTTTTGGAATTCCTTAAGAACTGAACTTCTGTCACTATTCCTAAACATGTCTTTTATCTTAGAAAAAGACATAGGAATGACATTTTAAGTATGGTTGGAAACTGTACGTTTAGCTGTTGTTTGTACCATGGTATATTCTCATCAAAAATAGAATTCCAGGTGCTCCTCCTCTTCATGAACACTTAGTATATTTTAAATCAGCAGAAGGAGTTGGAGAGATCACTCAGGGGTTAAGAGCACTGATTGCTCTTGCAGAAGGTCCGGGTTCAGTTCCCAGTACCCACATGGTGGATAACAACCATCTGTAACTCCAGTTCCAGGGGATCCAATGCTCTCCTGGCCTCTTTGGGCATTGTATGATATGGATACACTAACTTACAAAACACTCATACACATAAAATAAACATAAATAAATAAAAAATTTAAATCCATTAAAAAAGAGAGAGAGAGAGAGATTAGCACCATTAAAAAGAAGTCTCCTGCTCCTGCACTGGAACAATAGGAAAAGTGCCCAGAGGGCAACACCCTGCCCAGATAAGGCTCCTTGTGAAAGGAGAGAGCCTAGGGAGGATCCTGGGGGATTCCTGCTCTTAGAAAGCAGATACTAGTTTTTCACCAGCTGTAGCATACAGAAGCTGCTGCAACTGTGGTCTACGGGGACCAGGTCCATCCCAAGCTAGCAGAACTTTGTAGTTTCTTTCTTTATTTTAAAATTTTAAAATATTTTATTTTCATTTTATGTATATGAGTGCATTGCCTGCAAATATGTAAGCACACTTGTGTCTTGCAATTCCCACAGAGGTCAGTCAGGAAAGGGTATCAGATCCCCTGGAACTGGAGTTACAGATAGTTAGCTGCCATGTGGGTACTGGGTTTAGAATACAGGTCCTCTGCAGGAGCAGCCAGTGCTCTTAACTGCTGAACCCCTGCAGTGTCCTTCATGTGGTGCTGGTTTTGGAGACATGAAAGCTGCAAAACTGAGGTGTGTCGTTGATTCTTCCTCCATGGTTTCAGAGTCATTGAGGCAGACAATGTATGACCTAGTTGGACTCCAAGGAAGCCCTAAGAGGCCATTGCATGAATCTGTGAAGATGAAGCCCAGGTTTCAGTGGAAATCCCACGGCACTGGAGATGCCAAAGCAATGGGATGTCTGCCAGGGAAGGCTGCATATACAGGGAATGGAACCAAGCCAAGACAGAGATATGTTGCAGGCAGCAAAGCTAGAGATGTGGAACCACCTAAGCCCTTTGAAACTGAAGCCACGAATACCAGACAGGAGGTACAGAATTCGGTGTTTTCCCTGCTGGGTTTCAGTCTTGCTCTGGTCCAGTCTTTCCTCATTATGCACCATTCTTCCCTTTTGGAATGTGAATGTATATTCTGTGCTGTTGTAAGTTGCGCATATGTAATTTGCTTTTTTATGTTATAGATGTTCACAGTAAGAGATTACCATGAGTCCCAGAATAGACTTTGTTCTTTGGACTTCTAAACAGTGTTGGGACTGTTAAAGACTCTGGGAACTTTGAAGTTGAACTAAATGCATTTTGCATCATGAGATGGCCATGAGCCTATGGGGACCAGGAGATGAATGTTGTGGTTTGAATATGAAATGCCCCCTGTTCTAGTTACTTTCTACTGTTGTGATTCAAAACACTGACCAGAACTAATTTGGGGAGGAAAGGGTTCATTTGGCTTACAGCACAGTCCATCATTGAGGGAAGCCAAGGCAGGAACTCAGGGCAGGAACCTGGAGGCAGGAGCTGAAGCACAGACCATGGAGGAAGGCTGCTTACTGGCTTCTTCCCCCTGCTTGTGTTCAGCCTGCTTTCTATGCAGACCAGGCTGGCCTTGATCTACATATAGATCTGCCTATCTCTGCCTGTCAAGCACTGTGATTAAAGGTGTGTGCCACCATATCCAGCTTCACCCTGCTTTCTTATGCAATACAGGACCACCTTGCCCCGAAGTGGCACCCACAGTAGGCTAGGCCCTCCCACATCGCAATAAAAAAAAAAAATGCCCCACAGACATGGCCACAGGCCAACCCAATGGAGAAAATTCCTCAATTGAGGTTCCCTCTAATCAGGTACGTCAAATTGACAACTAAAGTATCCAGTGTGCCTCCATAGGCACATGTGTTTGAACACTTCATCCTCAGCTGCTGGTGCTGTTTGGGAAGGTTATGGAACCTTTAGGAAATATAGCCTCGCTAAAGGAAGTATGCTACTGGGGGTGGGCTTTATAGCATGGCCTCACTTCCTGTTTTCATCCCCCCCACACACACACTTTCCTTTCCATGTGTAGTGAAATATGATCAGTTTGCTTCCTGACTACCATGCTGGCCTCAGGCTCTTGCTTCCATGCCTTCCCCACCTTGACAACTGTATCCCCTCTGGAACTGTAAGACAAAATAAACCCTTTCTTCTCTAACTTGCTTTTCCACAGGGCGTCTTATCACATCAATAGAAAAGTAACTAATACGAGTTCTGAGAAAGTTTGCTAGGAAATTGGAATAAGCTAGAAGAACACAGTAAAATGCCTGGGTTACAGTGAGGAGCCCAGTAGAAATTAATGTCTATGGAGGATAAATGAGGTAATAATAATATGAAGTGTGTAGTGTGGATCTGGACTGTCTCCCAAGGCCCTAGAAGTATGGTCAAGGCACTATTGGAAGGTGGGAGTCTTCCAAGGTGGAGCCTTCCCCTCAGAAGACCCAAGGGGGTGCTTTAGGTCAGTAGAGACAAGCCATGAAGCAGACATGGAAACTCCATCCACTTTCTCTCTTTTCTTCCAAGACATCAGGATGAGTGTCTTGTTACTCACTGTGTGCTCAATACCACGATCTGGTGCCTCATAGAAGGCTCAAAGCAATGGGACCAACGAATCATGGATTTAAACTTGCACAATTGTGAGTCCAAGTAAACCTTTCTCTTTAAAAGTTGATTATCTCGGGCATTTGTTACAATAATGGAAAGCTAACACAAAATACTTGGATGGATATCTGGAATATTGTAACAGTTCATTTACTGGTAGTCAGTTATTTTTATAATTATGATTATGATTTATTATGGTTTGGATGTGAAATGTGCCCCATAGACTCACGTGTTTGCACACATGGTCCCTAGCTGGTGGTACTGTTTGGAAAAGTTATGGGACCTCACTGGAGAAAGTGGCTTAGTAGGATAGGCCTAACTGGTTATAGCCAAGCCCCAGTTCCCTCCCAAGTCTCCTCTGCTTCCTGACTGTCTAAAAGATGAAACAGGCCACCTCACATTCCTGCTGCTGCAGTGGGAATCATTCCTGCTGCCCTGCCGTCCCTGCCATGATGGACTGCACTGCCTCAAACTGTGAGCCAGAGGAGCTCCTTCCTCCCTTCAGTTGCTTTGTCAGGGATTCTATCACAGTGAGAAAAGTAACAGAGTATCATAACCATACAGTCTACTCTCGGAGAAATTTTAAGCAATATTTTATTTTTGCCATGCTGAAGAACTGAATCCAAGTTCATCTTAGGCAAGCACTCTACAACTGAGCTACATATTTAGCCCTTCAAACAATCAATTAAAAGGGAAAGAAGGCCAGTGAAATAGCTCAGTGGTTAAAGGTGCCTGCCACACAAGCCTGTTGACCCAATGATGAATCTTGACCCAATTCTACAAGCAGCTGCAGATGCTTATATTAATTCACATTGTGAAAGATTTTAACATGAATTTTCTGATGTATTTATTCTATTTTATGTATATGAGTGTTTTGTCTGCATGTAAGGAAACCTGTGTCATGCAATGCCCACAGAGGCCAGAAGAAGGTGTTGGATCGTCTGGAAATGGAGTTAAGGTTATTAACTGCCATGTGGGTACTAGGTCCTCTGAATCCAGGTCCTCTGCAACAGTAGTCAGTGTTCTTAACCTCTGAGCCATCTCTCCAGCTCCCTTCACATAAATTTTTAGAGTGTGGGCCAGTCTTGTTGCACAGACTTATTTGAAGAAGGAAAGAAAGTATTCTCCAGTTTGAAACTTATTCCAGGCATGATTCATGATTGACTTTTTCTGTGCTTAAAGACAAGTCCATATATATTCAATGCTATCAGGCCTAGGAAAGATGTTTAATTCCTCTTCAAATGCCACATCTAAAGAGCAAACCTCACACATCCACCTTATACTTAATCACTGGCTCCACAAATCAAATAATTCACAAGCTTTAATAATCCTCATAACTTTTACTAAAAGCCAAAGGCCTATTTTATATATTTTGAGAATAAAAACATAAAGCAAGGTTGATCATTTATATAACAGAACTTTAACTTAAATTTTTGCTATATTCAAGATTAATTTTGCACAATTTTATATTTTCTTAGGCAGTTTGACTATTACTGAGCTATAATTACAACTTCCAGTCAGCTGTTACTTTTCTGAGGACATCTACCTGTTGTGGATCCAAATTAAATGGTAATGGGAAATTTGAATTCTCTCTATTTAAAGAAGCAAGTTATATGCTCCACTTGCTGGGAGTGACTACTGAGCAGCTCATGTTATTAACACCTATTTTAGTGCCCAGAATAATATTTGATTAAGGCTCCATGGAACCAGTCTCTTCATCTATAGAAGATAGTTACTGTAATAACTATTTAGAAAGGATTTGGATTTGTACCTCAATGGAAATATGACCACATAGTTCTGAGGACAGGTTAAAATTCAATCCAATGAAACTTGATCTTAAAAAGTCAATTTTTTTTTTCTTTTCGTTCTTCTTTAGTTTTATGTGTAAGTCTGGCGGGGGGTGTTGGCTCCTGGACCTGTGTGCATGTACAGGGGTCAGAGGAGCATATTGGGTGTCCTGCTCCATCAGTTCTCACCTTATTCCTTTAGACAGGATCTCTCACTGACCCTGGAGCTAGGCTGGTAACCAGCAAGCCCAGCTCTCCTCTCATCTCCACTCCCCACAGTTCTGAAGTTTCAGGTACATGCACAGTCACATCCTGATTTTTATGTGGGTACTGAGGGTTGAACTCAGGTTCCTGTGCTTCGTCACCAAGCATTCTTACCCACTGAGTCATCTGCCCGACCTTACAATTAAACCCTTTCAAAGCCATTAAGTTACAGTTTTCTTTTCATTTTTATTTTTTCCTTAATTGATTTTCTTTCTTTAACATCAAACATATCTGAAGATTTGTTTTTGTCTACTTGCTGTTTGTTTTTTGGGGGGGATGGTTGGTGGAGGATATAAAAATGAGATAAGGCATACGTATGGAAACATAAAACAAGAGCTCAGTATCAAACTATATTAAACTAGTATCAACAAATACCAACAAAGAAGTTCATTTGTAATTGCTAATTTGGTTTTGGTTAATGAGTATCATGAATTAAAAGGAGGGCTGGCAAGATGGCTCAGGGGGTAAAGGCACTTGCTGCAAGCCTGACAACTTGAGTTCAATTCCCAGAACCCACATGATTGAAGAAAGACCTGACTCCTGTAACTTGTCCTTTGACCTCCATATGTTTGCTGTGGTATGTACACACAGAAACACACACACACACACACACACACACACACACACTTTTTAAAAAGGAAGAAGTAATCCTAGGTTACTGTGCAAGCTTCAGAGTGTCTTCATGGTACATTAGAGTCAAGAGGATGAGGGGCACAGGATAAATGAGGGAAAGTGGGGAACAGACATGAGGATGGAATGACTTTGTCCCAGGAGCTGTGACTAGTCCAGTGTATGTAGATGAGAGAGCTTGAAAAAGGGAGCTGGCAGTGGGTATATTCGCTCTGGTGTGATAGGTACTTAATATGCTTTTGTTGAACTTAATTGGAGTCACACTGGGGAAGAGTGTTGAAAGCCAGCTTGTAGATAATGAAAAGAGTGTGAAGTCTCTTGGTGATGGCCTGGGATGCTGAAATTCCATCAGAAATTGCAACTTGTAGTTCAGGAGTAATAAGGGCCCAAATCATGGACATGGTATGGACAGTGGCCACAGCAACTGGTCCAGAAAAGTAAGTTTAGGTACCAACTTTATCCAGGCAAAGTGAATCCCTAGATTTCTGTGTGTGTGTGTGTGTGTGTGTGTGTGTGTGTGTGTGTGTGTGTGTGTTAACTGGAAGAAAAAAAAGGTCCTCATTCCAATAGCATTCTGAATGACCAGATGTAAGCAGAAGTTTTGGCTGAGCCTCCCAAGAAAATTCCTTAAAAAGCAGCTTCAACAGGTGTGTGCCATTCCTACCCTTCTTGCTTTTCCCTTCATTTCTGAAAATCAGAAGTGCTGCCTGGAGCCATGAAGAATGTTGAGGAGAGGCTGAGCTCCATTCGTTCATGAGGCTGGATGTCTCAGCAGTCCCAATCTGGTGATGCAGGCCTTGAAGATTCCTGGAGAGCTGCTGCTCGTCACTCAACACTGGAACCTGAAGAAGTTGGTTCTAATATCAATGAAGGGATGTCACAGCAGCAAGATAGATAAACTCACTGGAGAGAGTGAAGGCAAGCAGCCAAAAAGCAAAAAATCCCTTCTGCCATGTCCTTTTATATGGGCTGCCACCAGAAGGTACCACCCACATTTAGGGTGAATCCTCTGTCTTTAAATAATCTGATCAAGAAAACCCATCATGTCTTAGTTAATTCCAGATCCAGTCAAGCTGACAACCAAGATCAGCCATCAGAACATGAGAAAAACTAATGCCATCTTGCTAAAGCCACTGTTATTTATTAACTGCCATAGATAGTCAAAGCTGCCTGTGTTCCTTTCTTCACCTTTATTTTCCAGCCCCTTTGTCTTCTGTCCCAAGCAGCTCCCCCTGCCCTTGCACCTTCTACTCCAGAAGTGACAAACCACACTCAGTTCTGTCAACAAATCATCTTGTATTAACATTCTCTAGAAGGTCAGATCAATAAAATGTCAGTATACATTATAAAAATAGATTTATTGGGGGGACTGGAGAGTGTATAGACAGTGAAATAGTTTTCCTATGGCTTTAAAAAATATGCTTGGGCTCTCTCCCACCTGCAGGCCTCTCTCCAGGGTAAGTCCATTGCGTCCTCCACGCCTTGACTCCCCTAGCTCCATTCACCCTCCCATCTCCCCTGCCCTTCTCTCCTCCCAGTTTGGGCCCTGCCCCATCCCTTCTCCTGGGGCCCCAGACACCTGGGGAACCAATACTGCTTCTTGACCCTTTTCATCCAAACCAACATAGTGCCTTCTCTGGGCCCCAGGAGCACTGCTTCTGGGCCTGGCCCCGCTCTTACCTCCCTCTGCTTCCCTGGGCATGCACCACCCTCAGCAGGCCTCTCTCCTACTTGCAGGCCTCTCTCGGAGTAAGTCCATTGTGCCCTCAGTGCCTTGACTTCCCCACCCCCATTCACCTTCCCGTCTCCCCTGCCTTTCTCTCCTCCAAGTTTGGGCCCTGCTCCATTCCTTGTCTTGGGGCCCCAGACACCTGGGGAACCAATACTGCTTCCTGACCCTTTTCATCCTGACCAATGTAGAGACTTCTCTGGGCCCCAGGAGCAATGCTTCTGGACCTAGCCCCGCCCTAAGCTCCCCCTGCTTCCCTGGGCCTGCACCACCGCCAGCCTCTTTCTGGGATATGGGAGCTGACCTTTCCTCTTCTTGATCCTTTGCATCCAGACCAACCCAGCTCCTCAGTGCAGTCCCCAGGAGACCTTGGGGCCTCTTCCCACCCCATCTGCCTTTGCATCTCTGGGTGGCAGGGCCACCAGCTGCTCTAGACCAGCATCTTTTCTGGGCCAAGCTCCCAGGCCAGTACAGCCCCCAAATTCCTGAGGCCACAATCGTTCCTGAAGGGATCCAGACCTTAGTAGAAAGCCTGAAATCATCTGACCTTCATCTGAATTCGGCCTCTGTGAGAACTCCTGAAGACAAAATCAATCTGGCTGTTCCAATATAAATCAAGAGAGAGAACTGGAAGCTTAGAGGAACCAACTTTCCATACCCAAAAAGTAAACCACAAAGACACATAAAGTTCACAAAAAGAAGTAGACCTAAACTTGAAGGCCTGAGACTCACACAAGGATCAGAAACTACAAGAGAAATTCATATTTCAAAATCACAGAGAAAAAAAATAACATGAAAAACCAAAATAACATATCCGATACCTTTAGAATGTTAACAAATGCCAAGGACAACTGAGTACGTTGAGAACCCCCTAGAGATAATGCAGGACATGGAACTAAAAAGAACAATCATAAACATAATAGAAGAATTCTGTGAATTTAAAGAATGCACAAAGAAAGAAATCAAAGAGCTGAAGGAAGATAGGGATAAACTTCTGAATGAATTCAGAAAAGAGTGAGAAATATAGAAAACTACTCAGGCTGAAATGAAGAAGGAAGTGAAACACTCAGTAAGCCAATTAGAAAT
>NW_008340588.1:5895970-5896591 GCF_000622305.1 Nannospalax galili
GAAGAAACAAAACCCACCTTTTTGTTGTCTGCAAAACTCATCTCAATTTTAAGGACAGACACTATCTCAAAGTGAAAGTATGGAAAAAAAATATACCAAGCAAATGGCACTAAGAAAAAAGCAGGCATAGCAATTCTAATATCTGACAAAATAGACTTTAAACTAAAACTAATCAGAAGAGACAAAGAGGGCCACTTCATTTTGATCAAAGGAACAATGAATCAAGAAGATATTACAATCATGAACATATATTCACCAAACTTTGGTGCACCCAACTTCATAAAAACAATACTATGGGACGTTAAGACCCAGATTAACCCCAACTCATTAATAGTAAGTGACTTCAATACCTCACTGTCTCCATTAGATAGGTCAACAGAGCAGAGAGTTCACAGAGAGACATCTGAATTAAACAATACCATATATCAAATGGACTTAATAGACATCTACCGAGTATTCCACCAAAGCACCAAAGGACATACTTTCTACTCAGCACCCCATGGAACTTTCTCCAAAATCGACCATATACTGGGGTACAAAACAAATCTCAACAAATACAAAAAGATTGAAATAATTCTATCAGACCACAATGCAATAAAGCTTACAATCAACACCCGGTCC
>NW_008340588.1:5897849-5898490 GCF_000622305.1 Nannospalax galili
CAAACAATCAGTGAAAGAGAACATGGAAACACTCCCAGTCACAATAGCTGCAAAAAAATAATAAAATAAAATATCTTGGAGTAAACCTGACCAAAGACGTTAAAGAGCTCTACAATGAAAATTTTAAATCTTTAAAGAAAGAAATTTAGGAAGACATCAGAAGATGGAAGGACCTCCCAAGCTCATGGATTGGAAGAATTAATATGGTGAAAATGACCATCCTACCAAAAGCAATATATAGATTCAATGCAATCCCAATCAAAATCCCCTTGACATACTTCACAGAATTAGAAAAAAAATCTTTAAATTCATATGGAAGCACAAAAGACCCCAGATACCCAAAGCAACCCTGAGCACAAAGGAATGTTGACAACTGATTACCGCTAGATGAGGAACAGCTGACCCTCCGAAAACAAAGACCTCTAGATAGGCTGACTAGATTCACCAGAAGGGCAAATAGTGGGGAATGGCTGAGGGTGCCAACAACACAGCAGACAGTAGTAGGGATATCAGAATATAAGGGCTCTAGTCGGGGGAGGGAGGCTATGGGAGGGTGCCAACTGGGAAGCGGGTGTATAGTCGAATAAGATGGTTTGGGGTGTTCTGTGTGATATACACACACACACACACACAAAAGAAAA
>NW_008340588.1:5899789-5900696 GCF_000622305.1 Nannospalax galili
CAGATCAAGAAATATATGTCTAGGTAAGGTTTATCTGAGAACAACTGGTCTTTGTCCAAGATTTATCTACATGAGACACAGTAATTAAAAATACCAGACTGGTTGAACTAACCTTCTTGGGTGTTTAACAGACTTACTTTGAGGTCTATAATAATTTGTTCAGAGGGTCATAAAGGATACTTTTTGCTCTTGCCCTCCTAGGTCGACTAGTTCCTGGGGACTATGAGCATCTCTCAAAATGTCCTATAATGGTGGTGGGTCACCTGTCTTCTTGATCAAGACAGCTGAGGAGACCCCTCCAGATGGACTTGAACCAGAGTCCAGACTATAAAGAGGAGGGTCAACACAGAGGACTCATTCCCTCCATGCTTCCAAGTGAAGCCAACCAGGGTCAAGCAGGACCTTTGACTTATCTTCACACAGGTGGAACTGGTAAAAGAAAGGAGCTGGGGGCTTCTCCCAAACCCATGTGACCCCTGAGGAACAGATCCTTAAACGACCTTAAGAGTAAAAATAAATCGGTTTATCTGGACCAAATGGCCTTAAACACCCAAAAGGAAAGATTAAAGGGGCCAATATAATTTCATAAGAGACCATATGTATAGCTAAAGGATACATAGCAAGCAACAATGCCAGACAGGCGACACCTCCTTCTGAGTTGTTGGCCAGGGTGGCCAAAGGGATTCCCAGATAGTAATCCAGCAGAGAACTGGGAAATTGAACAGCAGACCCCAATGTTATCCAAAGGAATATTGACAACTGAATACCACTAGATGAGGAACAGCTGACCCTCCTAAAACAAAGACCTCTAGATAGGCTGAATAGATTCACCAGAAGGACAAGTAGTGGGGAATGGCCGGGGGTGCCGACAACACAGAAGACAGTGGCAGGGATATCTGAGTATAAG
>NW_008340588.1:5900993-5905483 GCF_000622305.1 Nannospalax galili
ATCCAAGTGCAACCGATTATGACTAGTAATAATCAGATACATACAGATTAGAGATGCATGCACCAACATCTCAGTATTAGCAGCAAAAACAATGAGTCTTTCTGCAAGGAACAATATATTCTAAAATGAAATGGAGATCTTTTTTTAAGGTTATAAACTCATTCAATTTTATGTCTTACAGGGCTTATTCTGAGTTCAATATTTTATAACTGTATTAATTCAACTGTGAACCTAAAAATTTACAGCCATCTTTGAAAAAGATGTATCCTTGCTCCGGAATGTGTTACTGAATATGTTAAAGCTGTAATGAAATAGTTCTTCTAATCATGTGGTTATTTATTTTAAAAATTTTTTAAAAAAGATATGCTTGGTAAATTTAGCTGGACCTTGAACATACACACCTGGAGATCCTTGCCTCATGAGAAAGTTCATGCAAGAACACTTGGGGAGTTATCTCCGGAATGCTGGTACTCCCCTAGTTTCTCTGGAGACACTTTGATCTCTCAAAATATATTGTGGTGGTACTGTTATCCTGCTCATTATATTTTACTAAGCTACTATATTCTGGCCACTTTATTATTATCCATTGTTCTATAAATATTAGGTTGTAGCTCTAATGAGTATGAGTAGATAAGCAGAATTGTCTGTGCTTTTGGCTCTCATGTGTGGATGAAGAAATAAAAATGAAAAAATACAACCACATAAGTTCCCTGGTCTTTTTTCAGTTCTGTGATAATCCATTCAAGTCCTGTGGTTGCCTCCCTGGCAGCAACAGAAGAGATGGCTCATGGTTGAGAGCACTTGCTGTTCTTGCAGAGGACTTGGGTTTGGTTCTCAGCATCCACATGGCAGTTAACAACTGTCTTTAACTCCAGTTCCAGGAACTCTGATGCCCTCTTCTGGCCTCTGCAGGCATTACATGACATGGGTGAACTTACATACATGTAGGCAAAACACTCATATATATATATATATATATATTAATAATAGATCTATTGGATTTGGATGAATCATTCAACATTGGCCATCTGCATGTTGGAGAGGCAGAGAGCCAAGTAGCTGTCTAATCCAAGAAGCAGTCCCACTCTAGCACTGAAGACCTGGAAAGTCTTTGGAGAACTACCAATACTTAGTCCACATTGAAAGGCTGAAAGTAATGGCAGTAGCCATCATACACTCACTCAGAAGTGGGCTTGCACACAGATGCAGGCTACCTTCCACTGACATTTTCTCATCTGACAACCAGCCCTTTGAAGGGGCCACCCACATTCAGGGCAGATCCCTGCCCTACCTAGTCATTATCCCACATGTCCACCATCTCTAGAAATGCCCCCACAGACACACATCTCACCAATCCTAAGCATCTCTTCATCCAGTCATGTTGGCAACAAAAACCACAGGCATCATGATTTATTTTTCATCTCCTCCCTCAAATTTTTCTCCTGTTAATTCCCATTTGGCCTTTGGGTCTCACCACAGACAGCACTTCTTCCTTGGAAGTCATTTCCCTGTCCTCTCCTACCAGTATCACCCCTCTCCCTGTTTAAATGTAAAAACTTCCTATATATTTCAAAGCATATGTCATTCTCCAAAACACAGAAGGGAATAGATCAAAGCATTTTTGAGCCTTCATAAAGGAAAGCACAGTGAGGTAGTCAGGTGTGCACAACCAGGTTAACTTTTCCCAGACAGTCCCATAGCAGGGATCATAGAAGTACTGGATTCCATTGCTCCCTAGAGAAGAGCTTTAATCCAGTATGGTGGGAATGAAAAATGAAGCAACTGTATTCTGATTCTTAATCACATTGCTTTGATAGTCCTATTCAAAATACAGGCAGACTTGGCCTGTCTCTTTTCTCTGGTCATTTAATGTCTAATTCTCTTTGTCATGCCATAATGTGGAAGAGCTGGCAGAGCCATTCTTCCCACAAGTTTATCCTGGCACCAACTTCTACAAGCAGCTGATTTTTCATTTAAAAAAAAAATGTGGGCTGGAAATGCAGCTCAGTTGCTAGAATGTTTGCCAGGCATGCATGAAGCCCCAGGCATTCAGGATTCAAGAATCACCAGTACCACATAAACCAGGTAGAGTGGTGCATGCCTGTGATCCCAGCACATGAGAGGAAGAAGTGAAGGTTCAGAAGTTCAAAGACATCACAGTGAGTTCAAAGCCAGCCATGTGATACATGAGACTTTGCCTCAAAAACAAACAAATAAATAAATAAATAAATAAATAAATAATAGCAATTATGGGAGGGTAATTTTCTATACCTTATGTTCTTTTCCTTTTCTCTGTTCAAGAAGGTGATCAGTTCTGTTCTTAAGGTCTCCAATAGGTTTGTAGCAGGGCTAGAGTTGAGGGGCCCAAAGGCAGGTCTGAATTTGGGTGAGCTCCTTCCTGACTTTTACAGAAATAAGTAAAAGAAAGTTAACAAGGGCAGAGGTCCAAAAGTAAGACCCACCAGAGCAACTCTTTCCAGAAGCTCTGAGGGAAAGGACTGCATGGCGCCTGTAGAAAAGGAGTCACATGCTCTGAGCAAGCATCCGCATGTTCTAAGCATGGCATGGAAGCAACAGAGAGCCTCCATGTCAGCCGGCAATGCTGACAGGAATGATGGACAGAATGTTTGTGGACAACCGGAAATTGTTCCCCTGTTCTCAGCCTTTCCTTCCTGAGGTCTTGGAACGTCATAGTACTCAAGAACTTACTCACCAGCTCTGGCTAATAAGGGTTGTCGTGATGAGTGCATGCCATAGTATCAGCGTTGGTGGGCAAGGGGTGGGAGTGCAGAGTGGGTGGAATCCATTGTGCTCCAAATCATGCCCCCAGAGAAACAGGCTTAGTGTAACATTCCTATACAGGGTCTGTTCTGTGATCCTACCTCCTAGAAGGTATGCTTATTGGAAATGTTATTCCAGTGGATCGTTGAAACGTGACTATTTCCACCAACCTAGAGTCAGAAATGAATGTAAATTATAGACAAGTTCTATTTTCCCATCTTTGAACTTGTATGAAGCCATATCTACTATATAATGCTTGACAATCCTAGGTGATACATTGTTGAAAAAAATCGAATGGGATATCATATGTGACATGATTTTAAAACTGCTAAAACAAACTTTAATCAAAAGCACTCTTATCAACAGCTTTGAGCTTGGGGGTTAGAATCTCTGAATGTGTGATTCATGTTATCAATGCAAAATATTAAATTTCTCTTGCTTTACCTAGAAATGAGAAGAGCTAAACACACAAAGTTGCAAGTGAGTTTTCTGTCATTGCAGATGGCTTATGGAATTGACTGTCTAGGCTCTTATATCATTTATTTAACAGACATAATATATGTCCTGTATGCTATCAAATAGCCATTGATGTTTGTAACACTACAATGAAAAAAGTATGAATTCTTTTAAATTACTCTCAAAGGGTTCAAAAAAGCCAAAATAATTTCCTCTATCAGACACCAGAAGAAGCTTAAGGCAAAAGTCCTGCATGCACATAAACCAACTGGTTTTGTCCTGCCATGTCACAGGAAGTTGATCTATATCCACAAAGCTGCATCAAGGGATTCTATTTTTGGAACTGAACCCAATAACACTTTTATTTTGACTTTTAAAAGGCCTTTCTTCCTCATTCCTGCCTTATTTTATATTTTTTAATTCTATAACTAAAGTTACTTAATAAAAATTTTTGAGCCATGTGAATTCATTTAGAAAGTAATTCTGTGGTAAATTATCTTCTTGGCAACAATTTCAATGAGCCCACTCTGCACTTACTCTTTTGTTTAAAGATGAAGGAAACTAACAGGAGGGAAATTAGCCCAAGAGGGAGTGAAGTTATTAGAGTCTTCAGAACAGCCTGTGACAGGAAATCCCAGTCAAGCAACTCAGAGATACAGGAAGTGAAGAGCCTGCCTCTCCAGAACTGTCAGTACTTGTGTGGCTCAGAGACCACTTTCCTAGATTGATCTTCACTTAGTGACTGACCAAAAAGGCCCCAGACTTTGTTATCCACAATGAAAGAGGGTTTTCTGGTTTTGAGAGAAGTTTTGACCTGTCACTAATATTAGAGGCCAAGCAGGGCTATGGCTCCACCCCTGAAGGGCCCTACAGCTTCCTCTCCTAAAGTAGACTATGTCCTGGGATGGTTCCCAGATGCAGGATAGAAGAGATCAAGAAAACCAAACAGCCTTCCAGAAACAGTATCAAATTCAAAGTCTTCCAATTGTTATACATTTTACCATCTACCATGTTCTCTTAATAAAAGTTTAATGTCTCAAAGGATTCTAAACAGGTTTGACTAAAAAATTGTATTGGGGCTGGAAAGAAGGTTCAGCAGTTAAGAACACTGGTTGTTCTTGTAGAAGACCTGGTTTTGAATCCCAGCACCCACATGGCAGCTAACAACTGTCCGTCACTCCAGTCCCAGTGGATCTGACAGCCTCTTCTGACCTCCACAGGCATTGCATGACACAGGTGCACTTACCTACACG
>NW_008340588.1:5905568-5933168 GCF_000622305.1 Nannospalax galili
AAAATTGTATTAATAATTTTAAAATGTAGTCAGAGTTATTGGTCTAGAGTCTGTAGCTGTCTAATATATATTAATTATTTTATTATATGACTTTTCTAATACCCAAGAAATAAACTATGTCAGAAGAGTTTACTTTTGACCTTCAGACAAGAACTATGACTTCAAGCTTTTTTTATAGGAGACACACACTCAAATAAAAAGAAAGATGCTAAATTGAGAGAGGACTTTCTTCAATGGTAGGAAGGGGACACTCTCAGAATTCTGCCTTTGTTCCCACCTCACAGTGCTCAACTACCAAATAAATTAGGGCCTTTGGGGAAACTATAAAAATTCATCACTTCAAGGCACATTAATTCTTCTAAATCACTGGGTATCATTAAGGGACAGACTGGTCCCAAATATCTTAAAATACTTTGAGGGTCCTGAAAGAATATAAGCACATCTCAAAGAAGGGCCAGATTTCTGGATGGTTAACCTTTCAGCCCTTCTCTCTATACAAAACAGAATCCATCAATTTTAAACTCCAGAGGTTGCTGGCTAGGAGGGCCTACAAACAGCTTTTGCTGAATTGCAGCTGTGTGCTTTATCAGAGCTTGACAGAACGCATCACTCTCAAAGGGCTCTAACATTAGGCCAGCATTTCTCAAACTTCTTTTTTTCCTATAAGGAACCTTTTTTAGATTTTCTTTTTGAATTGATTAACAAAAAATTAACATTAAAGAACTAAAGAAAAAGATTTCATCAGGTAAGGATTAAGCATTTTCATATGTAAATTATAGTCCTTGGTTATAATATACATATTAGACCGGGTTTGCTCACTTTGGCACTACTGACATCTAGGGCGAGATACTTTTTTGTTGTGAGAGGTTGGCCTGTACATAGTGAGATGTTTATACCAACCTATGCAGAGAGAACATCTTTGCTCTCTACCCAGTAGCTGCCAATAGCACTGCTCTACCCACTGGAGCAAGCAGAAACATCTCCAGATAGTGACAGATTTCCCCTGGGAGTCAACATTATCCCCAGTTTTTTAGCCAAAGTCTCACATAGCCCAGGCTGGCCTCAAACTTACTATGTAGCTGAGAATGAATAAACTTCTGATCCTGAGTTCTGGAGTTTAGGTTTAGACTACCACACTCCATTTATGTGGTGCTAAGAATGGGACACAGGACTTTTTACATGCTAGGCAAGCAATCAACCAACCCAGCTACATCCCCAGCCCACATCCCTCCCATCTGACAACCACTGTGTCAGTATATATAAACAAGGAGATACATCAAGCTGTAGGGAAAGTGAAAAGAGGACTTCTGACAAAATGCAGGAAAGACAGCTTATAAAATAGGAGCTAAGAAAGGTTGGGGAAGAAGGGGTAACAGAATTATAGCAAGAGCAGGGAGGTAGGGAAAGCAATGATCTGCAGGGCCAGGGCAGGGAATGCTAGGAAATCAGACACACTTCCTGCTTTCTCTGGAAACCTGCCCACTGAGTTCCTGCTCTTCACCCATTCTACCCCCCTCTACCCTCAGGGCTCCCAGCACTGGCCTGATGGCAGTTTGTTTGCTTATGTTTTATTCATAACTCTCTGGATTGGCTTCCAGACTTTTAATCATTAACTACGCTTCTTTTAGCTATAGATTCTTGGGACAGTATTGGCAGAACTTTTCCTGGTTTAGGTTGCTAGGCAACCAGACTATTCAGCATACAGTTGGGGTTACCAAAGTACTTGTCCATCCTTGTTGTCATCCATAGTGCTCATCCTCTCCTAGAAGAGCCTCAACAAGAAATGATCTAAACATTCATTTGCAAATAGCCCCACTGTTTCTCCCCCCGCCCCCGTTGTACTGTCTATGTGAGATATAGTCCTAAGGTTTTATTTGAAAAGAGAACTTTTTTTTGCTTAAAATAAAGCACTGATTTTTATGGACTGTTAGTGATATTCTAGAGCATCATTTATATACAGTGCTGAGAAAAGAAGAAATAAAATATTATACATCAGTTCTAGTACATCCCAAAAAACTTTGTGGACCTAGAGTAGCACCTGAAAACAAACAGGCAAGATGGTTTTGGTACTAGGACAGTCTCAATGACACCCTCACCCAAGGATGCCATCAGTAGCTTAGCATATGTGGTGTTTTAAGCCACATTATGATGATGCTTACAAAAGAAACAGCCTGATTCTTAGCATTCATTAGGCCAAGAGTGGACCTGAACTACTAAGAGTACCCGTTCCTTCAAATGTCTCTCAGAGCTGTGCTCCCAGCAAGGCTTCATTCAGTCTTTAATTGAAATAGTATCTCCAGCATGAAATGGGGAAGTAGAAGTCAGGATTCATCCTTATCTTATTAGAGACTCTTGTCCTTTGATCCCTAGGCCTAAAGTATCACACATACAGCTACAAACAGATTTCTCTCATTGTTTGTAATGAGAAAAGCACACTGCTTTCAGCACTTTGATATGTAAAACATGCATACACTATCTTGGGTCATGGTAACAGAGGGGTACTGAAGGATTAGAGTCATATGCCTAGGTCACAAGAGGAACACATAGCTCAGTGACCTTGTTCACATTATAAACAGTAACTTTTTGTTTGCAAGGTTGGGTGAGTCTTTAGACCAGATTATGTCCTTATTGTAAGTCATTCTTACAGGCATCACCTGTGATGGCCTTATTTAGATTTCTAGAGATTTCATCTCTACTTGTAGGAGCTGGAAAAGAATGAGAAGACTAGAAAAGAAGAAATGTGTAAGAGAAAAGGACTAGTATCCAGTTAATCCTTATAATCACAGTGAAAGCAATTCAGCCTCAAATATTCATTCTTCTTCCCTTTTCCATGGTAATGGAATTTTCAGTTGGGCTGATAACCATGCAAATAAATGTTACGTTACATCCACTTTGCAAAAGAGGCCTCTTATCTAAGTTCTGGTTATTGAGATAATGTTTTACATGAGACTTTGAGATCTTTTACTCTCTGCTTTGCCTGCTGTCTGCAGAGTCAACCTAGTGGCTGGACCAGAAGAAACTCTATTGGGTCTCCAGGTGACCATGGAAATGGAGGTTTCTAAGAACAGAATCACAAGAGATAAGGAAGTGTTAATCCCTAAAAGCACGGAGTGCCATACCCACTCTGGACCCAGCTTCAGACTCATATATGAGAGATAAATGAGCCATCTTGTTTGGGTTTCCATTATTTGGGATTTTCTGTTACTTTCAACTTTACCTAATACACAATAATGGATGGCAGCTTTTACCCTCCTCCCCAGATAAGGAAATTGAGACAGAGTTGCTAAAGCTGTGTAGCTAATATAATTCAGAATGCTCTTCATCAAGTGCCACAGCCCATGTACTTTGTACTTTGACATCTAATTTAGCATATAAATTTAGAGTTGGATGGTAAAATGAAGCTATTATTACTATTGTCTATTTTTAAGACAAAAGGACACAGGTTCATCTTACAGTTAATTTGGGAGGCCTATCTTATTGCCCCATCCCTAACCAGGGGAAATAAACTCTGTCACTGAATTTGTATTTTGGCTCAATTACACACCTCCCTGGCAAAGAAGGGTGATCCAACTTTATGCAGTCTTCTTTGAACAAATATCTAATGAGCATCTCCTCCCCTACCAGGCACTGTTAAAGCACACTGGGAAAAGAGCAATGAAGAAAACACACAGAAACTCCTGCTGTCCGATAGTCCAGGAAGTAGGCATACAAATGCAGCAATCATATACAGATACTCTCTTAGGGGAAGAAAGCTGCATTTTAATTTTTTAAAGACACAGTCCCAGAAGGTAAGCTGTATAGATCAGGCTGGTTTTGAACTGCTTATCTTTCTGCCTCAGCCTTACAAACGCTGGGATTATAGATGTGTGCTACCACACCTAACTGTAGCTATTTGTTTCTTATTTTATGTAATAGTGCTGGGGATTAAACCCCAGTGCCTTATACAACTAAGCAAGCCTTCTTCTACCACTGAGCTACATCCCCAGTCTGCATTTTATTTGTAAGTATTTCCTCTCCTCTCCTTCCATCCATCCTTCCTTTCTTTCATTTTTTTCTGGTGCTAGGGAACAAGGTAAGGGCATTGAAGATGAAACTACACCCCAGTCCTCCTAACCCTGAGCTTTAAATAGAACATTCAGGGCCCTCACTTAAATTGTGATATTAGAGGCCAGAACTAAATTTGGTGAGGGACTGAGCCCAGGTAGAACTTATACTTTATCACATATAAAAGCTTGATTTGTGGGCTGGCAACATAACTCAGAGAATAAAAGTGCTGTTCTAATTTGTCTCTCCATTGCTGTGACAAAAAACTTTAACCGATGCCAACTCGGGGAGGAAAGGGTTTATTTTGTCTTACATCTCCAGGTCACAGTTCATCAGGGATCCCAAGGTAGGAACTCAGGGCAGGATCCTGGAGGCAGGAGCTGGAGCATAAGCCATGGAGGAACACTGCTTACTGACTTGCTCCCCTGGCCCCTGATCAGCCTGCTTTCTTATGCAACACAGGCCCACCTGCCCAGGGGTGGCATCACCCACAGCGGGCTGGGCCCTCCCACATCACTCAACAATCAAGAAGATGTCCCATAGACATGGCCACAGGCCAGTCCAATAGAGAAAATTCCCCAACTGAGGCTCCTTCAACCCAGGTGTGTCAAGTTGACACTAAAGCTATCCAGCACAAGTGCTTACCATGCAAGCCTGACAACCTGAGTTTGATTTCCAGAAGCCATGGTGAAGAGAACCCACCCTCAAAAGTTCTTCTCTGACCTCCATACACACATGGCACACACACACATACATACATACACACACACACATACATACATACACACACACACACAAATAATTATTATTATAAATACAATTTTAAAATTCATTTGGGGTCAATTATAGAACTAAATATAAGTAAGGCTACAAAATTTATAGGAGAAAAATATATATATAATGTTTGCAACCTTAGAGCAGACAAAAATTTCATTGTATATAAACTACACTGAGCATAAAATAAAAAACTGATTAAGATATGTTTCATTAAACAAAGAACTTTCCCTAAACCACATTAAGAAAAGGCAAGTCATCAAGTGAGACTATTTAGAATATGTCTATCTGACAAAGGACCTCATTGCAAAAGTTACAGAAGGTGCTACAAATTAACAGTAATGACACAAACAGCTTAGCAAACCTAATGGGCCTTCATAAAGGTACACAGATGGCTTGGGAACTCCTGCAAAGATGACCAACACCACCCGTTGTCAAGGAAACACTCATTCAAACCACAAGGAGACACACATCTCACTACATCTCCCCTAAAATAACTTAAGATAGATATTGGTGAGGGAGGAGAGCAATTGGAACTCTGGTCCATGACTGTAGGGAATGGTGTGAAGGTTGGAGAAAAACAGGAACCTCTGTGTGTGTGTGTGTGTGTAGTGTGTATATATGTATGTATGTTTGCATATGTATGCATGTATAAGTGTGTGTGGTGTGCATATATGTATGTGTGTTTGCATATGTATGCATGTATGTGTATGTATGTGTGGTGTGCATATGTGTATGTGTGTTTGCATATGTATGCATGTATGTGTATGTGTGTATAAGGCAAGTAAACTCCTCTTCTGTAACTTCCTATTCATAGAAAATTTCTGAAAGAAATTATATGTAGCTACAGCAACTTAGATGCATCCCCCAAACATACTGTTGAACAAAACAGCAGACACAGAAGGCCATATACCTTGTGATTCCCCTTTGTGTGATGTTCAAGAATAGGCAAACTCATTTATGACAGATTCAGAGCTTCTGCTTCTGGAGAAGGCAAGCAGGGCTTAAAGGTCACTAGGAATGCCCTTGATTTGAGTGAAGATATATACACATGTCAAAACATCTAAGTCTATCAAAACCACTTAATTTTATTTTTAAATTTTTAAAAATTTATGTGTGTGAGTGTTTTGCCTGCATGCATGTAAGTGCACCCATATCATGCAAAGCCTGCAGAGGCCAAAAGAGGGTGTTGGATCCCCTGGGACTGGAGTTATGGATGGTTGTTAGCTACCATGTGGGTGCTGGGAACTGAACAATGGTCCTCTGCAAGAGTATCCAGTGCTGCTCTTAACTTCTGAGCCATCTCTGCAGCCCCAGGAGCACTTAATTTTAATATGTATAAAGGTTACCTTTTATTTTTTATTCAAGCATTTAAAGAATTTCATATATGAACACTGTATTTACATGATTTCCTCCCCCTACTCCTCCCACATTTCCCCTGCTCCCTCTCAATTTCCTGACCTCTAATTATTATTGCTACACGTATATATGTATGTATATAAATAAACATCCTACTGAGTCCCTTTAGTGGAAATGTCACCCCTTTAGAAGAACCATAAAACACTGAATTACAGTTACTAAATTAGCTTTCTCAGAGACATGCTGTATCAATTCTGAGATTACTTTCTGTATGAATAGTGGAGGTGGGGCATGTGCACATGCAAAATAATAGAATCCAGAAAAATCCTTTCAAATATGAAAGCGGGAAGATCAGGTGGACTTTAAAGTACTATGCTAGAATTAGAGGTAACTGCAAGAATTTGTATTTTTAAAAGAAAGTTTGCAAGTAGATGATAGAGGCAGATGATGTTTAATGGTAGATAGATGATAGATAGATGATAAAGAGATGATGCTTTCTGATTATGCCTGTTTAAGAGACTGAAGAGAAATGGCTTCTTTAATAATGATCACACAAAAAGTCCATATGCTGGTTTCTAAATGGGGTGCTCCGGAGACAATTGACTCCAGAGGTAAATCAGAAAAAGGACAAAATGAGCCTGCAGCATCTTATGCCAGAAAATAAGGGAATGCTCCAAGGCAGACAGGGGCATTGCAAAAGGCTTTTAGAATGGTTATAAACGCCTCTCACTAAACGTATATAACAGAAATGAATTTCAAATATATAATGAAGGTAACAGAATAAAAACAAATGAGTCTTTGAGTTCATACTGACATAACTAAATAAATAGGAAAAGGATAGCCCTTCTTTACAGAATAATAGCAACTAACAAAGTGTAGAATGAAGCCAAGCACTGTGGTGCACACCTTTAATCTTAGCACTCAGGAACCAGAGGCAGAGACAACTTGGTCTACATAGTGAGTTCCAGACCAGCTGGGGGTGACAGGGAGACCCTGTCTCAAAAAAGGAAAGCATGTAGGAATGGCAGAATTGAGAAAATACTAATGGAAGCTAAAATTCTTGGGTTTTTTTTTTTTTAAGCTCAAGGACAACTTATTAGTTTAAAAGAAAAACCATAAGGTAGGCAAGCTGTAAATCTCAGCAGCTTCCCAGAGCAGGGAGATGGAGAACAGGAAGAGAGAAAGCCATGCCTTTTTGAGTTTGGCATGGACATTCAGCAGGCAAGCACATGGCAAAAGGGAGGTAGGTTCAGAGAAAGACTAAAAAAGTCCAAAGTACCAGACAAAGCGTACTTAGGCTGTGGCCAGCATCAAAAGAACAAGACAGAAAAGAAGAAAAGGGGAAAGTTACCTAAAACTTGTGATTGAAAATTTGATAAGGAACAGCACATTTACACAGCCTTCTTCCCATAAAGTATTTATAAATAACTAAAGGGAAAAGTGTAACAACACTGAAAAAACAGTCACTAATTTAATCAACTGATTAAGATTCAGTATAAAATGTATAGAGTGTGTGTGCGTGTGTGTGTGTGTGTGTGCGTGTGTGTGTATAAGGAAGGACCTCATGAGAGAGGATGTTAGAGCAATGAGAAAACATGAAACACTGGTGCATCAAGAAAAGGGTGGAAGGGAGTTGTTTGTGCTACTTTGGCAACTTCTTCTGGTTTTGTTTGTTTGGGGTATATAAGGATGTTTATTGCAGAATTTTTCATAGCAATCAAAAACTAGAAACAACTCAAGTAATTGTCAAAAGTTGAAAGGAAAAACATAATATCTTCCTACAAGTGAATAACATATATGTCATTTTACTTTGTTCTTACTCCTTGCTCTCCCCCCAACACCACCATCTGCCATTCCGCATGCCCCAGCTTGCCGGTCCCCGACCTCCCCTGGTCCCCTGCCACCTCCTGCTTTCACATGTCTTCTATTATGCTCTTTTTTTTCCCTCCCTCTTCCCTTAAGAGCTTTTCCTCCTCAGAGCTTCATGATCTCCTTTTTCTTGACCTGCAAACAAATAAACAAATCTAGAGTCTGCATGTGAAAGAAAACATATTTGTCTTTCTGGGTCTAGCTCATTTTGTTTAACATAATAATATCTAGCTATATCTATTTTAGAGCAAAATAGCATTATTCCGTTTTTCTTTGTGGCTGAGTAAAACTTTATCGTGCATGTAAAATTTATCTTTCGATGGACAACTAGGCTGATTCCATTTCTTAGTTTGTGAATGGTGCAACAAGAAACATGGATGAAAGTACCTCACTAGTGCATTCATTAACTTAGAGTAGGTCTAGACCCAGGAGTAATATTGTGATATTTCAGAATATTTATTAAGAAAGGATGCTGAACTGAACACTTGGTACTTAGAAGGCAAAGACAGGCTGATCTCTTTGAGTTGGAGGCCAGTCTGGTCTACATAGCAAGTTCCAGGCCACCTGGGGCTACAGGGAGACCCTGTCTTAAAAAACAAATAAAAGGGGGCATGCTGAGCCTTTGGCAAATGAGACATCTACATCATAATCCCTCCTCTCAAGGCTCAGGCATCACTCAGGAAGAGGGCAGAAAAATTGTAAGAGCCAGAGAGGGGAGATGACTACAATGTTGCTGAACACAACAGGGCAGGTGCACCTATGAACTCACATGAGTTATGACACCACATTCAATATCTGCCTGTCGGCCTCCTCCCGGCCTGGGGCCTTGCTGTTGCTGGAGAGCCATTGGGCACCGGTCTGCGACCCGCAGGGTTGGGCGAGGGAGGAGCTGGTGGGGGAAAGGAAGGTCTTGGGAACTGGCAAGTTTAAACGGGAAGAAACACCTGGGAGAGTGTCAGCAGATAGCTCGCTTTAATATGGTGAAGAAGAAGTTTTTATAGGGAAGTTTCTTGGGCAAAGAGGCCAGGTTGGGTTTGGCTGGCAGGAATAAAGGCGTGTGCTATCATGCCCGGCTACTATGTTTTCTTTTTAACATTGTACTCCTATTCCGTTTTGTATCAGACTAATACTGGCTTTGTAGAATGAGTTCAGTAATGTTCCTTTCCTGTTTTGTGGAGCAGTTTGTGGAGTATTAGTGTACATTGGTAGAATTTGGCAGTGAATCCATCTAATCTTGGGCTTTTTTCCCTTTATTTGCAGGAAGACTTTATTTTTGCTTCAATCTTGTTGCCTGTTATAGATGTCTTTAAATTGTTTCTATAGACTTGATTCAGTTTTTATAGGCCATATGTGCCTAAGAATTTATGTGTTTCTTACAGATTTTCTGGTTTATTTGGAATATGTTTTCTTTTTGTTTTTGATTTTTTTTGAGACAGGGTCTCCTTGTAGCCCCAGCTGGCCTGGAACTCACTGTGTAGATCAGGCTGGACTTGTTCTCACAGAGGTCCTCCTGTCTCTGTCTGCCACGGCCTGGGATTAGATGTGTGTGCCACAATGCCTGACTTTGCCTTTTCTCTTTCTTTTAGTTAGTTTCATTAAAGATTTGTCAATCCTGTTTCTTTTTTTCAAAGAACCAAATCTTTAATTGATTCTATGTATTATTCTTTTAGTCTCCTTTTCATTAATTTATGGTCTGATCTTTATTATTTCTTATCACTTACTGCTTTTGAGTTTAACTTGTTCTTGTTTTTCTAAGACCTTGAGTTACATCATAAGGTTATTTATTAAGAACTCTCTGATTTTTTTTTAATGTAGTCACTCATAGCCTTAAACTCTCCTCTTAGAGCTGCCTTAGTTCTATCCCAAAGGTTCCAGTAAATTATGCTTTCATTTTAATTTGAGTCAAAGAATTTTTAAATTTTCTCCCTGACTTCTTCAATGATTCACTGGCCTTTCAAAATATTGTTTGGTATCCAAGTATTTGTGGAGTTTTCTTGCCATTGGTTTTTAATTTTATTCTACTTTGATACTGCAAGATACAAGAAATAATTTTGATTCTTTTATATTTTTCAGACTTGCTTTGTGACATAGAATGTGGTTTATTTTAGATCATGGTTCATGGGATGCTGAGAAAAATGCATATTCTGTTTCTGTTGGATGGAATATTCTGTAGCTATCTGTTAGAGCCTTTTGATCTATGGTATAGTTTAACTTGGAAATTTCTTTATTGATGTTTATCTTGGATAAGAGTAGAGTGTTGAAGTCACCCACTGTTATTGTATCTGAACCTATCAGACCGTTAATGCTCATTAGTATTTGCTTTATGGACTAGGAAGCCTTAATATTTGGCACACATACATTCACAATTGCTATGTCTTTTAAATGGGTTGTTCCATTTGATAATATGTAGTGTCCATTTTATTTCTTCTAATTTCAGTTTTAAGTAGACTTTATCATACATCAGGTTAGCTATGCCAACTTGTTTTGGACTTCCACTGCTTGAGAGATTGACTTCCATCTTTTGACCCTCAGTCTGTGGGTGCCATTACCAGTAAAGGGCCTTTCTTTTAGTCAACAGATAATTGAATCTAGGTTTTAAATCCAGTCAGCCAGTCTGCATCCTTTGTTGGTGAGTTGAGGACACTTATAGTTAAGGTTTTTATTGAGAGATGTTTACTAATTCCTGTGGGTTTTTTTTTTTAAATTTATCTGTGCACATGAAGCATATACTTATAAATTATTCACCCACAATTACATAAAATGGAATTTTATTAGTCATTTCCTAGTTAGTTGGATTATTATTTGTTCCCTTCTTTCTTTCCCTATTGGCACTATGGGTTTTCTGGTTTACTGTGCCGGATATGATGGATTCCTTCCTAGCTCTCCTTTGTTCATTCCACTCTTGATGGAGACCGGCTTTCTTCCTCCTTTGTGTGCAGTATTCCTTTAAGTATCTTCTGAAATTCTAGCTTGGTTGCCATAAACTGCCTTAGTTTGTGTTTATCTTGAAATACCACCAATAGACTCAACCAAACAGAAGAAATATCAGGGATGGGGGACAGGATCAAGGAAATTCTAGATTCAAACATCAAGCAAGAAAAATCTCTTGTTATTCTGATGTGCTTGCTTTTGTGAGTTGATATTTTTACCTAATAGGCTTTACTGTTGCTTCTTTGATTTGTATTTTTTACATTTTGAGTATACTATGTCTCAGAGTGGGTCTTGTGGTGGTATGACTAAACATATGCCATAGGCTCCAAGTATTAGAATACTTGGTCCTCAGTTTGTGGTGCTGTTTGGGGAGGGTCATGGGGGAAGCTTATTTGTACCCTCTTTGAGGTCACTGATCATTTTTTATGGTAAATTTTAAAATTTTTATCTAGAATTTTACTTATTTCAATATCTCTAAATTCAGAAGTTGAAGGGTTATAATCTTTCAGTTGAGTTATGTGACCCTTACTTTTTCATATTTTTAGTGTTTCTGTAATACAGTGTATAATGTAGTGGTTCAGATTTGGGGATTTTTTTTTCCCCTTGGACTGCCTTGTTTCAATAATTTGACAGTAGAAGGGAGGGACATGATTGTCTATTTAGAATTTCTTCATACCTGTCAGGATAGTTACAGTAGCATGAGAAAGGCAGAAAGCCATCAAGCAAGATCCCCAAGTTAAAGACCAAAGCAGCTGGAAGGAACAAGGAGCCATTCATTGAGATGGGAAAACTGTGGGTGGAGACCATTTGTGGAGGTAGAAATCAGGAATTTGGTCTGGGACAGAAGTTTGAAATGCCAATCAGCTGTGCTAGTGGAGCTTTCAGTAGGTCAATATATATATATATACTCAGTATGGACTACAAACAAATTTTTTAGTCATGAGTTTATTCGAAGTTATGATGATATAGAAAATTTAATTCAGAAAACTGACTTCAGTGGTGTTCTTGATAAAGACCTTCCTGCTCCACATCTGTGAATAGTCTGGGTTTGGCTGCTCACATACTCATGTAGTGATGCAATGTGTTCCCATGACTAGTATATTCATCTCAATTTTTAAAAAAGCATTTATTGTCTTCAGTATGCTAGGTACCACCTCCATGTGCTGATGGTGCTAGCATCAACATGTCTATAAGATTCCACCTGGCAATAGGAATTAGTGGGAGTATAAACAATCCACAGTATCTACCTTGTCATGATGCCTAACTGATTCATATAAATTTATTGCCGTGATACATTACAAAGATGTTTTAGGTACTATTAAGCAATGTCTTTACAAGAGAAAACACATAACTCTGTTTTCTCACCACTTCTGTGAGGCCAGGGGACAAAGCTTATCACTGTTTTGTTTATATGTTGTTTAAAAATAAGCCTACTGTTCATGAAAGGTTATAACAAATTGGAGGAAATTTAACCCAAAGTCCCTGAGAAGTGAGTTTGTTATGTCAAATCAACTCAGACCTCTGTAAGCCCTGCCTTCCCAAACTAAGTAGTTATGGAAAAATTTACGCAATGTTTTGCTTGTTTCTGTCTTTTAAAAAAATCTTTTCTTTATAATTTCATTGTAAAATAAAACACTAGTATAGAAAACCATTCAAAATAAATGCATAAAGTACAGAAATATGTTAAGGCCAACTTCCAAGGTCATGAAACTGTACTTGACTGTCAGCCCAGATGCTTTTTCGTATGTCCCAACACAATCCTGATCCTTTTCCTCCACATACCTAATCACTAGTCTGGCCTGCTCCCCGGTCTCTGTATTCCCTGTCAAATTGAAAGCTAAATCCGGAGAGATAAGACTAGATCCATGTTCCATCCACTTGACAAATATGTAGGTGGTGTTTTAAAGGTAATAAAGGCACATAGCATATTGGCTGTCTCCCTTTTTGTGATTTTTTAGAAATTGTTGATGCTTAATGCCTATAGTTGCTTGATAGAGGTTAGAGAGTGATGACACACCAGTCCTTTTGTTTATTTTCATTTGGAACACTGTCTTGCAAAGATATATCTCTTTAATTCATTACTTCATTACAAGATGGTAGAGTTCACCCAAGAGTGCATATGTGCTTGGTTCCTCAGCTCTATTTACTGCTTTTCAAGATACATTTCATTTCTCGTCATTCTCAAAAAGTAGTGTTTTTGTAGTATATTTGGTGAATATCCCATTTTCATTATTATTAGTAACTCAAAATTTCAATTTTGGCCAAGTTGACTCCCAAATCCTTTAGAAATCCCTAGAAGTCTTTGATAGCTTCTTTGCCAGCAGGCATGATAAGGTGTTTCAGGGTCTTCCTGTTCATGGCCTGCTTTACACCCAACACCAAGCCATTTCTCCATAGAGACTGGGTCCCCTTGGTGATGAATGAATTGCAAGACCACCATCTGGATGCTAGTGATGTTTACTGTTACCATGATCATCACCATTTCTAGATCTTTGCAGTAGATATGCCTGGAAATAAAATAAAGTCCCTCATGGGACTGACAGCTCTGTTTGAGATCCCAGATTTTCCTTAACCTCTTCTGGACTTTTTAAATATCTTCCTTTATGCCTAGAATCTTGGTTCTCAAGGATAAAGGAAAGAATAGAAATGAATATTTTATAATCACTTTAATTCATATTTACATGTAACAGAACCACAAAATTACAACTAACATTAACATGAACAATACTATTCTCTGTTCTACTTTATTTATTCATATTTGTTTTTTTGAGTATGGTCTTGCCTTGGTTCAACTTGAATTCACTGTCCTCCTGCCTCAGATTCCTGAATGCTGGTATGAAGGCCTGAGCCACCGCACTCTGCTTTTCCATCTTCTCCCTTCCAAATTGTTATGCAGTATGTCGTCAGAGGATACAGCTGTGAGCCTTCTCTCTTAACCCTCAGTCTTAGTTCTAAATACCTAATACTTCTAACTACTTAATACTTACCAATGGTTCTTATATTAGTCGATATCTGTCTAGTTATTTTGGTATCTGAAGCCTGAAGCTCATTTTCTAGGTCTCACAGGAAGGGCTCAGAGACATAGTATCCCTAGGTCTGTTTTAGGTCCATTATGATCTAGGTTCTGCTGGGCCAAAAAACTTCAGTTCACACTTGTTTCCTTGAGGATCTTAAGTATGTTACTCTATAGCTGTCTTACATTAAACTTTAGTGTTGATAGAGTAGGCCTGGGAGTGTGGCTTAGTGGTACAGTGCCTGTCTAGAATGCACAAGGCCCTGGTCCCAAACCTCAGCACTGAAAAAACACCCATAGTAATCTAATTTTTCATTTCCTTAAAACCATGTGCTCCTTTTTTCCCTATATATTTAAGGGATATCTTCTTTAGAGTTGAGTAATTTTCCAGAATGTGTTTTGGTGTTGGTCAGTTTAGGCCTACAATGGTCAGGACAGATAGCATGCCTTTTCAATACTACTTTCAAATCTGCTTTTTTCTTTGAATTTTAGGAAATGTCTCACCCAATTCTCTATATTCTTTTGAAATAAGGAGAAGGAGAGTCCCCTAGAGGGTTCTTAGTCTCATTCATAAAAGAGTTTAAGAATTTAAGAATTTAAGAAAGCTTCCAAACAGAAGCTCTTACAATTTTATTAGAAGCTTAAAGAAAAATCCTCAGAGCAGGCGAGCTGGTGATCTTGGCAGCTGCCCTGAGGAGGTGAATAGTGGGAAGAAGGAAAGAAAGCCATGGAGGCCATGCAGGTTTAGAGCCTGCATGGAGGTCAGACACGTGGCTGACTTGTAGCCACATGGCTGGGAAAAGGAAGCTTTAGAGAAAAAGTGAAGAAATAGTAAGAAAGGCATGAAGAAGAAAAGGAGAAATTACGCTTTCCTGAAGAGTTCAGGAACGCGGACAGACTCACAGAGACCTACATGGCTGTGGCTGGTCTGGAAGTTCTGCGGGGACCTGAGCTAGTTCCAGGCAGAAATATTCACTACTTAATTAACACACCAGCTATTCTGCCCATCTATCTAGCATAACCTGCCTTCCTGGGAGTGGTTCTATCACCAGGTAATTGACCAGTGAGACTGGAAAAATGGGTCCTCCAACAGATAGACTAGACATTTTTTATAGTCTGGACCAGTTAATTTATGGGGCTTATTGATACTCTGTCACTTTGACTATCTTCAACATTTACTACATTATCACAAATCCTTTATGTCTTCCTTCCCCCCACCCCCATTTGTTTGAGACAGGGTCTCCCTGTAGCCCCAGGTAGCCTTGAAATTGTTATATAGACTAGGCTGGCCTTAATCTCATAGAGATTCTCCTGTGTCTGCCTCCCAAGTGTTGGGATTAAGGACATGTGCCGTCACACCCAGCTCTCTCTTATTTTAAAACTATTTCTATCTTAAAATTTTTTCACTTTGAAATAACTTCAGACTTCCTGGTAATTTTTTATTATACAAAATAGAATACAGAGGACTAGAAAAATGGCTCAGTGGTTAAAGTGCTTAGTGAGTGATCACAAGGACTTGAGTTTGAATCCCCCGCACAGCACAGCAGTCTGCCTGTAATTCTAGCCTCAGGAGGCAGAGACAGGCTCCCCAGAGCAAGTTGACTAGCAAGACTGGCCATATGGGCAAGTTTTAGGTTGGATTAGAGACCCTATCTCAGTGAATAAGGTAGAAGAGCAATCAAGAATTATTTCTGACATCAACCTCTGCAGTCACACATTCACAAGCATACACATGCACTCACACACATGTAAAATCATGCATATACATACACGCACACCACACACATGTGAAAATGGAAGAAAGAAAAAAAAACCTGAACACAGCAACCTGTCTAGAGTTCATCTTCATTCCCCAAATGTTAGCAGCATGCATATTCACAGCACAGGCAGAACTGACACCAAGAAGTCTCCGCAGACCTCCTATAGTTTGTCCTTCAAGGGTCTGCCCAGCATCATACATTGCACTTGTTGCTGTCCTTTTGGCTTCCCTTAACTCGAGCATTTCCTCCATCCTCCTTATTGCATGTACTTCTGAGAAGTGTTGGTCTGTTATTGTGGAGATTGCACCCCCGTTTGGGTTGATCAGGGGTTTCCTTTTGATCAAACTTGAGTCAGCGTTTCTGAGCATCAGCACTGCCGGCATCTTGGCTATTTACCTCTCTGCTGAAGGCTGGTATTGCGTTTACTGGGAATTTAACAGCATCCTGGGCCTGCAGCACTCTTCCAGCCTTCAGGATCAAAAGTGTCTCCAGACATTTTCACACGTCCCTTGGTGTAGGAGGAAACAGACACAGCTGAGAAGCCCTAATCTGGCTGTGTGGTTTTGACAGGTTTTGTGATATGTGCCTGGCAGTATCAGATCAGGATACACAATTTGTCTAGTGCCAGTAACGCTACCTTCTGATCGCTTGGTGAAGGGGGCTCTGCCAGACTACTCCATTGTGGATGTACTGTTTTTCCCTATATATAATCTGTGCCATATAAGATCATATAAACATTCCTCTTCTCTTTGGGCCACTAATCTGGCATTAGTAAATCTAATCTAATCTGGGCATTAGTAAATGCCTCTGGTAATCTTTTCTGCAGCGATTACTGCCGAAACTTGCCAATGTCTCCATCCACACTTATTATTTATACTTCTACCTTAAGAAAGTCTCTGAATTTCTTAATTTATCTCTTCATTCAGTTACTTAATCGCATCAGTATCAGCTAATACACCCTTGATTTGTTAGTTAAAATGCTGCTCTTGTCACTCATTTTGTTGCTAAGATACCACCACTGGGGGTCCTTTGAGTTGGGGCTTTTTTTTTTTTTTTCTCTTAATGTTGCATTTTGTGGATATGCACAATGCAAACTGTAACAAATAAGACAAACTCTCAACCCTCTCATACAATTGCTGTCCCCAAGTGTCACATGTAGGTATTCCAGAGCTGCCCAGATGCCTGGAGATGCAGCTTGGACTATAATCAGTAAATCAAGGTGATTTCTTTTCAGTAGATCACATCAAAGCAGCCAGGAATGAGATGCACAGGTCTGTACTCTAAGGCAGCCTGAGGTTTGAAGCTGAGGACAGAAAAGCCCCCCATGCCCTGCAGGGCAGTGGCCTCAGAAGAGTTGGTAAGTCAGAAGGCAGGTGCTCTGTTCAGATGCAAGAAGACAGTCTTGTGATGTCGCATGACATGAGCAGGCACTGTTGAAAGAGAGCTCCAGACCTGCTTCATCCACCCTGTACCAAGCACCAGCCTACCCACCTGTCAACAGCCCCACTAGCCGCAGTATCTCTCTGGGTGCCTGCCCTGGTGCCCTGCACAAATAATCTCCAAAGCACTTTGAGCCCCATGTCACTCTTCAAAGACATGCAATTCCTGGGATGTCTGAGTCAACACGAATGTGCCCTGGCCACAACAGACATACCAGGAAGATAAGATACCTACGCTCCCTACCTTCTGCAATAGGACCTGCCTTAGCACTTTTTAATATTCTGCTCTAGAAAAGGCTGGTGAGGTGGCCAAAATTATGTATATGATTCAAAATTATAGCCAGGAAAGAAATATGCCAATGCTCATTACCTAAAGAATGTTTGTATTGTTATGGATTATAACATATATTTATATACTCATTTTCAAAAATCTTCTATCAATTTGCACACAGTGTTTAACTCAAATTGGTCAACCCACTAGCAATTTTTAATTTCTTCTGGTCTTGCTACTTTTTCTACAACTTACACTGGAAAAACAAAACACTTAATTTTTCTGCTCCTTTCATAACTAGTGATGTCCTGTGACATACATAGAGGATGATAAGGGAAGGATTTTGAAAGATTCTATTTTCTCAGCACCGTCTCGGGTCTTTGCTGCTGTTGCTTTTCCTGTCTTGAATGCAGATGCGCTGTCTGGAGATGCAGCATCCACTTTGTAACTGTGTGGAAGCAAATCTGAGGGAAACCTGCAATATCACAAAGACTGTGGTGACAAGAAGCCAGTGAGCCAATGTCAGCATTTACCCACTTCAGATATTTTCTTTGGTGAAATAAACCCTTCCTGATTTAAGTTACTATAGCAAGAGTCTTCAGAGAAACCCAAACAGGGACTATGCATTTAGGATGTGTTCAGAAAGAAATGGAAGGAACGGTGTTTCTGGAGACTGGCAAGGTCAGGATCTGGAGGATGAGTGAGCATCAGACTGGAGATCCAGGAAGAAGCCAGTGTTGTGGTCTGAGGCCAGCAGCAGAGCTCCATGTTGCTCAGGGGAGGTCAATCTGTTCTATACAGCCTTCAGCTGACAGGATTGCAAAAGGCAATAGGTTTTACTCAAAGTGATCTAAATGTTACTCAATTAGAGTAGAAACATCCAGAATAATCTTTAAGTGAGTGACCCTGTGGCCCAGCTAAGGACAGAGAATTCCCTGTCATGCAGATTTGTGTTACTTGCAACCAAAGTACTTCTGATCTTGGTGCAGGTAGAAATCTAGGTGACACCCAGGCTCCAAACACTTCTGGTCCCAGGTCTCCTCAGCTATGTGAGGATTTTACTATGCTACTTCAACTTTCCCTCATCTCTTGGCCCAAGACCCAGCCTCTGACAATCCTGCCACTGAAGAGTGCTTCAAGGGCCCAGGAAACACTAGAAATATGTGTTTTTAAAAAAATTTATTTATTTTTATTTTATGTGTATGAGTGTATTGCCTGCATGTATGTGAGTGCAACCGTATTGTGCAATGCCGTAGAGGTCAGAAGAGAGCTTCGGATTCCCCTGGAACTGGAGTTAAGGAGTTAAAGTTTGTAGCCGCCATTTGGGTGCTGGGAATCGAACCCGGGCCCTCTGCAAGAGCAGTCAGTGCTCTTAACTGCTGAGCCATCTCTCATAATATTTTTTTAATTAAAAAAAGTATGTGTGTGGTGTTGGATATGTGCACATGTATGTACAAAGGTGCATGCTTATGCGGATGTGGATGCCAGAGGAGGGTGTCTGGTATCCTCTATCACTCCTCTGCTTTATTTCTTTGAGGCAGGGTCTCTCCTTGAACCTGGAACTTGCTTTTGTCAGCTAGGTTGTCAGCTAGCAAGGCCCTACTATCCTCCTGTCTCCAGCCCAGCCCCAATAGTTCTGAATTTATAGGCTCTCAAGAGACCATGCCCAGCTTCTATGTGACTGCTTGGATTCAAACAGTTCCTCCTGTTTATGTAGTAAGGACTCTTAAGCACTGAAAGCCATCTCTCCAGCCCTAGATATTTACATATTTTTAGGCAGAGGAATTTTTTTCATTTTTATTCAAATATTACTATAATATAGCTGTGATATCTAATATGATAGTCACCAGCCACACAAGGTACCTGGGCTACTTTAAACTGAGATGTGCTTAAGAGTACAAAATACACAATTACAATTTTTAAAAACAGAGTCTCAGTATACTGCTTAGGTAGGTCGCAAATCCTTGGGCTCAAAGTGTCCTCCTGCCTCAGCCTTCCAATAGAATGTGCCTCCAAGCCCAACTAATAATGAATTTTGAACCACTGACACCAGAAAAAGGAGCATACAATATTTCAGTTTTTCATACTGACTTCATGTTGAAATACAATTTTTGGAAAGAAGATATCAAATACAATTATTAAATGTATTATAATTAATCTTGCTTGATTTATTTTCCTTTTCTAATCTGGTTACAGGTAAATTTCTAGTTACATATGTGACTTGCAGAGCTCATGTTATTTCTGCTGCACTGGACATAGTCCTTATAGAAAAGAATTTCCTGAAAAATTTACTAAGATTTTTACAGTCAATTTGCTATAATAATATTACATACAAATTTTATTTGGATTTTAGAAATACAAGTTAAGTTGCTGGGGGTGGTGTTGTTTTGTTTTGTTCTTTCTTTTTTTAGGACTGGCTGGGGCTTTGATAGAGTTCAGGAAAACAAAACTTAAATGAGAAAGCCTCTGTGTAATGGGGGCTCTAAGTACACGGGATCAGCACTTGGTGTCCAAAAACTTCAGCAATTTTCCCAGCTCACTGAATTGTGGGAACTCAGCTTTTCTAGGGAATATGCTATTTTTAACATTTTTATTATACAATTTGTCACAAGCCGTCTCATGAGAGCATCAACAATCAGTTTCAAGCAGACTCCAACTGCAAATATCACCCCACATATGACCAGGGACATCTGGCTGGGATCCTCTGGCCAGTGGCCTTGATGCTCCTGCTCCAAAACCCCTTTGCCACACTTCTACCCCAGGAAGAGGCTAAGCTGGTGTGCTAGGATAACCTTCTTGAAGCTGAGACCTGGGCTTGTCCTCCTCAAAGACTACAGGCCTTTCACATGCACTCATGCATTGCATTCCACAGATATCACAGACTTTATGATTATGGGGCATAGTCCCTAGAGGGTTGACATCAAAGTGTTGGTCTAAAGAGAAGCCAGCCACCTCCTAGCTGAAGCCAGACTATTTCCTGCCCTTGGCACAGGCTTCTAGCAGAGGCTCTGATTCTGAAAGGGTTCAGGCTATCTGTGTGGGCCTCATTTCCCATCCTGAAGACTTGAGGAATGAATGCACTGGGGGCATTCAGCCAGGCCACATGTGCAATGAAAAACACAGAAACAGAGATCTTGGGTTGGGGGATCCCAGGGTCACCTCACCTTACAGAAGTATCATCTTCCCTGGAGAATTAGAAACTGAACCCTAAAAACTCACTGGTGATGTTGGCTACCTAAGATAACTCCATAGTAAATTCTTTCCTAAAGGGAAGAAATGTTTAATGAAGCCAAGACTATCCTTAATTTATGCTTTCCAAGTCATAATGCCAGTTCTCCTTAAGGGGGAGCAGATATAGAAAAGTCCTATAGGAGCCTGGCAGTGGTGATGTATACCTGTCATCCCAGCACTAGGGAAACAGAAGTAGGAGGATCAAGAATAGTATAAGGCCAGCCTGAGCTACATAGTGGGAACCTGTCTGAAAAACCTAAAAGATAACAATAATAAATTAAATACACCTAGCAGACAGGCACACTATCCCTCTCACTGGACTGTGATTCACAGGTACCTATTTAATGTGGTGAACTAAAGTTCCTAGAAAAAAGCCAGTGTGTTAAAGATTCTACAAGACCAAGTGACTGAGTAGAACTTCATGATTGTGGAGAGTTGGAATTTTGTAAATCCTGAGCCAAATTATCTTGGGCCGTCTTTAGTGCCCTAAATAGCCATTCAATGCCCAGTTCTGTTGCAACTGCCAGGCAAATCCTCTGGGGATGTATTGACTTTAGCAGACCACTAGCTTCCACCAAAACAAAAGCAAGGACAGCATCAGGTAACATCTGAGGCTTGTAGCAGATTTCCCACCTTCAGTAACCTTTCTACTTCATATTTCCACTGATGTTTTAAAAAGCTTTGACTCATGAATTCCTTTTGTTCCCTAATGATAAAAACTCCACAAAACCTTTTCTATGTAGAAACATGGTATTTGGGGTAACCTGAATCCATGTTTCTGGGCCATAGTCACTCACATTTGGCTCATGAACAAACCATTCTTTTATCCCCGTTGAAGTAGAGCTATGTTTTACATTGACAATGCACACTCCGGGTCTGTCAGGAACGAAGCTGAGATTCATATGAAAGCATTAGCCCCAGTAGGAAATGCATTTCATCTTTATTAAAGTATTTGAAAATTTTAATTTAAGCAGGATTGACATGAATAAAAATAACTTTAAAGCTAAATACATCTTAGGGAATATAAGGCTCTCTATCATCTCCAACATTGGTGCACTTGTTTTGACTGTGGTCTTGGCTGTGTGAGACGAACGAATATGAGCATGAACGCTTCAGCTGGATCTAATTAGAGTTGCTGCCATCTCCGTTTCCTCTTCAGTCTTCTAGCTGCTATGGCAGGGGCTCATGCCTGTGTATTTTATACATAAGCACAATTCCAAGTTCCAGATTTTGGGGGGGAGTTTCACATTTGTGTTATTGTTACATAGTTTTCATAATAATCCTTCCTATGAATGAATGAAAGCAATAACCCAGAGAGAGAGACAGAGAGAAAGAGAGAAATTAAAGGTATTCTGCAAAAGCAAATAGGTTGTTTTGTTTTGTTTTTTGAGACTGAGTCTTCCTATTTAGCACAATATGGCTTTGAACTCAAAACTGTCCTGTCTCAATCTCTTAGGGTGACAGGTGCGCGACCTACAACAGCAAAATATAATACTTTTATTGGGTGGAAATTCTTACAATATGCCTTTTAATTTTTGTACCCAATAACAATTCATGTGGCTTGTTGAAAGGCTTGCCTTTTTTAATGGATAATGTCTCACATCAACAGAGGTGGCAGGATGGTCATGCAGTCGCTAATCTGAAGGAGTCACATTCGCATCCTGCAGGGACACAATCAAATTCTTCCTTTTGATAATGGGACTGGTGGGTACCTAAGTAGATGAAAGTTCTATTTTTTAAAAAAGACCTGGGCTACTAACACTGTCTGACACTTCTTTCAACATTTCATTGGGTTTTACCTGTGTTGAACCCTTATCTAACCACAGAGGAAATTTAATGCATTGTTAGAGACCACGAATATGTTTTCTCAGGAAAATTGTTTTGAAAGGTGATTGGGTTCCCATAACACATCACCAAGACCTACAAATGTGGCTGAAGGACCACATGTATGATGTGGCAGAAAGTTGTCAACAATACAATTATAATATCAGCCATTGAGAAAAAATATGACACAACATATAAGAAATAGTTCCACATGAGGACTGTTACTGTAGCTCAGTGGTAGAGCACTTGTCTAGCACATGTGAGACCCTGGGTTCAATCCCTAGTTCAGTAAAAACAACAAAATGTTTCTACTTGAAGACCTGAGAAGTGTTAAGTAGAAAAATATAAAGAGAAGGAATATTGTGTGTATTTACAAGAGTTTTAGATGTTGATCATGTTTTCTCTCATGTATATTTTCAGTTAATTTTTTTTTTTTTTTGGTACTTTTGAGACAGGGTCTCCCTGTAGTCCCAGCTGGCCTGGAAGTCACTATGTAGACCAGGCTAGCCTTGAACTCACAGAGATCTGCCTGCTTCTGCCTCCTGAGTGCTGGGATTAAAGGCATGTACAACCACACCTGGCTAAAATGCTCTTTTATTTAATGGAGATATTTGGATTTATGCATTAATTAAATGCTAGCTCTATTTGTCACTGTGTCCCCAGCATCTGGAATAATAACTGGAACACCGTAGGTGCTCAATAAATATTTATTGCATTCAACAATTCAGTACATTTTTATTGAGTAGCTGTCATGAGGTTCTCTCTCTCTCTCTCTCTTTGGTCTCTTTTTTATTATTTTATTAATTATTTTTTAAATAATTTATTGAGAATTTCATACAGGGATATAAGCATATAAAGTGTTTTGATCAAATCCATGCCTACTCCCTCTACTCCAACTCCTCCCATATCTCCCCATTGCTTTTTTCTGATAACTTCATGTACTTTTTCTTTTTCTTTTCTTTTCTTTTTTTTCAATGGGGCTTTTTGCTGCTCTAACATTCCTCCCTCTGAAGAGGTAACCATAAAATCGTTTAAGAATTAGATAAGAGCTCCCAAACTTTTGACATTTTTGGCCCTTGGAACGGAGTATGTGGCTAAGAGGCCCAAGGACATTTTGACTTTTAGCCAAGAAATTGGCTACTTTTCTTTGGGGTCTTTTTACCCTAACTGCCTAGCCAATTCCTGCCTCCTATTCTTATCACACCATCCTCTGAAGAGGTTACCCAGCTTGCAGCAGGGAATTAGGACACAGACTTCTATGGCTTATTCCATGCTGAACAGGGATGCAGGGTGAGGCAACTGGAGTACCCCTTCAGTGGGTCTATCTAAAAGACTCACAAATTGCATAACTCTTATCTGTAGGGGGGAAAGAAAGTCCTTGATGGTAAATAGGAGATGTGGAGGAGAAGTAAAGGCAAGAGTAATTAGCATTACAAGTTCTAGACAGGGAACTAGAAAAAAGTCAGAACAGGGCAAATTTCAAATGTTTATATATGAGTTGTGCTGGATCACTTTAGTGTCAACTTGACACACCTGGGTTGAGGGAGCCTCAATCGGGGAATTGCCTCTATTGGACTGGCCTGTGGCCATGTCTGAAGGGCATCTTCTTGATGAATGATGTGGGAGGGCCCAGCCCACTGTGGGTGGTGCCACCCCTGGGCAGGTTGGACCTGTGTTGCATAAGAAAGCAAGCTGAGCAGGGGCCAGGAGAGCAAGCCAGTAAGCAGTGTTCCTCTATGGCCTATGCTCCAGCTCCTGCCTCCAGGTTCCTGCCCTGAGTTCCTACCTTTGGCTCCCTGACGAACTGAGACCTGGGAGATGTAAGCCAAATAAACCCTTTCCTCCCCATGTTGGTGGTGGTCAGAGTGTTTTGTCACAGCAATGGATAATCAAACCAGAACAAGAGTCCATTGGAATTCCTTGATCAGAGCTTCCAAAAGCATCCCTCTATTGGGTTCCTCTTCATTTCTCTTTTGTCTGCAAGGCTGGACTTGAGAATGATGGATTCAGGATTTGCTTTCAGGCATTTTGATACCTGTTGGAGTGGTTAAAATCAGTGTCAGTTCTGTCTCAAAGGCTTCTAGAAAGGGGGACAAAACAAGTTTGGCCATGATTTTAGAACAATATCAAGTAGTCTCCCTTAGCTACAGGTGGGCACTGCAGTATTGCAGACCAAGATTTGAAGTCTTACATCTGAGCAGCACTTTCAGATTCAGAACAAAATCATCAATGAGAAATAATTGTCTAAATAACTTTTTATAAGGACTTAAGCCTAATGTCTGAGAAGTATAATCCCTTAAACTCAAAGAAATATACTGATGATTTTACTCTTTGGTTATACTTTCCATTTCGGTGTTTAAGACCATACAGTTGGCTCAAATAAATCACTTTATATTTACACTTAAGGTTGTTTGAGGATCTGTTCCTTAGGAGTCACATGGGCTTGGGAGGAGCACCTGGCTCCTTTCTTTTACCAGTTCCATCTATGTGAAGATAAGTCAAAGGTCCTGCTTGACCATGGCTGGCTTCACTTGGAAGCATGGAGGAAATGTTTCCTCTGTGTTGACCCTCCACTTTGTAGACTGGACACTGGTTCAATTCCATCTGGTGGGGTCTCCATAGCCTCCCAAAACAAGAGGACAGGTGACTTACCACAGTTATAGGACTGTGAGAGACGTTCCATAGTCTCCTGGAGCTTAGTCGACCTTGGAGGGCAAGGGGCAAAAACTGTCCTTTAAGTCCCTCTGACCAGATTAGTATAGGCCTCAAACTATTGCTGTTAAACATCCAAGAAGGTTAGTTCCACCAGTCTGGTACTTTTAATTACCATGTGCTATGTAGATAAACCAAATATTCTCAGATAAACCTTGACTATATATATATTTTGTTCCTTAAACTAGTTGACTAAACTATAACCTTAGAAATGTTAAGATTCTGTGTATATTATTTTTGTCTCATCCTTTATATATCATAACAAACTTACACAGACCCTCATCGCTTGCTTAGGCTTTCTCATTTTTTTCTGCCTATTTTGGAAAACATCTCCATTCCCATATCCTTTTAACATCTTTTACATTCTCACTTTCTTTTTTTAAAAATTATAAGACATAATAACATTAACAAATAAATTTTCCATCTGTTGTGAGAAGTCTTTTCCAGGGGATACTAAAGAATGCTTACTTCCTTTTAAGGTTCTAGCGTCAAACCAATGTTTGATTACAGTTTTACTGGGAAACCAACAAATTTTCTGAGCTTACGTACTGAAATAACTGAGGGGTTGCTGAAGTGTATGAATGACATAAGGGTGTGCACACTGGAAAGCCTTTACCCAGCATGGGTCAAGCCTTCTCTTCCTAGCCCTTCCCAGATTGTACACCTTAGCTCTCCCCAAATCCAGGAAACCATGTGTGATTAGGGCCAAATTACATACAGTTGACTAAGAAGAGTGTCATGCAATGCTGCAGAGGTCAGAAGAGAGCTTCAGATTCCCCTGGTTTCTACAAACCTTAAGGAGTTAAGGTTCGTAGCCACCATGTGGGTGCTGGGAATAGAACTTGGGTCCTCTGCAAGAGCAGTCAGTGCTCTTAACCACTGAGCCATCTCTCCAGCCCTATTTCATGTTTCTTTACTCCTGAATAGAACTCCATTGTGTAAATATACCACACTTTTGTTAACCACTTGTCAGTTGAGGGGCACTTAGGTTGCTTCCATCTCTTAGCTATTGTGAAAAGAGCAGCAACAAACATGGCTGTACAAGTGTCTCTATAATAGGATGAGTCCTTTGAGTATATGCCAAGGAGAGGTATAACTGGGTCATATGGTAGGTTTATTTTTAGCTTTTTCAGAGTTCACACTGTTTTCCATGGGGGTTGCACAAGTTTGCAATCCCACCAGCAATGAATGAGTGTTCCCCTTTCTCCACATCCTTGCCAGAATTTGGTACCATTTGTTGTCTTGATCCTAGACAGTCTGGTTGGGGTAAGGTGATACCTTAGGATGGTTTTAATTTGCATTTCCCTAATTACTAACGATGTTGAACACTTTTTGAGATGTTTCTTAGCCATCTTTATTTCTTCGTTTGCGAGCTCTCTGTTTAGATTTTTAGGCCATCTTTTTTTTGTTTTGTTTTTTTTTTTTTTTTTTTTGGTCTTTTGAGACAGGGTCTCCCTGTAGCCCCAGCTGTCATGGAACTCATTATGTAGACCAGGCTGGCCTTGAACTCACAGAGATCAGCCTGCCTCTGCCTCCAGAGGCTGGGATTAAAGGCATACGCCACCATGCCCGGCCTAGCTCATCTTTAGCCCATCTTTAATTGGGTCATTTTGTTTCTCCCTTCATTGTTTTTTTGAGTTCTTTATATATTCTGGATGTTAAACTTCTGTCAGATGTGTCACTAGTGAAGATTTTTTTTCCCATTCTGTGGGTTTTCTCTTCACTTTTTTGATTGTTTCTTTTGTTGTACAGAAGCTTTTTAGTTTAATGAGGTCCCACTTGTTGATTGCTGACCTTAATTCCTGAGCAACTTCTGTCTGATTTAGAAAATCCTTTCCTACACCTATATCTTGTAAGTTACTGCCAATATATTCTTCTAATGGTTTCAGGGTTTCCTGCTTCACATTGAGGTCTTTGATCCATTTGGAGTTGAATTTTGTTTAAGGTGAAAGATAAGGATCTAGTTTCATTCTTCCACAGGTGGCGATCCAGTTTTGCCAGCACCATTTGTTGAAGATGCTGTCTTTCTTCCATTGTGTGTTCTTCGCAATTTTGTCAAATAAGAGGTGGCTGAAATCGCATGTACTTGGGTTTGGATCTTCACTGATGTTCATTGATCTATGTGTCTAATTTTGTGCCAGTACCATGCTGTTTTTATGATTATAGTTCTGTAGTATACTTTGAGATCTGATCTAGTAATCCCCCTAGTGCTGCTGTTTGTGCTCAGGGTTGCTTTGTCTATCTGGGGTCTTTTGTGCCTCCATATGAATTTAAGGATGCATTTTTCTAATTATGTGAAGTATGTCATGGGGATTTTGATTGGGATTGCATTGAATCTATATATTGCTTTTGGTAGGATCATCATTTTCAGAA
>NW_008340588.1:5933228-5937040 GCF_000622305.1 Nannospalax galili
TTGTGTTGTATTGTCCTTTTCATTTAGTTCCAGGAATACTTTTATTTCTTTGTTAATTTCTCTTTTGACCCATTCATCATTCAGGATTGTGTTTGTGTGATCTCCGTGTGTTCCTGTGGTCATTAGGGCTTCTTCCGGTGTTGATTGTAAACTTTATTTCATTGTGGTCTGATAGAACACATGGAATTATTTCAATCTTTTTGTATTTGTTGAGGTTTATTTTGTGCCCCAGTATATGGTTGATTTTGGAGAAGGTTCCATGGGTTGCTGAGTAGAAAGTATGTCCTTTGGTGCTTCGGTGGAATATTCAGTAGATGTCTGTTAAGTCCATTTGATATATGGTATTGTTTAATTTTGATGTCTCTCTGTTAACTCTCTGCCCTGCAACAGTGTCTAATGGAGACAGTGGGGTATTGAAGTCCCCTATGATTACTGAGTTGGGGTTAACCTGTGTCTTAAAGTCCTGTAGTGTTGTTTTTTATGAATTTGGGTGCATCAGAGTTTGGTGCTTATATGTTCAGGATTGTAATATCTTCTTGGGCAATTGTTCCTTTGATCAGAATGAAGTGACCCTCCTTATCTCTTCTGACTAGTCTTACTTTGAAGTCTATTTTGTCAGATATTAGAATTGCAATGCCTGCTGTTTTCTTAGAAGCAAAAAGATGGATTTTGTTCCTTAATCCATTCAGTTAGCTTGTGTCTTTTGACTGGGAGTTCAATCCATTGATATTTAAAGTTATTATTGAAAGATGTGTATTGGTTGCCATCATTTTGATTGCTGTTTGTGTTCTTTGTCTAATTTTGTGTTTCCTCAATTATACCTTTATTTTCTTTTGTTGCCCCTGGGGTATAATTGTTCCTTTCTCCTCTCTTTGTATTGCTTTAAGTATTCTTTGAAGGGCTGGTTTTGTGGACATGTATTGTTTCATGCTTTTCATGTCATGGAAGATTTTTCTTTCCCCCTCAACTATAATAGACATTTTGCTGGGTAAAGTATCCTGAGTTAGCATCTATTGTCATTTAGAACTGGTAATACTTTGGTCCAGGCTCTTCTGGCTTTCATAGTTTGCATTGATATGTCAGCTGTAATTCTGATGGGCTTTCCTTTGTATGTGAGTTTTCTTCTGCTGCTTTCAGTTTTCCCTCTTTGTTCTGTACATTTAGTGTTTTTACTATGATGTGTGGTTGGGAGTTTCTTTTCTAATCCTGTTTATTTGGTGTTCTATGTGCTTCCTGTATTTGTATGGGTACCTCTTTCCTTAATTTTCGGAAATTCTCTTCTAGAATCCTGTTTAATATCTGATCAATACCATTAACTTGAAGTTCTTCCCCTTCCTCTGTGCCTATGATATGTAGATTTGGTCTTTTCATGGTGTCCCACATCTCTTGCATATTCCATTCTTGTGTTTAAACTTTCCATAATCTTTGCTTGAGTGGCCCAGTTCTTCAACTTTATCCTGCAGTGTTGATAATCTGTTTTCTATTTCATTCATTCTAGAGGTGAGGCTTTCCCCTGTTGTTTCAAGTTGGCTTATTGAGTTTTGCACTTCCTTCATTGCCTGAGTTTCCTTCAATATTTCTACCTCTTTTGTGAATTCATTCAGAAGTTTAAATTTTATGTAAACCATTTTTATAATTGAGTTCTAGAAGACTAACTGGAAAAATGCATGTAAGTGAACTGTTCATGAATTAGCAACAGTGTTACAGCATCCAGCTAGCAACCTATTTGTCACTGTGCTTCCTCCCATCCCCCATTTCCAGCCCACATTGCCACCCTCAGCCCTGCTCCCCTTTAGTAACATGTCATTGGTTCTCTCAAAGCACTTTCTTGATGATGTGAAAGGAAGCTAAAAATTCCCAGTCCCAGAGAGGAAGTGACAGAGACCTCTGGGGGCAGTCTCCAGTCCCAGGAGGAAGTAACTCTGGGGCTCATTCTCTTGGCCTTTCCTTGAATATGGTGAATGCAATCCAGTCTGGCACTGTGGAGTTCTATTTTCTTCTATTACTTAAAAAAAAAAAAAAAAAAAAAAAAAAAAAAAAAAAAAAACCACTATAACCCAAGTGTTACGCTTTCTGAGGAACAGGTTGTATTGTTTTTAAAGACTGTTTCAAAGTTGCGGCAATATGTTGCAAAATATATCTCCAAACTTCCTGATGCGAAGCATGACAGATCTGTTTGCAAAAGGAGGGTTATGAACACACAGTAAGGAGTTCTTTTCTTTTTCAGTGTACACTTATTTGAAATGCATCACACCATCCTCAAAAGTAAGGATTCGGATTCTGGACTTTCCATTTTGCAAAACGCCTTCAGCACAAGAGAATCTGAATAGTAGGGTGTGTTCCCCAGGGGTCCTGGTTCCTCTAAGGGGCTGGGCCTGCTGCAGAGAATTGACTGTGGAGAGTTAGCCACGGAAGGAGGGGCTTATGGCACCATCTTGGGATGGAAGGTGAAGATGGCCCCCGAGTAGCGAAAGAGGGCATTTACCAACCGGGGCTAGACTGCAGGCCCAAGATACGTGGGCAAAAGTTAACAGAGACTGTGGGTAGGCGCAGAAGCAATCTGGAATGGTGGCGGCCACAGAGCTGGGTGCTGGGTGCCAGGCATTAGTCTCTGTAAATTTCTCCACCCCCCCAATATAGAAACTATAATAAATTCACATAAAAATATGTTATATGGTTTGTCTGACAGCACAGAAGACCCTGAAAGAACTCAGGCAACAAATATGACTTCAAAGAATAAAATGCATTTGGCAGTTTTAAAACATCGTCTATCGAAGGGAAATCTTATGAACAGTCTGCTAAGTCAAGAAAAGCCCCTCATCTCCCAAGGCAAATAAGGCTCCCCAGGTTAAACGCAAGCCCTGAACAGGAGTAAGCTGCCATACCTGCTTCTTTAGCTCAGAGGCCTCAGGCTTCACTAGGAAATGATTCCCTTACATACTTTGGATGAAGCACAAAGGAAACTGCAGATGCAATTCTTTCATTTGGCTTGTCATAGCACCAACCATGTAGGTTCAAGAGCCATTTGGAGCTCATGTGACAGCTTGCCTGTTTCCTTCCCATTAGCTGCCATTCACATCAAGTGCTAAGGCCTCCCCCGTCCCACTCCATCTTCAGTGGCTGAAAGACATTTGTAAGGGGGCAGCCATCATTGTAGTAACCATACCTGATTTTATTGTTCACATATTTTCTGCAATACGTTTTATTAAATAATCTACTAACACACACATATGTAGGTGCTACATACCAAATATACTCCAACAGAATCTACCCCAAGGGGATAAGACAGAGATGACATTTTTTTCTGAGACTATGGCTCATGTAGCACAGGCTGGTCTCCAAACTCCTTATATAGCTCAGAATGATCTGAACTCTTAATCTCCTGCCTCCTTACATCACAAGTGGTATGTGTTAGGGTTCCAATAGCAGCTCCCCCCCCTCCCCAACAGGGACCTACAAATTCTGCTGAGAAGCAGCCTGCCTTTCCTCTGACCTCCAAAGATAAGATAAGCAGAGTTCCTCTTATCTTAAGAGGAAAAAGAAAACACTTCCACACCCTAATCCTACCTGCTTCCCCATCCCTGATTTCTCCCTCAAACATTCCCCCCTTCCATACCCTAAAGCCCCCATATGTAAAGTCCCAACTCACAACCCATGAGCGGACATCTTTCCCTTCCCTTCCCTGACATCTTTCCCTTCCCTTTCCTTCCCTTCCCTGACATCTTTCCCTTCCCTTCCCTTCCCTTCCCTGACATCTTACATCTTTTCCTTCCCTGACATCTTTCCCTTCCCCGAGGGAAAGGTGCCCCGTG
>NW_008340588.1:5941078-5941849 GCF_000622305.1 Nannospalax galili
CAGAGGTGTATGATGTCTTATCCACAGGGACAGAAGGAACCAGAACAAAGAGGTCAGCCACCTTGGCCGTCCTGGTAGGAGTTAGCCTGGTGGCATCAGTGGCAGCCACAGGACTCGTGGCTGGAGGCTTGGGACACACGCTGATCTCAACCCAGCATCTTTCTCAAGAAATAGAGGACCTCAGACAAGAGCTCACTTCAACAGTGGAAACTACAGCCCAGTCAATCCAGTTCCTACAACAACAATTATCCTCCCTAAGGTGAAGTTGCACTCCAGAACAGGCGAGCCCTGGATCTATTAACTGCAGAAAAAGGGGGAACCTGTATTTTTCTGGGTGAAGAATGCTGTTATTTTATCAACCAATCCGGTAAGGTCGAACATGATATAGAACAACTCAAACAGGTAGCAAAAAATCTTTCACTTAAAAATTCCTAGCACCAACAGTCATCTCAGTGGGACATTTTTACAGGATTAACTCCTTGGCTTCTGCCCTTATTGGGCCCTCTGCTTTCTATCACTTTGGTGTTAACCATTGCTCCTTGCCTTGTCAGATATTTTCAAAACCAAATCCGGAAACTAACGCATACTAATTTTAATCAGTTGTTACTTTCCTTCCCTTCACATGTATACGAACGCCTGTCAACCATCGAGGACCCTGTTCAGATGCATGGAGAGACAACCTCTGCTGCCTAATGGACCCCTAAACCAGCCTACCCCCCGACGTCGACCCTGTCCAGCAGGAAGTAGCAAGATGACAACAGTGCCCCCTAT
>NW_008340588.1:5944301-5972026 GCF_000622305.1 Nannospalax galili
ACAAACTCTGCTGAGAAGCAGCCTGCCTTTCCTCTGACCTCCAAAGATAAGCAGAGTTCCTCTTATCTTAAGAGGAAAAGAAGACCCTTCCACACCCTAATCCTACCTGCTTCCCCCTCCCTGATTCCACACCCTAAAGCCCCCATATGTAAAGTCCCAGCTCACAACCCGTGGACATCTTTCCTGGACATCTTTCCCTGACTCCCTTCCCTTCCCCCTTCCCCCTTCCCCCTTCTCTTCCCTTCCCTTCCCTTCCCTTCCATCTTTCCCTTCGTGGACATCTTTCCCTTCCCGAGGGAAAGGTGCCCCGTGTGAAATAAAATCTGTGTCCCACTGAGGATTCCATCTGAGCCTCCGTGCCTCATCCATCCGCTCGTGCCTCCTCCATCTGCGCCGCTCGCTCCCGCCCATTCTCTACCTATCAGTATGATTACAGGCATACAGTGCCAAGCCTAGCTAAGTGAAAAGCTTAGTGCTTTTTGCCATTTCTTTTTTCCTTACCCTACTTTCCCTCCCCCAATGACTTTGTTTTTCCTAAATCAAAGGGGCCATGTGTTGGAGCACTGTGAGTTTGAGTATCTTTTCCTGATCCTCCTAGGAGTGTTATAAGAGTGGGGAAAAAACAGAAACTAAAACAAAACAAACAAAACCAGGTCATGGGTTGCAGTCTAGTTCTGCCATTATCCACCAATCCTTACACCAATCACTGACTCTTTCTGGGCCTTTTTTTTTTCAATCTGTAAAATGAAGGGATCAGAGGGTACCAACTGGCAATTTCTAAATTTTGGGTCACTCCTGTAATCCCAACAGGAGGCTTACCAAAAAAGCAGGAGTTTTACCATAAATTCCAACCCATTCTGGGCTAGAATAAGATTGTCTCAAATGGGGAGTGGGGTGAGGTTATGTATACATTAAACTATCAAAAGATGCTAAAAGCCTAACTACTCTCATACAAGTATTCAGGAAAAAAATTGAAAAGGAGTTGCATACTAAAAATTATTTGGCGTAACCCAAGTTTACTGACAATCTTTTATCCTGCCTCACTGATGATCTTGAGACTCCATGTGTGGTTTCTTTGTTTGGAGACAGGATTTTGCTACTTAATCCAGGCTGACCTTGAACTCTGAGAGATCCTCCTGCCTCAGATTCCCAGATTACTGGGATTACAGGTATGTTCCACACCCAGCTAGAAACAGTGTTTACAGAAGAGGCACTCTTTTTAGATAAGCATTGACCTTGCTCATCACAAGGCATCCTTGGCATCCATGTGTAAATAAAGATGGCAATCTTGGAGACACCTTCTGTGTACCTTCCTTTTATCAGTGTAGAATTTCTGCCAAGCCATCAAGGAGACTTCCTGGGTAATGACACATTTGCCAAGAGTAGTCAAGGTGAAATCTAAGATATAGCAAAAATGGATTTGACTTCCAAGAACATTTTATTAACGTGAAAAGAACAAATGACATACACTTGTTAGAGGTAAATGATTTGATCCTATTGAAATAGGGCTTGATACAAAATTTTGGAAAACATAAATCTCTATATTCGACCTAAAGGAGTTCTTATTACTAGAATGTACCAGGTCTCAGTAGAAAACACAGGGAAATCCTGAAGTGGTTGTTCCACAGAGGATATATTTAAAGATGGGTTTGCTTTGGAAGGTGAGGGGCAATCATATGCCGAATGGTGACTTACCAGAAATCTAGAATGAGTAGAGCAGACCTTTGTGGGTTTTTCTAATTAGCAGCATGTGCTCCATCAGAAACAGAGCCTTTAGACAGAGACATGAATGGTGTGCCTGCATCATACATATCAGATTACAAGTCTGAAATAAATTCATTGCCTGTGTGTCTAGTGTGGTTTGGGAACTGTTCAAGATACCACTCATCCACACATGGCATCTTCATATGTGGGGCTTTTTTCCTAATGGAAAGAACAAATTGGTGGGTGGATTTCCTTTCCTTTTAGAGTTTCAGCAGTAGCGGTAGCCCTCAAGTACTTTTTGTTTAATGTGACCAGATCCCGTTTCTTTTTCGGGTCCAAAGCTAATTTGTGCTAGGATATAAAGACAGCAGTTACTAAGCAGTGTGGGAGACCATTGGAAGGAGCAGATACGAAGCACTGCCATTTCTTGGACTTCTGCATTAATCTGTCCATGTTAATACTACAAATCATGACAACTTCTGCTCCACTGGAATTCAAAGCTACCACGAAGCAGAGGTGTTATCCAGCACAAACACTTAACATTCCTATGAACATCTTTTTATTTCTGCTTACAGTTTCCCAAATACTACGACATACTCAAGGAAATAGTTTCTCAGCTTCTGTATAAAGTATGTATGGTTGCTTTAAACTGATAAATCATCTTTTCACTTGATTTTCAGTGGCACAAAGTTGGCATTTGTAGACTTCCTCCCATCAGAAAGTACTGCGTAGTACAAGCCAGTGCTGAGGCCCATTTGCTAGATTCATCCTTTACAAGCTTTAGTCTGGAGTTTCTGTTCTCAGCTCTTTAGGGACTGTATCAAGGGCAAGGAGTCTTGATGATCCCTTTTCTTTAGTATTCCAACATCTCATTTGGAAGCTAAGCTTTAAGAGACAACAGAATGGCATTATTGCCATATTAATTATGTTTCTTGAATAAGTGAGGTGAGGTTGCAGTATATTGTACTAAGAATCCCTTTCAGGTCCTCAAGAATAGAGGGCAGTATTTTCTGCTGTACAATACCTCTGTAACTGCACTGCCTTGCTTCAGCTTGAGTTTAGACTGATGAAACAGTTCTTATTTGACTACTTCTCGGGCAGTTAAATATTATTGGGACTTACAAAATTAAACAAGTTAAATGTTTTATCTACAATTTGCCCTCAATGTAAAAAAACCAGGACACATATTCTTTCAAATGCTAGAAAAATCCTAGTTCATCTTCCATTTTGGTATTGCTCCTCTCTGTCAATTAAGTTCCCAACTTCAGGAAAGCCCAGCATGCAGAGGTTATTTTTAAAAAGACAGTTCTGAATCTAGCTAGTTCAGAACTGCACAGAAAAGAATTGAGTGATTAATGCGACATGACTTAGAAAAATCTTCTTTAAAAAAAATAAACATAGGATTATTAGAGAAGCCAAAGAGAGACACGGACCCGATTTCTGGCACTATCTGTTCTTGTTCATAAGCCGTTATCATTGCACAGGAAAATCAAATATAACTGTAAAGGAATTAGAAAGCCCTCAGTGATTTCCTTTGATTCAGTTCCAAAGAGTCCCAATCTAAGAGAGGGAAACAGACAGCTGACTCTAAAATTAAAGTTCTCACATGCACTATGTTACACAGTAATTTTAGGAAGACCTTATGGAAATTTTAAAGTGAGGATATTAGTAATATGGATAGAACTGAGTCAATGGAAAACCAACAACAAAAAAAAGAAGTTCACTTTAAATTATAAGTTGTTCATTGACTTCAAGGGAACATCTAATATTTTCCTCACATTACTCCACTGGAAACTCCTGTGCTCAAGTCCCTGCGGCTTTTCATAATTTTAGAACTCTAATGAACTATTCCTACTCCACATATCTGAAATTGTTTACTTAATTGGTTTCATTTAACTAGCATACCTTTTAGTTTTAAAGTTTTAACTTATTTTCCTATCAGAAAAGCTGAGGATGGCTGAGTAACAAAATTCACCTTTAAAGGTCTATGCCAACATACTGTAAAGCAACAATAGCAGTTCAGTACTGACACAAAGTCAAGGTAGTGGGAGAAGGGATCTAGACACACTAGAATGGAGAAGGTTGGCCTGGTCAATAAAAGGTGTTTGATCTGCTGGATACTCGATATTGAGGAAAAACAAATATGAATTCTGCCACTCTACATCATTAAAAAATTCAACTCCAACTGGACTAAATAGCTAAACGTGAGAGGCAGAGCAATAAATATTCTAAAAGAAAACAGTGATAAGCATCTTTGCAATCTCAGATAATGAAGTACTTCCTAAACAGGAAACCAGGGACTAACCACAAAAGCAATAATTGATAATCTAGACTGCAGTAAAACAGAATTTCAGTTCACCAGAAGGCACTGATAAAACAACAAAAGTCACTGCAGACCATGAGATGTATGCCATACACACAAAGGCCTTATGTAAAACATATACAGAAATATAAACCAAAAAGGAAAAATAGACAACACAGACATCCTTGAACAGCCAAAGAGGATCTACCACTTGGATATTATTGACAAAGCAATGAAGTTCTTTAGTGATCAGAAGACACAGATTCAAGCTAAGATTCACCATAACCAGAACTAAAAAACTGCCAGCACCAGGTGTGGTGCCAGCACCAGTAATAATCAACTTTAACCCTTACAGAGTGCAGTGTCTTCTGAAATCAGCTTGAGAATCCACAGATTGAGGTGTCTAATGTAATCCATTTAAGGTAGCCATTCAACAGAGATATGTACACAAATTTGCCAAAAGACTCATGTAAGAACATCTGCCACAACCCTATGTACAACAGCCAAATAGCTACCATTGGCAACATAATTACATAATTGTGAGCCAGGCATGGTGGCCTTTAATCCCAGCAGGGGAAGCAGAAGCAGGCAGATCTCTGTAAATTTGAGGCCAGCCTGGTCTATATAGTGAGTTCCAGGCCAGCCTGGACTACAGGGAGACCCTGTCTCAAAAAGACCAAAAATAAAATAAAATGGGCAGTTCTAATTGAATTAGAAGACAGGTTACTTTGGTGGAGGAGTGTGGCTGCCATGAAGGGGTTTCTGGATGCTGTATTCAGAGTGCCTGTTTCGAGTGCTAGTTGCACAGATGTGTTCACTTTCATGTGTGCACTTCTGATGTATATGTTATTCAAAACCCTATTTTAAGATAATATGCCAGAGTAAACTGGTTAAGTCCTACCTCAAGAAAAGAAAGAAAAAGAAAACAAAACAAAAAAAACTGAAGTTAGGGTGAACATAAAGTAACTAAGATAAGTGGCTGGTCTCATTCACCCAAGAGTTGCCAGGGTATTTGGTAAATAGAGTTAAAATTAATTTCCCTCTTCAACAACACACTGAAAAGCTGACTATTTTCCTTGGTTATGAAGTTGGATTTTTGCTGAACGTAATGGAACGGGGCTGAGGGGCCGGCCACCATACCAGGGAAAAAAGTTAATGAGGAAGAGAGATTGTGGCTTATGCTGCACTGTGATTAACTCCAGATTCTGAAAATGATCTTCAAACCGAAGAGGCAGGCAGACATTCCAAGATTTGGAGGAAACGAACTTGAAACAATTCATTTTCTCCCATGTGGCTATTGAAAGAGAAGCTGATGAGAACAGAAAGAAGCACCAACTCATCTGGCAGTGGCTTCCTCCAGCTGAGCTAAGGAAATCCTGAGAACAAAAGAGCAGGTCACATTTATTAAAATGAGATGCAAAGGAGCTCCTCCCATGACAGCTCGGAAGCCCTCAGAAATCTTTAAACATTGGAGACATGTTACAGTTGCTTTTGCACCAGGACAGAAGAGTCAAACTGCTTTTCTTCTCTTCCCTTCCACTCTCCTGCATCAAACTGTTCTAATGAATTTGAGTTCTGAAGTACTTACGGAAAAATAACATCCAACTTGAAGACAAAGGTTCTTAGGTCACATTCTGGTGGAATTCACTAAATCTTTCCCCAGCAACTCACCGTATTTTAAACAGATTTGCTATCTGAAGATTTCATCAAGGCAAGGAAATATCTTACCTTAAATTTTAAAGATTAAAATATTTTAAAAATATTTTAATTTTATGTGTATGCATGTATTGCCTGCAAGTAGGTAAGTGCACCCGTGTAGTGCAAATGCCCTCGGAAGACAGAAGAGACTGTCAGATCCCCTGGAACTGCAGTTACAGACAGTTGTTTGCTGCCATGTGAGTGTTGGGATTTGAACCCAGGTCTTCTGCAAGAAGTCAGTGTTCTTATCCGCTGAGCCATCTCTCCAGCCCCAGATTAAAAATTTATATTTGGCCTCAAAGTATTTTAAACCATGCTCTAATTGTCAAAATACTCACAATAGCTTTAGCCTCGTCAGTGTATTACCTGGTGTGAAAATAAAATGGTTCATTTTTTGTGTATGTCTAATACTCAGAACACTTGACCTAGTTTTTGCCTTTACAAATACTGTCCTATCACCTATGAAGAATAATTAAAAACATTCCAACTTTGGCTGAAGGCCTTACTTATATCTGAGTTTTGGGCCCAAGTTATTATTCTAAGAGCTTGAAATACAAAACTGCAACGTCATTAAGAGAATAGCTATTTTCACGTTCCCACCTCTCTCTGTGGTTGGTATCAATCAGCCAAGAGTAACCATCAATCCGCTGCCATCTTGGCAACTATACCATGGGTATGAATTAACTGTTTATTTCAGGACATCTGTTAGCAACTCCTAGAAGTCACTTCAGGGCTGGGCAATCTTCTGAGCGATGCTTGGGAACAAGTTTGGGTTATGTGGCCAGATCAGGATGCATTAAGGATTTTGGAGTCCCACTAGTCCACTGCAGGGCACTAGCAGAAACTCACAGAGAAAGGAGCCTCAGCTGCTTGTCTAGGGACAGTGATGAGTGATGTGGTGCCCTCTAGTCAGACACCAAGAGTGGGCAGTGTCAGCAGGTGTCTTAGCAATGCTGTTCCTATGCAGCTAGAGACCAGGTCTAGCCAGGACTTCTCACCTTTGTTATGAACTGCAATCACCAGGGCAGTTTTAAGATGTAGATTGTTGTGTGTGGATACAAAGTGATTCCAATGTTTTCCTTAGTGGTTCTCAAACTTTAGTAAGTATAAACTGTTTGGGGATCCTTTTTTAAATGCCTATTTAAAAAATATTTTATTATGTGTATGAATGTATTGCCTGCATGTATCATGTATTTAAGTACAACGCCCATGGAAGTCAGAAGAGGGCATGTTTCCCCTGGAACTGGTGTTACGGATGGTTGTTAGCTGCCATGTGGGTGCTGGAAACTGAACCTGGATCCTCTACAAGAGCAGTCAGTACTCTTAAGCTCTGAGTCATCTCTCTAGTCCCTTAAATGCCTATTTTCAAATCATCTTTTGGAGATTCTGATTGAGTTGATCTAGGATATAGCCCAGAATTGACATGGATTTGCTTAGTTTTTAAAATTCTTTTCTTAAAACAGGCCTTTGACCTGGGCTAACATTCAGTGACATTTTCAGAAAGACTGCTCTATCAGGGATCACGTTAACTGTGAAGTTTTGCCCCCGCATTCTAATATACCAAATTCTGACTGCTTTTCCCATGGGGAATGTGAATGTTTCCCAAACGATCAAAGTGTAGGTTCCTTTGAGGAACAGTCCATTGTAACTTCAAGACTGAGACTGAGGGTTTAAGATTCTAAGAGGAAAACCTCTAAATATTTGCTTTTAGTAACTGGACTTTAACTGCCTGCTTGCTCCATGGAAAAGAAAGGGGAGCATCATTCCATGGACACAAACTTTCCACCTTCATAGCCAGGGTCACCCTGCAGCCTGACCAAGAAGCAGCTTTCCACTAGTAAAGGTACTCACGTAGAGTGAGTCCCATGATCAAAACTGTCAGTGACAAGATGGTAACAGAAGCAACTTGCAAAAACATTTCCCAAATTCTTGATATGTTCTTTAAATCCTTACATATTACTTACAATGCTGTTTAGGATTAAAAAGGAACTATATACTTTTGCTAAATGCTATTGTTGCAAACCACTACAATGAAAAATCTCTAAATTTCGTATTTAGGAAAATTTAACAAGCTGACTCATGGAATATGGACTTCCACGTGGGACTTCCATCATTTAGTTCTGCTCAGGAAGCAACTCAGTGATTAATGGCAGGGAACCAGAGGAGACATTTCAGTGCACCTCACAAGAGTGGACTATGCCCCTGTACAAAGAATGAGGAGTTCCCTGTGATACTCTGCTAGGAGAAAAGGGCAAGATTTATGTGTCTATCAACACAGTAGATTTTGTCTGCTAGAACAGTGGATGGTAAGAATCTCTATCTCTCTTTCCCCTTACCAGCATATGCATCATGTAGTGCAAAAGCAAAGCAAAGCAAACCAAAACAAACCAAAACAAAACAAAACAGCCCCACTAAACTAAAAAATTAAGTTTTGGGGTGGGAAACAGGCAGATAGTGGGTGATGATAATCTGTATACCTTTTCATACTGACCAGTATTTTGTACCCTATAAATATATTACAGAGTTAAAAAAAAAAACATTAAAACATAAAACGGGCTGCGTGCCTTTAATTGTAGCACTTGAGAGGCAGAGGCAGGTCCTGGACCTCTGCAGGAGCTAGGCCTGCCAGGTCAATATAGCAAGTTCCAGGTCAGCTGGAGCTACAGGGAGACTCTATCTAAAAACAACAGAAACAAAACAAAACAAATGCAAACCTAATATATAAAACCAAAAAACAGTTCTTGGTCCCAAATTTCCACTTATTTTATATCAGAAACTATTAAGTTATCATCTTTGAGCACATTGGAAAAGTTTGAAAAGCATTATATCCTATGCCTGCATCAATAAACACAAAGACTTTTGAAAAAAATTTTTTTTATGTAACCATGTTTTTTTAAAGTACAAAAAAAAATTAAAAGAAAACCCTCAGAGAATATTTTCAATGACTGCTTCTGGTATATAAAAGATTAGTGGAATTCAATTAACACAGAGACCATATAATGTTTGGATTGTAAAACCTTTCTGTGATATAATACTTTGACATACAACATATGAAAATAGCATGAAATACAAAAATACAGTTGTGATCCAGCAAATGGCACCAAATTAGAACAATTTTATTATTTAACATAATGCCAATGTATTTACATTATCCTCCCAAATAAGAGACAATTCCAAAGTTTAAAATGTGGTTTCCAAAGTGAATCTTTATCGTAAATTTGTAGTGAAAAAAGTCCTGCAAATTAATCCAGACTTAGTTTTGATCCTTGACTAAATACACACCCTGTACCAATCACATCTCTCATACAAAAAATGTATATTATAAATAAAACTTTCAAAAAGGACTTGGATGTTTTATTGCACATCATAGAGAGTACATCTGCCGCTGAACAGCTTTCAGCCTTTCCTTGCTGGGCTGTTTCAATAGCTGGGTGAAAACACTAGAGATCAGCACATCTGGGGTCCTATCTGATCCCATCAGGGAGAGAGGCACAGCATTTGGTTGGACTGATGTTAACTTTTTCTAAAATAAGAATGACTTCTGTTTTCTACTATAAAGGAGATCTGAGCAATAAAAGAGTATGTCCAAATGTCAGTTTTATTCTTTTTCAAAGAGAAAACAAATGTAGCAGGATTTCACCCAGCCATCATTTCTATTCTTCTAGGACCTTGGAGTCTTGATGTGCACTGTTTACAGTTACCCTACAGCCACAGAAAGCTGGCATCATTAGTAGGTATCATTCGGACTCAACCTTTTCCAACTTTCTTAGCTGTTGTTACACCAGCACCAACCAGCCCGAATGTAACAGCCTTAGAGATAAAAAGTCTCCTAGTAAGTTTTCATGCCATTCAGCACAGTGCCCAGCATAGAGTAGGCATTCAATAAATACTTGATAAATGAATGCACTATCTTTGAAGACCCTTTCCTACGCTTATATGTATTAATGATCTAGGAGTAATATGTGGATTTAGGGTACACAGGTGTAACATGGTAACTAAAGGCAAAACACATATGGCATGGGAACAGACACTGTTAGTTTCTATAATCCTGCCCAGGACAGAATGAAGATTTAAGGGTTAAACTATTCCAATAATAAAAACTGATTAGTCAAATACTTTTATTTTGCCAAGGGACTCTAACAGCTAGTCTTTGGCAATTCCCGAACATACAGTGAACCCCAAATGAAACAAAATCAAATTGCACTATTACAAAGAAACAAGTCCATGAAGGCAGAAAGAAGACATTATTTAAGGGACAGCAACTTCAAGGAGGCGGTTGTTTTTTCGTTTGCACGTTGGCACACTCCCATTTTTCTGGTTGCCTTGGATAAACTTCACACATACTTTGTCCTGTCTGAACTGTACCAGGAACCTAGGAGAAAAGAATCAAACAAATTCAGGCACACACAAAGCAGGTGAGGATCAGAGGTCGCTGTACCATTTCTTTTTTTTTTTTGTGATGGACATTCACCTTGGCAAGCTACTCTTTCCACCTGTGGACCTGAAACTGCATTTTACCCATTAGTCGTCAGCTAGCCTCAGAAGTCCACCAACTCATCACACTCCAGGAGGTAAGACCAGCCAATATGATTACTTCACATTTCCAACAGAAACATTCCCACTCTGTATCTCCCTCTTCCTTCATTTGTGAATGGCAATTTTTTTTAAAAAGGATCAAATTTTAAATTATCAACAAATAAAGCAAATGAAATAAACAATTTCAGAAAGATATTCACATACACCCTACACAGTTTTGTCCTAACTGCACATTATGGTAATTTTTAGTTTTACCTTACATTACTTCAAAATAAAAGCATGAAAAAATCATGATGGAAATGGAGTTACGGATGGTTGTTAGCACCATGTGGGTGCTGGGAATTGAACCCAGATCTTCTGCAAGAGCAGTCAGTGCTCTTAATTACTGAGTCATCTCTCATCCCCTCCATTATAAACATTTTAATAAATCTAAAAAATAATTTAAAAAATCATTTTCTACACACATACAATTATTGTACCTGTGGTTTACATGATGCACAAAGGAAACCACATCCTACTCCAATTCTTTCACACACCAGCAGGGCCATGCCACTGTCTTCAGAATTGTTTACACACTCCCCACTCTGGATAATGAGGTCCCTGAGCTCTAGAACAGCATCTTTTGAGAAGGCAAAAACACAGTAGGCCTGGCCCAGAAAGCAGGGCTTCCCATCTCAAAACCAGTGCTCTTTCCCCTTCACATTCTAATCAGCACAGTGTCAGGACATTTCCCAGTGTATCTCAGGGAACAGCATTCTAAGTTATGGCACATTCTTAAGTGACTCATGCTAACAAGCATATGGGTGATGGCTTAACACCCACAGCACCAGCAAGGATCTAATGGCTCTGATATATGTATACATTATTCCCAGTAAGAGGCCATGTTTCACAAATATCATCTCCTGGGGTAAATGTGACGTGAATTCATCCATTGCTTTATTTATTTTGTGTGTATATTCATGCACCACCACCACCCCTGTGTGTGTATGTGTGTGTGTGTGTGTGTGCGCGCGCGCACGCACGCGTGCTCGCACACCAAGGTCAATCTTGGGTACTGTTCCTCAGGGCACCATCTAACTTGTTTTTTGAGACAGAATCTCTCAATGGAATCTGGAGCTCACCTGGCTGGGCAGTGAGCCTCAGGAATGCGCCTGTGTCTCTGCCCTCCCCAGCACTAGGATTACATGTGTGCACCACCAGGCCCAGTGTTTACTCATACGGGTTCTAGGGGACTGACTGACCTCAGGCCTTCGTGCTTCTAAGACAAGCATTTTACTGAGTGACCTCCTCAGCTCCTCATCAATTGTTTGGAAAGGATAAACCACTGATCTTCCAAATGGGTTGTTTCCTATAACTTGAAAGCACTGGGGAAGAAAGCTGTAATTCTGTTTGCCTACCTGAGATCTGTTTCTAGCATATAGATTTTGTGTGCCTCAAACAGAAAAAAAAAAAAAAATCAAGTTTAACAGAAGGTCACACATTTTAAAAGACAAATACTTCTACATACTAATTTTCAAAGACTACACATAGTGTATTCAGTGTGTAAGAGTTGTGTCCATGTTCACATAGTGCACGATTAAGATTCATGCTGGAAAAAGCCATAACTGAAATGCACTTTATACCACGTCCAACTCACATGGACTCACTCAGCCTTAAAACAACTGGAGAGAGATAACTATTATTATTCAGCTCCATTTCATAGCAGAGAAACCTGAACAGCATTCCCCAGCCAACAGTAATATGGAATATATTATTTTGCAGTGTTAATACCAGCCAGAATATCGTAATGAAACGAGAAGGAATGAGGCAAAGTCAGGACCTCATTTTAGAAACACTTTATCTCTCACAAGTTTTCCTTAAGATGCAATTTATGTACACAGTCAACTGTTTAGAAGTTTAAAAACTAAGAATTATGAGGTAATCAAGTCTCAGTGAATTCAACCCTTACTTTTCTACATGTGTCTTAATTAGCAGGCAAGACTTAAGACTCTCTTTCTGAAAACTCAGCCAATTTATTCATAATGATCACAGAAATCGAGTTTGTTAGAGCAGCTTCTTCACATCTGAAAAGGCTACCAAGAGGAAAGGCACAATCACTGAGCTGCGCGCTGTTTATGACCCAGGTTCTACACATCTGGCAAGGGAATGGAAGAAAGTCACTTAGGGCTGGAAATACAGGCCTAGCCATCCCTGCCTATGTGACTTTGCACGGTCTGCTTAAATCTGAAACACTCTGCCAAAAAGGCTACCTTGGAAACTGACTCTCTGGTTCCTGAGGTGCATCGGGGCGGGGCCCACAGGGGTACACAAAGTTCCGTCCACTGATCTATTTTCATCAGACTATTAGGAAATAGGCACGGAGAGGGGTTATAATGCTACCAACTGTTTATCTTCATGTGGTCACACTGTAAATCTTCACTCAGGCAACTGTTTACTGAAAGTTTGTGACATCCAGAATGTTACATGCCTGTCTGTGATGGGGCAGAGCAGGGTCCCTGCTGCCCAGAAGGAAAGTGATCCTAACAGCATTTCCCAGAGACAGTCACTGGAGAGGTTCTGTGTTGATCACACTATCACTTGGGAAACAGAAAACACATTACTCCCTCAAGGTCGTGAGGAGAGATGCGGAAAGAAACTAGATTTCAGAGGGTCAGAGTTCTATACTAAAGAAAGATTTTAAATTTTCACCAGAGAACTTTCTTGCATAGACATATTGTTGTTAATATCTGTAAAATGTTTTTTTAGGGCTGGAGAGATGGCTCAGTGATTAAGAGCACTGACTGGTCTTGCAGAAGACTCAGGTTTCATTCCCAGCACCCACATGGCGACTTAACAACCATCCATAACTCCAGTTCCAGGGGAATCTGATGATCTCTTCTGATTTCTGTGGGTGTTGCATGTCATGGGTGCACTTACATCATGTAGGCAATACACTCATATACATAAAATAAAATAAAAATAAATAAAATATTAAAAAATAGTGATTTTAGACTAGCAGTATTGGAAATGCTTAAAAATGGAAATCCTAGCCAGGCGTGGTGGCACATGACTTTAATCCCAGCACTCGGGAGGCAGAGGCAGGCGGATCTCTGTGAGTTCCAGGACAGCTGGGGCTATAGAGAGACCCCCGTCTCAAAAAGACCAGAAAAAAAAAAAAAAAAAGAAATCCTTCATGGTCTAGATTTAGGTGTGATCTCTTCTCTCTGCACAGACACACTCATCAATGTAGAGGGCCAGTGAGGAGGCTGCTGCATTCATGTGGCCTGAGGAAAGTATCTTCATCTGGAAAAATGACCTTCTCATGGTGAATGAAAAGTGCTAAAAGCTCAGCATCCCAAATTAAGAAAAAACCTAACTAATGGGAGCTTAACTTCTAACAGTCTAACAGGTTAAAACCCTACTCAATTAGAACCAAAATGGCCATTATTTTTCCAAATATTATTATATTTTGTTTATTTATTTTTATTTTATGTGTATGACTACATGAATGCAAGTGCACCACGTGAGCACAATGCCTGTGGCAGCCAATACAGGGCACTGGATACTGAAATTATAGATGGTTGTGAGTCACTATGTGAGTGCTGGGAACTCACCTGGGTCTTCTGCAAGAGCAGCTAGTGCTCTTAACTGCATCTCTCTATTCTGTTCTATAGTCTTCATATTTTATGACAAAGTAACCAGAAAAGATGTCTACTTTAAACAGCCATTCCCAATGTGGAGTGTTCACAAAGCCAACCCCCCCAACTACACAGCATCCCTGTGTGTGGTGAGCAGTGGGGACCAGCTGATGGCCCTGGGAGTCGCCACACACCCCAGAGAGCCTAATTCTCAAAGGAGGCACAAAACTCTAGATGAATTGAGAAAGACTTCTAAGAGAGGAAATAGAACAGACTGGAAAATTATTTTCTCTTTTGAAACAGGGTCTTGCTACTTAGCTTCGAATTCACTGTGCAGGTCAGGCTGGCCTTGAACTTGCAGCAATCCTCCTGCTTCTGCCTCCTGAATCCTGGGATTATAGGCAGGTACGACCAGACCCAGCTTAGAAAATTCTTAATTTGAAAATAAGATCTAGGAATATTCGTATCCATAATTAAAATGCAAATGTGAAGTTTTTTTTTTTTAAGGAGCAAATGTGACATCTGTACCAGTCTTAGCATTACTTACAAACCTTGTCAGTGTGGAATGCCTTTGCCTTATGTCCAGTTGTCTATATATGGAATGAAAGTCACCTCAAGTCTAACTATGCAACACCACTCCCATACCTGCAAAGTCCTTTTCTTGGCATGAGAAATACAAGCAGTTCCATCGGTGGGGCTCTGCTAGCCACTCTGTTCACACCCCCTCCTGTTTCCTTCTTGCCACATTCCTCACCACCTCTTAAAACACCCTAGCTTAAGCCATGCCACCTTTTCTACCTAGACAGCCTAGAGAGACTCTTAACTTACGTCCTCTGTACTACACTAGCTTCCACACTAGGTAACTATTCACACTGCAGCTGATGCTATCTCTGAAAAATAGGCAAGGCCACACTCTTGCTCAAAACCTGTAAATTTTATCACTCTCATTAAGATCTCCACTCCAAGTTCACCAAGCTCTGCATAACTGGGCTCTGCTTTCTCTTCGGCATCTTCTCCTACCTCTCACTCTGCCACAAAGATTGCTCCCACCTCAGGCCCTTGTTACTGCAAATGGGAAGGCACCTTCTTGCACCTCTCCCTGGCTTACTCCCTTAGGTCACAGCAAAGAGGTCTCCCTGACCTTCCTAGTAAAAATAGCACCCTTGCTCTCTTTCCTTCTAGAAGCCACAACCACGGAACCTATTATCTTATTTGAGCATCTACAGCTCTACCAGAGTATCAGGTACTTGAGCCTTGGTTAGTGTCAGCCACAGCCCATCTTTCACTGACGACCAACACTAGAAACATACTCCTACCTCATAAGCAGTTGTAGTAATGAAGGAGATTGGAGAACCAAACTGTAACAGTAAAGTGGAAAGTGGAGTGGGGCATCATGGCGCATGCCTTTAATCCCAGCACTTGGGAGGCAGAGGCAGGTGAATCTCTGTGAGTTCAAGGCCAGCCTGGTCTACATAGTGAGTTCCAGGCCAGCTGGGGCTACTGGGAGAACCTGTCTCAAACAACCCCCCCACCAAAAAAAGTGGAAAGTAGAAAAATGGATTGCACAATCTATGAACATACTCATCAGAAATTTCGATATTGAGCTTCTGTTTGGTTTGGCTGAGAGTCGTGCGGTAAAGTTTGGTGGCCATTTCAATCAGGTGGTCACTGCTGAAGAGAAAATCTCCTTTACTAGCTGCTTCTGAGCCCTGCAAAGACAAAATATGAGTCAGATGATGATAATAAAACAGAGGAGGGAAAGGTTTACAGGTTAGCCAGAAAACCTATTAACAGTCTCTGAAAACTTCAGACACTGGAGCTCATTCTCCCACAATAACAGTAAGGACAAGAGTGGTACTTCCAATTCCACTCAACCCCTGCTACCTGAAGTTGGCCAATGGACCAGAGCAGCATCCATGCTACCTGGAAGCTTGTCAGTAATCAGTTCTGGGCTCTACTGTAGGCCTTCTGGATGAGAAACCAGCAAGATCCCTGTGTGGTATGTTTGCATGCTTAGGTTTGAGGAGCAATGACCATTTTGTAAGTCATTCTCAAAATACTGTCTAAAAAACTCTGCAATGATTCAGTTTTCAAAGTAACAACAGGGTCTGGTGAAATAATTGCTCATCAGGTAAAGGTGCTTGCTGCCAAGCCTGATGACCTGAGTTCGACTCCTGAAACTGATACAGTGGCAGGAGAGACCGGTCTCCAATAATTTGTCCTTGCCCACCACATGCACCACGGCATGTACATGCCACACACATACACATGCATAATGAATAAATAAATGTAAAAAAAAACAAAACAGAATTTAAAAGCAATCAATTAAGAAGAAAATAACAACAATAATTCTTCAAACAAATATCCAAGGGGGGAACTTGTAGTAAATAAGATGCCAATGCTCCAGTCCAGGAAACTCTGCTGTGACTGGACTTGGACATGGACAGAACATCAGACATTTTTCCAATTCCCAAGTTGTTTTTTGGGAGTGACTGAGGCAAAAATCAATAGCCTATGACTTGATATACCCCCATTTTGGTTAAGATTCAGGGTGGGATAAACAGGTTAAGAGAAGCCTTTGGGAATGTTTTTAAAACTTTCATTTGCTATTTTTATTTTCTGTGTATGAGTATATTTCTTGCATGTATGTATGTGCACCCATGTTATGCAATGCCTGTAGAACTGGGTGTTGGATCCCCTGGAACTGGAGTTATGGGCGGCTCTTAGCCACCATGTGGGTGCTGGGGTTTGAACCCACGCCTTCTGGAAGAGCAGTCAGTGCTCTTAACTGCTGAGCCATTTCTCCAGCCCCGGCATTTTTTGTGTATGATTAACACTTGCTAACACTAGTTTATTCGGTAACGACAATTATGTGACATTCTCCCTGCTATGTACTGTGTGCAGTACTATGTCTCCTACCAATGCTATGATGTATATGCAATGATCAGCCCTGTTTTAGAGAAAAGTATAGTTGAAACTGTTTCACAACTCTTTATTGTAGTTGCATACTTTGATAAAATCATCAAGTTAAAGACAAACAAGCAGCCATTTTTTTAAGTTGGCACACAGAAGAAACACCAGGAAGAGACATAATTTAAAACATCCTGACATTTCCATGTATAACTCACAAAAAGTCACGTGAGCAAGTCAAAAAACTGATTAACCTCATTCAATTACTGAAAAATCAAGCCTGAGAGTTTGCATGTGGGTGAATGGAGCCAAACTTTACGAGTCAGTAAAAAGGGCGAGGCACTGGCAGCCCTAGTCAGACGAGGACATCTGGTCAGTGGCTGAGAAACAGGACACTGGAGAAACCCTCCCGTCAAGTCGCTGGGCAAACCTATACCTCTTTGAGGTGCACTGCGAAGAAGCCATCATTCTGTGAGCTCATGGAGACTTTGGTCACATCCACCAGGGGAACCTCAGACTTTATCTGCCCAGACTTTTGGTCAGCAAGGAGGAGATTACTGTTTGTTAAGAGGAAAATCCTGGATGAACTCTGAAATAAGAAAAAAAAAGGTACATAAAACCAATGACCCCAAATACTCTAAAATGGCCCATAAGTGGAAAGCTTTATTTCCAGAAATACACATTTTACCCTGGTATCTTTTAGCAAATATATACCTATATAAATTGAGAACACATGAAAGGACAGAATTAGTGTGTTTTTAAGAATTGTGCGTGAACACACGCACACGCACACACACACACACACACAGATGCACATGTGGAGGCTAGCAGAGGACACTGGGTGTCATCCTCTGTCGTCCTCTTATTCCCTCGAGAAAGGGTCTCTCAATGAACTAGACCCTCTCCATTTCTGCTAGGCTGGCTGGACAAGATCCCAACAAACCCAGAAAGATCTTCACCCTGCAATGCAGGGCTCACAGGCATGCCGGGCTTTGAACATGGGCATTGGGAATTCAATCTCAGGTCCTCATGCTTGCATAGCAAGTGCTTTTACCCACTGAGCTGTCTCCCTAGCTCTCATTTTAAATTTGTAAGCATTTCAGAGGATAGCAAAATTTTACTCAAGCTTAGGGGTAAGGACAGATTTCCTCTACAGTTAACTCTATCAGACTATGAAATACGAATAATAGAATTCAGAAAACTAGGAACAACTCTCAAGTGATGCGGGTCCTTAAATGTCAAGCTCTTTACCTTCCCATTAGCTCGGTTAATTTTGTTCACAACTTCAGCAATAATGATCTTTTCTTCTATGGCCTCTTTGAGTTTCTTATACTTTGGGTTTTTGTTGATTTCCAGGTAAGCTCCTTGGAATGGTTGCCCAACACTGTAGGGAGAAAAAAATCCTACACCTTAAAAATGGTTTCAAATGCAAGTACCACTGGCAAAAGGAAACGAGTCAGCTGATCTTAAGGACTAGTTGACAACTTCGTGAAAAGTTACCTCAATTTATTTTACATATTATACATGGACCTGTCTGAATGTAAGTTAGAAATGAAACCTTAAACCTGTTTCTTTTTAAAAAAATTTTTGATTGATTTATTTTTATTTTATGTGTATGAGTGTTCTGCCTGCATGTAAGTGCACCTGTGTGTGCAATGCCTGCACAGGCCAGAAAAGGGAACTGGATCCCCTGAAAGTGGAGTTATAGGCAGTTGTTAGCTGCCATGTGGATGCTGGGAATTGTAAGAGCAGCAAGTGCTCTTAACCACTGAGCCATCTCTCTAGCCCCTCAAATGTATTTTAGAAGAAAGCTGTGGCATTTGATAGATGGGACTTTGGTAAAAAACTTGTGACATGCAACAAATAGGACAGAAATCACTAACGATACAGCCAGACTTAAGCACATTGCCTTGTACAAAGGAAATGGCAATTTCTTCTTATATTCTAATAGAAAGATAACAGCTGCTCACAAAAGATGCACTAACAACTTTAAACACTGTGTGACAATGAAAAAAAAAAGCCAAGATCTTTATTGTCATTTGTTCCAAAGAATTTCATTTTCTTACACAGAATAAGAAAATCAATGTCTTCTGGGGAAGGAAGGGCAGCTCTAGGGTTGGCAATCACTTCAGAAGGAAACTATTTAGTGCTTCATTTACCATGGAACTGGCTCTAAGCAGGTGACCTTTAAGAGGAAAGACCAACCCCCCCACTAGGATGTGCTCTGTAAGGTGACAGGGACTCCTACAAGTCAGAGTGTTCTTTCAAACTACTTCTGCTAAGAGTGTAATGATGTAGGTAACTTAAGTGTGATGGCCCTAAGGACCCTGGGTGACTCCCTCTGGGAGGTTTCTTTAAAGATACCAGCACCATGAAAACAAACCCTGCTGCTCCATATGCTTTGCAAGCTTCATTTTGACTTCAATTCTGGCAAGGAGCACAGAAGACTTGAAATGCTTGTGTTGTGGGTAGAGGCTCAGGGGAGAAAAAAAATCCACGTGGGTGGTCAGCCTTTCTCAGCTCCCAGGATCTACCAGGCTGAAGCCATGGGTGCTGCTGCTTCACAGCCTGGGAAGGCAAATTCCACCTCTCCCACTGGCGGGGGTGAGTGTGCCACCCTCCCTAAACACTGACACACTACCCAGAAAGGACTTGGCTTGAAGTTGACTTTTCTATGTTCGCAGCCAATCATGTTTTTAATAATAAAAAGCACTAAGAGCCTAATTTTAGTTAGCTTCCTCAGTACCTTATTTCACAGCCTCCAGTTTCTAAAGTCTTCTATGGGAAATGTTTAAGAACATTTATATTCTCTAATTTAAGACTTTATAAAGAAAAGGCTGAATAAAATCAGCTGCTGCTGAAAGCATACGGGCAACTTTTCTGCTTAAATATGCTTCATATAGGAGGCACTTTGGATAGCTTTGGATTTATTCACTGTTTGACTTAAGGGAGTACAAACCACCTTAAGCAGCCAAATAAGCTAACCAAGGAAACTGTGCCATTTAAAATATTTAAACCCAATGAGCCTGGCGACTGTGTTCATTTAATCCTTTCATAAACACAGAAACAATACAGATACATAAAGTACACATGACTACTTGGTATAGAATACATTTTTATTTCTAGACCATTCTCTAGGAAAAGCTAAAAGTCATTAGAGATTTTTGTTTGAAATTACATAACCTACTTGTTTATAAATTCCAGATGAAGCAGGGATTGTGGGGAGAATGACGAATGTAGGATACACAGGAGTACTTGGATACAGTCTAGCAGGGGCTTGACTTGTCAGCTTGCAATGTGTTTGTTCTTTTTCTGAGTACACACTGCCCACAACAAAGGAACTGAACTTTTGCAAAGGCCATAAAAGTCATGACCAACTAGTTAGCAGACCAAAGGACACCACAGACCCATGCTTAAGGGACATCCCAAAGAATAATGAACTGTCGCACTCTCTCACTGACCTTGTAAATGAGCTTCTGACCTAGCTTACTATCAGCAGAACACTGGAACAGTGATTATAGTTTACTGCAAAAGGAAACTCAAAAACAGACTGTACAATCCAAATTCATCCTAATAGCCTATATAATTTTTATTTTGAACCACTTTCAATTATCTGCTAAAAGATTAAAACTAAGGCCAATGGAACAAAACCAAAAACTGTTCATCTTACTTTGTTCCTCACCCCATGGATGCCAGGGGACTCTGAAGTGGTTTACACATTAAGTATCATTCATCTGTTATGGAAATTAAGCCCCAGTAGAAAATGCCCACAGATAATTTGAAGGAAAATTAAAACACTGGTATTTATACATAAAGTCAAAACATACCTAGAAGGGTATAAAGCTTTCTTGTCTTTGAAGAGTTCACTGGCCTCTAGTTTCTCTTCATAAATGAGCTTCTGCTGGTCTGTGAATTGGTCCCTGTATTTTTTACACTGTGAGATAAGAGAATAAACAAAAAGAATTACATACAAATAACTAGTCATTCTTATGCTAAATCTACTGAACAGCAAGAGTAACTGTGCAAGTCATCAAACATTCATTTAAAAAGACAAACCCAGGCTAGAGACATGGCCCAGCAGTTAAGAGCACTAGCTGCTCTTGCAGAGGACCCAGGTTCAATTCCCAGCACCCACATGGTGGCTAACAATCATCTATAACTCCAGTTTCAGGGAATCCAACACCCTCTTCTGACATCTTATAGGCACTGCATGACACAGGTGCATTTACATAACATGTAGGCAATACACTCATACACACACAAAATTTAAAAATAATAAATAAAATATTTTTAAAAGACAAACCCAGCAGACAGTAGCAGGGATATCAGAGTATAAGGGCTCTAGTTAGGGGAGGGAGGCTATGGGAGGGTGCTATCTGGGAAGTGGGTGTATAGTCCAATGAGATGGTTTGGGATTTCTGTGTGATATACACACATACCCCAAAAAAAAAAAAAAAAAATCAACAAATTTTAAAAAAATGTATTATATTTGAGGAGGAAGCATGGAAATTTACGTCATGCTAATTAGTAGAGGTGATAAACAATACCATTGAAATCTGCCCGATGACTTTATAGACATACACAGGCACCAGGGATCCAAGTGCAACCGATTATGACTAGTAATAATCAGATACATACAGATTAGAGATGCAAGAGCCAGCATCTCAGTGTTAGTAGCAAAAACCATGAGTCTGTTTGCAAGGAGCAATGTATTCTAAAATGAAATGGAGATCTATTTTAAAGGTTAAAAACTCATCCAACTTTATGTCTTACAGGGCTTATACTGAGTTCAATAATATATAACTATATTAATACAACTGTGAACCTAGAAACTTGAACCCACTTGTGAAAGAGATGGATGTACTGTTGCTCTGGAGTGTGTTACTGAATATGTTAAAGCTGTACTGAAATGCTTCTTCTAATCATGTAGTTATTAAAAAAAATTTTAAATGCTTCCTTTTCTTATGAATCAGATTTAAAGAGTACAGAGATCATGGATTCAAACTATCTTATTATCTAAGCCAGAATATCTGGAGAGAAGGATCCAAGTGCAACCAATTATGACTAGTAATAATCAGATAAATAAAGATTAGAGATGCATGTGCAAACATCTAAGTGTTAGTAGCATTCAAAATGAGTTTTTCTGTATGAAACAGTATATTTTAAAATGAAATGGAGAGCTTTTTTAAAGGCTAAAACCCCATTCAGTTTTATGCCTTATAGGGTTTATACTGAGTTCAACATTGTATAACTGTAATAATTCAACTGCAAACCTAAAAATGTACAGCCAATTTTGTAAGAGATGCAGCCTAGCTCAGAAAATTGTTATTGAATATGTCAATGCTGATGTAATGAAATGCTTCTTCTAAGTATGTGATTATTAAATAAATAATTAAATAAAAAAAGACAAACCCACTTTAAATAGCTGGTCTTGGGGAAATTCTATACACTATTATTTGTGTTGAAGAATTTGGGATGCTTCTTCAAAACATAACAGGGCCTATGCAGTACATACCCTTCCAGGAATCTCAGTTTGTTCTGCTACAATGTAAGTCCCAAAGGATCTCCAGTCCTGAGGCTGGCACCTCTCAACAGAGACTCCTGGGAAATAACACTGTGCATCACAGTATCACAATGCCAGGAAGATTTACACATACAACCCTCTGACTCAAAATCTTGACAAAACAATACTTAGCCTTTCTACATGGTATGGACTCCTACTTTCTATTCTACTGTATTTCATTTTAAAATGCTGGTAAGAGCTGGACATGTTTGGGCACACCTGAAACCTTAGCACTCAGGAGCCCGTGGCAGTATTGAGTTCAAAGCCAGTCTGGGTCACATACCAAGTTTGAGGGCAACTTGAGCAAGATCCTACCTCAAAAATAAACAAACATATACATACCTTGGTAGCCAGTACTAAACTGATTTCATGACCCAGGAACATTTTAGCAATCATGTACAGTCTGAAAAACACTGCTCCCAATTCACTTTATAATGTCTAAAGGGACCTGGAAACTCCCTTCACTCTGACTTTGGGGATACAGTGAAGGTTAACATGGCTGGCCAGAGGAGCAGGCACAGATTTTTCAGCTTTGTGTCCAAGGAATTGAGCTACAGGTGGGGTTAAGTCCCTCCACTGAAATGGCTCTAGAAGAAATGTGAGTGCCACAGGTGTCTCTTCCCATGGCAAAGCTCCCCAGGGGAGTAAACAGCCTTCTCCCCCAAGCTCTCTCCCATGGGAGGAGAGAGGAGAGAGCAGGGATAGCACAGCGCAGGGAAGGCCGCAGCACTAGCAGCTCCCTCCTCTTATATCTAAAAATGGTTCCCATGGCAGTCTCAAGAGACGAGTAATTGAGGGGCTACTGACTCTGCTAAAGAACAGAACTTGAAATCTACTAATCACATTAATTAGCCATGATATCACTCTTATGATCAAGTCTACGTGGCTGGGCAGGAAAGAACTGCCTGGAAGATACATCCACTGGGCACTCCTTTACCAAATAAGCCCTTCTAACTAATGATGTTATAACATCTGGTAACTGTACACATTCAGCATTCCACATATCAGTGAAGCTATTGATAGTCTTGCCATGAGAAAAGGCAGCACCAGTGTCCATGTTCCTCAGGAAGTTAGTTCAGTGTTTACCCCCACCTGTACCTCAATTCCTTAGACCACTCAGATGAACTAGCAAGTATACCATGTACCCCCAAACTTGTATCACACATTCCATGCTCATATGAGCCCGGAAGAGCTATAAGGCAATATAAAATACACTTTCAGTTTCCCTTTATTTGGGGTAGAACATACTTTGTCCTTCACAAATGTAATGCTTTTCTTTCTAGTCCGAAGTGCAAATGTTCATATGTGTACTGATAAATATATTTAATAAATCTGGGAATGTAAATGCATATTATTAGTAGGATTTAACTACCTTATTTGAAGATGTTCAAATTTAATGATTTTTATCTGCAGTGTTCCTTCAGATAAACAGGAAAATAAGCAAAACTGAACTACTCAAGTCGCCTGGAAGCTGAAAGGGAAAGTGAGCCACAAACAACTCCTTCCAACCTGGTCAAGGAATGGGACACAAGCAGGGCCCAGGCTCCTGCAGGGCTTCCCACAGAAAGATTGGCACGGGAAAAAGCTCCGAGGTGCTCAAGTCCTCAAGTCACCCTTGTCAAGGTGAAAGAAGCGATGCCAAAGGTTTGATTTTTACCTAACAGCTTTCCAACACTCAAAGATAATCTTTGAAAAAATGTTGCAGATTTTACCCTCCACAAGTGGAAAATTCTTTTGAGCTCCTTGTGAGTTGAATCCAAGAACAAGTAAGGTCTGGGCGGCCAATTTTTGTCTATTGGTGACAAGGAAGGCATTCTAGTTTTCATTTCCAAGAAGTATTTTTGCACCTGTATTGGGTTTGACAGAAAAATTTTAGATGAGGAAAATATACCAGAGAAGATATTATGTTATGTGCTCTGTGCTCAATCAAATCAGCCTTTAACAGAATTTATCAGTTTTAGTCCATACAATTTTTATACCCTCTGGGAAGTCAATTTCACTCTTGTACCAGCTAGGGAAATGTGAGTTTCACCAAATGGTTATTAGAAAAGATGACTTCTGACACCAATAGTCTCATTAACACAGTCCCAACACTGCATCACTGCAGAGCTGTGGTGTTTGACAGGGAGTCAACGACAGTTTGTGGCTATTTATACTTAAATTTTAAGTATAAATAAAATTAAATTAAAATTAAATAAACCATCTAGTCCATCAGTCACACTGATACATAACTAATGTGGATAGTGGCTATTCTCTTGTACCTGAAAGTTGTAGAACACATTCATCCATGTACAAAGTTCTAGACAGCAATGCTATAGAGCACAGATGGTCACCAACTTAGAATGGCTCAACTTATGAACTTTGGACTTTACCATGGTATAAGGGCAATGTGCACTTAGAAGCCACACTTTGCATTCTGATGTTTTTCCTGGGGCAGTGAGGTACAGTGGAAATGTTCTCTTGTGATGCTGGGCTGTAAATGTAGGGCCCAGCCAGCCATGCTATCAGGACAGGCAACTGAGAACTGACAGGTTTTTTATGTAGACCATGTTTCTGAGCTGTGATGTTTGGTAGGTTAGGTTCATTAAATGCATTCTGTTTTGTTTTGAGTTTTCTCTTTTGTCTTTTTGAGACAGGGTCTCCCTGTACCCATAGCTAGCCTGGAACTTGCTATGTAGACCAGGATGGCCTCTGTCTGACAAGAGATCCACCTGTCTCTGCCTCCCAAGTGCTGGGATTAAGACACGTGCCACCACACCCAGCTTCAATGCATTCTTGACATATGGTATTTTCAACTTAGGATGGGGTTGCTGGGATATAACTCCATCATATGCCAAGGATCGTCTCTACTTAACACATGCCAGGCACTGGAAAAGTGCGTTTTGTATCATTACTCAAGTTAAATCCTCATATAACCAAATAAGATCCTTAGAAGTTATATGCTAGAGTCATAAATCTATAAGCATCAATGCAGTGTACAAATACTTAAGTATTTGTACACTTTCACCACAATACATTCTTCTCTGAAAGCAGGACAACTCCAGAATCCAGCCCCTTCACCCAGCTATCCACTAACCTATTCACCAAGCCTGCCCTCCACTGCTCATAGCAGTTTAACAGGGCAAAAACTGGCTTTCTTTGGTTCACTTTCCTCAGTTTTCTCTAGCAAATAAAATGAAAAGTTATCAATCACAGGCTGCTAACGTTCTGACACAATTCTATCTGGACTTAGGGGACATGATACGAAAGGTCATCACTGATGCCCTTTTATCGTTGTGATTAATCATTATCCAAAAATGTGGATTTTCAAAAGTCACATTTTACCGAGTTGATAATACTAAGTTGTTAATCTAAAAATGCTAACTAATCATACATATAAAGTACCAACTTACGATTCTTTGAAGTGTAAACTCATAGATTTTCTTTCCAGCATTAGCTCTAAAGAATTTCCTGTACTCCCTACGTACCTTTAAAGGAAGCAGATTGATGGTTAGAAAGTGTAGCACATGCTCATAATGACACGTCCCTTTACAAATGAAAGTATATGGACCATGTGTATTTATAAATGTCTTTTCTGGATGGAGTAAACTAAGGGAAGCAAACCCAGACAGTGGCTTTTAAATCAGAGAAAAAGAAACTAAGAGAAACAAAATGAATTGATATTTTACTCCTATTAGTTTTTACATAGTCTAATGATTTGACATGAACATTTTACAAGAACAGCCACAAACCTGTCACAAATTAAAATACATTTTATAAAATATACTGGTAATTTCCCCTTCAAAAGAACTATATTGAAATTCCCAGAACCTTGCATATAGACATAAGACTTTAGTACTATGCCCTTAGAATCAAATGTAGCTGAAAGTAAGAATTTTAGAAGCTATTCAACTACCATTGTCTTTCACTCAATTGCACAAAATTTCCTCTCATCTTACTCAAATCAAACATCATACTTAATGCTATCACAACACTTAAAGACATCATAAGGTTTTAATTCATAAACTTTCCCCATGCCACACTGTCATAATCAACTTCATATAATAACATCTAATAACTAAACAAATGAGGCGTTTATTAGATTAATGAATGACAGTTAAATTTTGAAGCTGAGAGGGAAATACTAAAAATATTTCCTATCATTCAGATATAAATGGGAGAGCTAGAAATTAGCAAAATATTAGCCTGTTTGTGTAACTCAGATGCTATGTACCTCCAGGGTTCTAAGTTTAAATACACGTTTAAAATATTTGTACAATGAAGGATTCAAGACAGAAACCTACAAACCAAATTCAGTTTGTAGATAAAGATTTTATGCAAGTTTTTAAGTTAAAAACCTCACAGAACAGGTTAGACTGCAGGTGTAGCTTAAAATTTTTTAAGATCTAGTATCAGTAAGTCCCACTGATACAAGACAAGGACCAGGTGAACTTTTGTTGAAGAGATCTGCAGGCTCCAAACTACATGCATCCAATTGCTCCTAATCTATCTGCTGCCTGTAAATCTGGGAAATGCTTAGTTTTGCTTGACTTCTAAAAAAAGCAGCTAAAGAACTTGTTCAGAATTCATTAAATAGAACATCTGTTGAATTCATTTTGAGGTTACTTCTTAATTATGTTAAGATACTCATAGTAACCAAAAATGATACTTTACTAAGAATTTGTAAGCGGAATTTCAAGGGGAGATGCAGATCATTCAAAACAATACTCAAGGACATTTTTGAGGGCTGTTCAGATTCAGAATCAATGATTCCTCAGCTCATTCTCCAATATTCAGTGTAAGATTAAATGTTATTGGACTAAAATGAACCTAATGAAGAGGAATAGGGTGAAAAGGAGCCTAATCATCCTCAAAAGGCAATGTGGTGACTCTTGGGATTTCTTAATTACTAACAGTCGGAAGACCAAATCCCACCCTGAAGGTTTTCAGAGTTTTGAATCAAATTTACTTATCTCCTACGAGTGCCTTTACGTACTGTAGGAAGTACTATTTTGAAATAAATCTACCCTAATCACAGCTGAATTTTATGGTTCTTTTTAACTGAATGACCTCAGATTCATCTCACTCACCCAAAGTCTGCTGATGAAAACTCTGAGATACCTGTGCTGAGCAACCAGAATGCTTGGTCACTTTGCAGAAAGCTCCATTCTAGCCAGCCCTCAGGGGAGCAGCCCAGGCCACTCCCACTCACCTGCTGGTTACTATGGATGGAAGGTTAGTTTCTGACTCAAGGACTATGATCTATCTCATGATTTTTTTTTTCTTTTTTTTTTTTGTCTTTTTGAGACAGGGTCTCCTTATAGCCCCAGCTGTCCTGGAACTCACTATGTAGACCAGGCTGGCCTCAAACTCACAAAGATCCACCTGCCTCTGCCTCCCAAGTGCTGGGATTAAA
>NW_008340588.1:5972128-6026969 GCF_000622305.1 Nannospalax galili
AAGGCATGAGCCACCACGCCCGACTTGTCTCATGATTTAAAAAAAAATTATGGTCATAAAGAGAACATTAAAAACACAAAACAAAGTATCTCAGATAAAACTTTAGATAAAATATGTCACATTGCACCCATTATTCAAAGAAATTAAAATCACATTAAAATGAGAAAATTAGCTTTTTTGTTTTCCCTCAAAAAGTATCAAAATTAGGCAAGCTGACAATTTACAAGGCTGCAGACCATCAGCAAGCGCCGTCAGCAGTTGTCTTGGGTTAGTAGCTAGGCTTTATGGAATTCACCCTGGGCAGGAAGAAGAGGTGGAGGAAGTACCTTCAGTCCAAGCCAGTAAGCCCAAATGACAGCAACTGCATGCTTACGCCTAGCCTCCTCCTTCAAGCGTTTCAATTCCCTTCGAGCCTAGAATGTTTTAGATAGTAAGTAAAAGAGACAGCCCAATGCAGGCAGCACAAACGACAGAAAAAGTTACCCCCATCGAACAGGAGAGTCAATTTTTGAGTAGGATCTGCAGACAGCAGAGAACAGTAAACAATCATTTCAACCCAAGGAATCGGTGTCAAGCTGGTGCGGCTGCCTGTATTTCGTGCACTGGGATTCTGTTCCAGGCCAGGGCAATTGTGTGGCACCCAAGGGCATTCCCTCTCCACCCGTCACTTCCATTCTTTTCCCTCTTTCTCCTTTGTCCCCTCTCCCTCTACAGTTCTTTCTCTACACTTGCTCAACCCTCTTACGGAAGCCTCATAGCAGATGCCTCTCAGTCTACTGCTGTTACTCCCTCAGTGGGCTTCCCTTTTGCTGGTAGCACAAGGGGCTGAAGGAGTTATGAAACAGTTCTTCTGTTTGGATGAACAAAAAGACAACCAATTAAAAAATGGCAAAAGATAAAAACTGTGTCAAACAAAAACGTGAAACCAACAAAGAAGTTCTTTCCAATTAAAAAATTAGAAGTGGCATGTACAAAAATTAAATTTCACTGGGGTAAGTAGAGAACAGTGGCAGAGTGGTTGCCTAACATTCAGAAGGGCCTGGGATCAATCCCCCATACTGCCAAAAACACATAAATAAAATAAATTTTAGCTAAGATCTCCAACAGTGAAATATACATAGACTGGAACAGCACAAAAAGTGAAATAACTTACAGGCTGAAAAATTACTCTCATGGAAAAATTAATCTTAGGCATGCTGTTTTAAAAGACAGTTAGGCATTCATTTTCTAAGACATTACAATAGTGAGACTGGGGAATAAGCTCAGTGGCAGAACAGTTTATAAGCACGTTCACCTGTTAGGACGCTTGCCTTAGTTGACTAAGTACATACTTAGGTTTTCACTTATTTTTAGAAAAACACAAACAATTGTGGTCAGCATTTGGCAAGCCAAGTTGCATATATAGCCCCCAAAGTTGACTTTTCTAATTTTTTTCTCACAAGATGGGCTTAAAATGTTGATACGGTAGACTTAAAAACACAGGACTCTGTAGATTTTTGTGTTTCTAACTGGAATACACATTTTTAGCAACTGTGACCTTTGATTTTTCTAAGTAACAAAAACATCTAAAAATCTTGTCCCTTGGGGTATGTGAAATGTTCACAGAGCCCAGGACTCAGCCTGGGGATTAGTGAGAGTGTTTCAGGAGGCCTTTGTTTCTGAAAACAAACAGCCCATACTGAAATTCCTAGGATTCTTAGTGGCAAGTAGGAACACAGTTTTCCATGAAATCAGATGATCACTTTTTGCACATGTAACACTGGTGGCTTACAATAATCATTAGCTGCCAAGGTCAGCCTGAAACGCAACTTCATTCATAGATTAATTTTTTTAAGGCATGCGTCACAGGCATTCTATTGTCAGCACTCTGTAGAAGACAAATTCAAATCCAGTCTTAGCATTCTCCACGTGCTCCCCCCTGTAAAAAAGTACCCCCTAAAACTAACCAGCATAATTAGTGGACAGTAGGCCCCAACATGCAAGTTTCTTAAGAGGTTTATTTTGGGAGACTGTGATTTTGTTGTTTTTTAAAAAGCAACTATGCTCAAGCCTCATTAGTAAGGTTAGTTTTCTTGGCTGCACATGCTGAAGCTTCCTAGGCACACTACTGTCGCTAACGCCTCCAGGTTAACCGGGCTAAGAACATGCACAGGGGTCAGCCACTACTAACTGCAATTCTTCATCCCTGCTACACTAGAGAGAAGGGGTGGTTACTGCAGAATTTCAGGACGGAGTGATGGGACGTGTGCATCAAGTACCTTTGATCCAAGCCAGAAAGCCCAAATAACTGCAATAGCATGTTTATTTCTAGCCTCCTCCTTCAGCCGTCTCAGTTCCCTTCGCGCCTGTGGTGCATTTGAAAAGGAGTTAGAGAGAAGTTTAAGGCAGGAAAGGTTACTGCTGCTTCCCAATGGAGAAGAAAAAAGAAAGACACCAGTCACCACTGATGGTAAACGCAAAAGCATGTGCCGCCACCCACACCAAAATGTTGGAAGGAGCGAGAGGCAAGTGCGTGCTCAGTAGCTAAAGCCAGTGAAACATCTTCTGCCCCTAGTCTGAGGGTCCTCTGTCCCACGTGTGTTCCTCCCAGCGCACCGCCCTCCTCAGGACTTCTGGTCTACCTGGGTGCCGTGCCAATACGCTGCGATGGTGGTGGCTGCCTCCTTACAGCGCTTTTGGTGCTTTAGTTCTCGCAGGATTTTCCGAGCCTATGGTACAGAAATCATCCCCCAAAGAGAACATTTTTTAAAAAGAAATTTACAGTGACTGGAAAATGGTCTCCAAAGAGATGAGAGTCCAAATAAACACAGTCCGGTGAAACAACAGCTTAGAGCAAGGAGAAACTGTGACTGGAGACACTGGGCATCACCGGTGACACCGCACGCACACGATGCACACACACACACACACACACACACACACACGAGGCAAGTAATACGCATAAAATAAAAATTAAATCTTAAAAAGAAACCAGTGGCTGCTTTCCAATCATTTCTGAAAACTGATTTTATAGGGACAGGAGAGCGTCTGGCTTGGATGCCCCGCTGGTGACAGTCTCACTGTAAGTGCTCACATTCACGTTGTCATATTAACTGGGGAACAGCCATGTCCTTGGGTTGTCTAGGGCCTAGACAAAAGCCAGTCTCCTTTGTAGCCCAGGCTGTACTCTCTGAAGAAGCCCCAGGCCTAGGCACAGTCTCAAGGTCTGTCCTCTGGATCTAGACCATCCATGAAACCTCTTAGTAGGGTACTGATCACAAGAAATTCTGAGCACAGATTAGTAAATAGCAAGATTTCTATAAATTCTTCTGGCTCTGCAAGTCACATGACTATCACAGCTACTAGACTTGTCCATTACAAACCTAGAGTAGACCTTGAGTAGTCAAAACCATCTGAAATAAGTGAATATGGGCACATTTGAATATATCTCATTTAGGGCTACTAACTTCACATTTCACATAAGTATCACATGCTACAAATGCTCTTCTTTTGCTTTTTGTGGTTCAAAATGGTTCAAAAATATACAAACCATTCTTGAATTGCAGGTTGTATGAACTTGGAACACCAGCTAGATTTGGTCAATGGATTTGGCCTGTGGTCCATAGTTCACTGACCCCTGAACAAAGCCTAGCAGGAAGGACCTGGAACCAGGTCAGGCACCGTGACCACCTTCTCATCCTCCCACCACATCCCTAGTCAGAGCCCAGGATCCCTCAATCATTATGGGGCGGCTGCAGGATGGTCATCATTAAGTCATGGAAGGTTGGGCTAGAGGTGCTAAGCCCCAGCAGGAGTCAAGGGCACCAAAGAAGCAGCTTATAAGAGAGTCTTCTGGAATGCAGTTTCTCTCAAAAGCGAGGGGCACGAGAATATTGAGATCATATACAATATTATTTCAAGGACTTCCTGCTTAGAGAACAAAGCTCTCAAAAAAGAAAGCTGATTAGAAGGAAGCAGGGAAGACATGGTCAACAGGACCCCCTGCCTGGCCCATAATATTTACCCTTTCCATTTGGTATGACTGTTTACAGGAAGTATCTCCTGCAGGGTAAGCCTAAAGACATCACCCTTTGTGAAGAACCTAGCCCCCACAAAAAATAAAGCACACTTCTTTGAAACTCACCTTCCAGCCCCGGATATAAGACTGAATCACCAGAGCAGAACTCTTTATCTGCTGATACCTCTTTTGTTGCTGTAAGATGAAAGGGTGAGATATGAATAGTTGTATTTGCATAGCTGTCATGGTGGTCTCTTACAAGGCCTGAGAACTTAAAGCAGTGGACCCCTGACTAGTACACACTTCTGGAAACAAAGAAACTGAAATGCTACATAGTCCAAAATTATTACAACCAATCCACAGTACGTATCAAGGATGCCAAATACGAGAACTTCTCATTGGTGTAGGTCCCACCATTATCAGGGCCTGTTCTTTGTAGCATGCTGTCATAGCAGAGTCCACACTGTCCATTATCAGGAAGATTCTCTGAATGAACCCACTGACTTCTGCATCTGCTTTGGAGAGTTTTCTTTCTTAGTATCATTTTTTTTTCCACCATGCAACTTACTGGGCTGGCCCACCTCTAACCTCCCAGTTCTTCTTAGGGTTGCTGTTTTTACTCAGCTTCAACTTGGGAAATCAGGTAAAAATTTCAGAACACTACTGAAACAAAATTTAAACAGTTGAGGCTCTGTGTCTGACTGCATCCTTATTTAGAAGGACTGGCCAAAGACATATGTCAACACTGTGAAATATACACAACCACAACAAGCTCAATGATGCCTCAGACAGGGAACTGCTTGGGCTACTCCCCCTAGAAAAGTGAGCTCTTGGAATGGCTTAGAATGGATGCTACAACTGGGGCATCTGTGATAAAAACTCAAATTGTTTCAAAATAGGAAAGTCAGGCTGTTAACCTGAGATTGCTTAGTTCCTGTTCTCAAAGATGAGAGATGATTTCCAGGAACCTAGGGTCCATCTTGAAAGATCAGAGGTAATGGAGGGAGAGGGGAAGCTGCATAGTTTGGCTATGAAGTGTCATTCCAAAAGGCTTGGGTACTGAGGGGGAGTCCCTAGCGGTGGCATTATTTTGGGAGGTGCTGAAAACTTAAAAAGGGAAGACCTAGCTGGAGAAAGTGTGTCACTGGGCATGCTTCTGAAGGTTACATCTGGTCTCTAGTCTGTCTTTTTTCCCTCTGTCCCTCAGATTCTCTTTCATACCCACTATGAGATGAGCTGCCCCTGCCACATGATCCTGCCAACATGATTTTCTACCTTAGCACAGTCCTGTGATCAACAGCTTATTTGACCTACGGACCAAAGCAACTGAAACCATGAGTCAAAATAAATCCTCCCTTCAGTGGTTAGGTATTTTGTCATAGCTTCAAAAGGTTTAACACAGCAGGTGAACCAAAATGGGATGCCAGGAGAAAAACCAGGAGAACCCTGGAATTCAAGACACACTTCCTGGGTCTCAGTTTTGTCAGTTGCCAAAGGAAAGGCCAGGAAATTTCTAAGCTTCCTCATAGAGTAATATTCTAAGCACAAATGAATGAGCTATATCTACAACATCTCAACACCACCTCTGACATCTACTTGGTATGAATAGCTTCCTTTTATTCATTCCTAAGTATTCTGAAAATAACCACTCCTCACTTTAAACTTTATCTCAAGGAATACTGAAATATCATAAAATATGGAAGAATTTTAAAATAATCAGTACTTGAAAAGAAGCACTGGGGAAATCTTGGGTTATTTGGTGAAACACAGGTAAATCACTGACTTGAATAACACAGTTAACTAGTGGAGATATTTAGTTCAAAGTTGAAATGATGTAACACTAGAGAGAAGTTCATGCTTTCTCTGAAAATTGGGCTACTATTTTACATTCAACAAATATTGCTTGTAACTCCTACAATTGTATCTGGTGTCTTCTTTTTTCACTCACTGATATAAAAGCTCTGTACTGAGAAGGAGGGTACAAAAAGTACTTAATATTGCTGGCCTTTGCATTGCCTACTGTTCTCCTCCTGACCAAGGAGCCCCTCCTCGGGTCCTCCTGGCCATCCTGCCTATACTTATACACCTCTCCACATTATTCTCTATCTCAAGTCTCTTCATCCTAGATCTTGCAAGTTGCAACTGTTTTACTTTGCTTGGATGCTTACTATCCCTTGCTAAATATAAACTTTATCAAGTAAAGAACTGGGCTGTTGAGTCTACCCTGCTATTCTCAGAAAACAGTAGGTGTTTTGAAGCTGCAGAATTTAAGTTGGATAAATTAAATTCAGTATTCTCTCATCTGGATTTTCTTCATGATCCCAAAAAGCGCTTCTTGAAGGTGAGCTATCTGTTGATCTTCCCTTCTCAGGTAAACAGAAAATAGCCTTATGACTCTGCAAGGAGTTAAGAAGCACTGCTGTGCCCACAGAGGATAATCCACAGCCCCTGGGCGGGTGACAACAGTTCCATGTATCTTAACAGAATGGACATGGACGATCCTACCATTCACATGTTCATATTGTAAGACTTGTAGTCTGGCTGTAGTCTTTTAAACTAGAATATGCACTTTTAAAATATTCTAATTTTGCCTTATAGTAAAACTTCTTTTTAGCTGCAAAGAAGGGAGAATACACTAAATGGACTTGACTGCAAATGTAATTCATTTCCCAATTCACTATACAGCAGAGACACATAGAATGAAAAAAAAAAAAAAGAAAAAAGGAAGCTATGTTTCTTACCATTACAATTCATTTTGCAAGAACAAAACCTAAGTTTAAGCAAGACTACAGGGGTAAACCTAGGGCATGCCTGGAACAAAGCACAGTCACTCAAGTCATAAATTCCCAAAAGGAAGATCTGTATTAATTGAGTACATATTCTTTACTATTAAGTCATTTTCCATAGCTATTAGGCAATATCTGATAGCTAAAAAAAAAATCAAATCCTTTAATCCAAGCCAGAGTTCTACTAAAACAGTTTCTGTGCTCTAGAATTAAAGTTATCTTCAACACTGCCACAAAAAAATACAACCAGCACGTCATAGAAAACTGACCCAACCACAGTGAAAGGTCAAACGACACAGTTTTCTCTACTCTGATAACAAAATCTGAGGTAACTTTCCCACTTATTCCTCAATCAGTGGAAAGTAATGTGGAATTCTAAACTCGAGCTCTGAAACTGTCTTGGGCTCAAATCCAAGCTCTGCCACTAACAGCTATGGGTGACTTCTTAGAAAAAAGAATCATAAGGGAATGCTTCTTGTAAGTTTGTTGGGAGACCTGGTTATACAGAAATTATATACATAGAAAGTACATCAAGAATGTTGACAAGTTAGTATGTTATGTCACAATACCATGATGGACTTACCGCGTATCTCCTGTACCAGGCAGCAATCACAACTTGGCTTTTTTTCATGAGCAGGAAGTGTGTCCGGCATTTCCACCCTCGATAAATCTTCTGAATGAGAGTGGCCAAGTCTTCAAGCCGCTGCTTCCTTAGGTCTTCTAATTTGAATAACTAGAAATGATAGACAGACTTAGCCAAAGTCCTCCAAAACCTTCTGGTACACATGAAAGGAATTCTCAGGAGGCAAAATGCCTTGATGTGGAAATTAGCTACTTGAATGATACGCAGTATGGATCACAGCACATGAGGAAAATATTTTGATGGGTTCATGAAAGATTCAGTTATTCTAGTGATTCAAAATGCATGACCCATCAGAGAAGGGTTGAGATGAACCTGAGTTGACCAGCACCCTGCTCCTGAGGATGCAAACTACCTCAGGTAGAAACTCTGAGTACCAGCATGAAATTCAAAGTTTCAGAAGCTAGAGCAATTTAAATTTCAGATTTTCAGGTTAAGGATGGATAGCCAATAAAGCCAACACAAACACTTCAAAACGTGGTCCTCAGCATGTCAGATACAGACTCCTGCTGGTGGAATGCAAACACTGGCAGCTTTTCTTCTTCAACAACTCAAATATTCCACATTTTCTAAATGTCTATATCACTAGATCAACTGTGATACTAATTACACTTTTTTCTTTTTTGCCAATCTATCTATTTATAAAAAGACTCCAAGGAGCTCTATGAACTCGAAATGTGTTCTTTTTAAGTTTTGAGTATTTTTTATTTCTGTATTTCATGGGCTGTTAATTCCTAAAACTATTGTGTAACTTAGATGTTGTAAACACAGACTGATTCTTAGAATTGCTATGAATTACGGAGATTTAATCATGGTGTGATAGCTTCATTATCATTTCTTAAATGTCGTATAATCTATCAGATAGAAGATTTTGGTGTTTTCTAAATAATACATGCCCTCTCGCCATCCCACTTGCTCCAGCTCTAGAACACTTGCAAATAGACAAAGGAACACAGCCTTGCAGTGGCAACTCAGGTGCTGTAATAAAGTGAAGCATGCTTTAAGTGCTAGCCTGCATGCATGAGATTTAGGTGCAGAGTGTAAAGGTTACATACTGTTCTCGGATTTCGGATGAATATCTTTGATCTACCAAAGGAGTATTCTTCCACGGGAATCTCTAATTCACTAAACAGAACTTCCACACCAGCCCTAAAAGAAAAAAACAAAAACAAAACAATGTCTTTTCCGAGTCAAAAAATAGTTTTACCTTATCTTCTATCTTGATATCAGGTTCTCTCTCTCTCTCTCTCTCTCTCTCTCTCTCTCTCTCTCTCACACACACACACACACACACAAAAGTACATTTCTTTTATTTAGTTTAAAATTTTATTTTTCATTAAATTTTTTGATTTTTTATGTAATAAAAAGTAAAAGTTCTTGAGGCATTTGTCTCTCACGCAGGACACTCAAGTTAACGGGGAAGAAGAACTGGGGGCCCAAGTTTAAGGTTATAAATAATAGAAAATAAAAGATCTTCCATCTACATCAGGGTAACAGATGAGAGGATGGGAGGGCAAGAGTGGGTGGGATCTGGCAGGGGCAGAGCAGGAACCTCCTTATCCCCACTGGACCCCAGCTCTGCCCACTTCAAGGACCCCTCCCATTCAAGGTGCTTGGTAGGAATTCACCTTTGTTTGTGTGGGGGTACACATGTAGAGATCACAGGACAACTTGTAGGAACTGACTCTCTCCTTCTACCATGTGGTTCCTGGGGATGGAACTTAGGTAGTCAGGCTCTGCAGCAAGCAAGCACCTTTACCCCCTAAGCCATCTCCCTCAGTCCAAAATAGCCATTTTCAAGTGTAATTGCTCTTTCAGTAATCATCTTTCCACTAAAGGATTTTTTTCAAAACCAGCTTTCACAAATTAGCCCAAATTAGTAAACACTAAAAAGGCAAGGTTCAGAACTATGTATTCTAAGAAATATAGGGATTTCTTGATTTCATTAGTAGAAGTAATACTTGTATCAAAAATACTCAATGTATCAACCAGGTCCAGGAAGGCAAGCTAAAATCTAGGCTCTATACTGAATCCACCCAGTTAATTCTTGAAACATTCTGAACATTGTTCTCATTTCCAGGCACCGAGCAAGGCCCAAAAGAGTGCTAAGTAGCAGAGTGATGAGATGCTAAAGAACATGTGCCTTATCTGGTGGAAACAAGGCCTTGACCCAGTTTCAACATCGGTTTCTAAAACCAGCTTGGCTTCATCAACCTGCGGATTAGGTTCCAGGCAGGGAATAAATAATGTTCTGTGTTATGGCACATTTACCATAATACCCTAGAAAGTAGCAGTGAGTAGAAACAACATCCCAAGTCTACATTATCTGGGTATTGAATGAGACATCAGAGACCACACCATATGTCTGATTTCGGTCTCTTTTATAACAGAAGGTGCATGTCTAATTACTATTGATGCTTCTGTGACGGTCTGGGTCCACTGAGAATGTGGACACAACATCAGCACAGTGAGATGAAAATCCCCAAGGGCCTGCCTTGTCCATGAGTGCTGACCCTCCTTGTACTATTCAGACTTCAACACCATGGCAGTCTAACTGGTGAGAGCGGAGGTCCCTGCACTGGCCAGGTCTGATTTCTCTGCCATAACAGCTGCCTAACAGCAAGTTCTCTCTATATGTGGACAACTTGCAGGCAATGGGGGTGCTCTGAAGGGCAGGCCCAGTGTCTAGCACTCTGTCTTAGACTAAGGAGTGAGTATGAATCAAGGTAGATCAAATGAAAGACTACAGCCCCAGGACCAAGCCAGATAGATGCTCCAATCCAGAATGACTAGCCATCATGCTGACACCAAATCCTATCTGTCTGCTATCTGTTTCTTACCTGGGGTACACACAGGCACAGGGAAGACCTTTACTTTGCCTTCCAACTCCTTCTAGGGGCAGACTCCCCAGGCAAAAAGTAGAGAGCTGGGCTGGAGAGATGGCTCAGCAGTTATAAGCACTGGCTGCTCTTACAGAGGACCTGGACTCAGATCTCAGCATCCACATGATGGCTAACAATTGTCTGTAACTCCAGTTTCAGGGGATCTGAGGCCCTCTCTGGCCTCCACAGGCATTGCACAACATGGGTGTACTTACATGCAGGCAAAACACTCATACATATAAAATGTAAGTAAATAGTTAAATAGATAATTTTATAAAAGCAGAAAGCTCAGGGCTGGAGAGACGGCTCAGCGGTTAAGAGCACTGATTGCTCTTGCAGAGGACCCGGGTTCAATTCCCAGCACCCACATGGTGGCTATGAACTGTCCTTAACTCCAGTTCCAGGGGAATCCGAAGCCTTCTGACCTCTGTGACACTGCATGACATGGGTGCACTCACATACATGTAGGCAATACACTCATACACATAAAATAAAAATAATATTTTTAAAAAAAGCAGAAAGAAAGCTCTTCTCTACTCATCTATGATTCTATAAGTTTATATATAAACTATAAATGGCCTCATATGAATTCACAATGGGTTATGTTTGAAACATTTACAAGTATGCAAGTTTCAAATATGGATTTTATAGGTTCTATTTCCATCTTAAAGAAAATCAACAACTCCATAATAAATTGAGACTTATCCAAAATGGTGTCCAAACGGAAGAGGGTGCACCCAACTTTTCAGAGAATTCTGTTGTTATATAGCAGCAGATGGGGATAAAAACCCATGTTACTTGAATACTTTAAGAACTGGTTATTACAGTCAGTTGAGCTGCTTACCTTGCTGGTCCTTTCCAGTGAGGCCATGTTTGTTTGCAAAGCATTTTGTATCTTTCTAGGCAAGGTTCATAGGCTTGCCTGAAGGCGTAGCCTGCCCGCCTCACTCGAACATTCTCGAGAAGACCCAGGTACCTGATCTGATGACAGACTAGACTCTCGTTGAAGATGTGTGCTGCTTTTTTATCATTTGGTTTGATGCACCTAAAAGATTTCAAATACTTTAGGTTTTAAACTCTGCCTCTATGATTATTAACTGTGTTTTACAAAGTAGGATGTCTAATTTTAGTGTAGTTATTTGTTATTCTTGGAAAACCAAGTCATTTCTAGTTATTTCAGATCATTTCATAATGAACTAAACATAACTACAATACCCCATATACTGTTATTTTTAAAAACTTCTAAAACATGCAACAATGATGAATATTAATGACATTGTGTTCAGTGCAAGAGGTGTGACAAGAGTGTGCACTGCATAATTCCATATGTGATACTCAGGCAAAACTGCTCTGAATCAGTATGGCTGTTTCTTCTGAGGAGAGATGATAAGATCAACATAGAAGAGTCACAGGGAATCCTTTCATGCTGGTGGATATGCTCATGATCGTATGTGTGTGTATATATTCTCACTGAACCTGGAGCTCAAAGATTTCAGCAGGTCTAGCAGGCCAGTAAGTCCAGGAATTTCTGTCTCTGCCTCCCCTATGCTGGGATTATAGGCAGACCTGCTGTGCCTGGCTTTTTAAAGTTGGTGCTGGGGATCTAAACTCAGCTTTTCATGCTTGCTTTAGCAACTGAGCCATCTCCCCAGCTATCAGTGTGTTTTATATTTTAAATGAAAGGGGTAAACATGTGCATGCATATTTAAAGTTTCAGTAAAGCTGTGTAATTAAGGCTCATAGTAAGAACTATGAAAGGTGGTAAAGCCACAGGAAGATCAAACACACTGTTGCCTCCTTTTGTCTATTTTCCTTGTTAACAGAAAAGAATACATCTCCAGCCTCCTTTGTCAGTACATGTCGCCATGTGACCAAATTTTTGTCATTTGGATCAGAGTAGAAGTAATGTATATAGTGTTCTGGCCTGTGTCCTTAAAAGCCAGACTCTTACTCCTCCTTTCCTTCCATTAAGAGAATGCTGACGTGGTAGACAGCCATCTTTGACCACTGAGATGAGGAATACACCCTGGAAACAGCACAGCCGCAAAACAGAAAGAACTTCCCTGTTAGCTCTAGAGTCCTTACCCTCAAAAGTGACATATAAGCAAATGCAAGTCCTGTTTAAGCCATTATTAGTTTTAGATCATGTTACAAAAATCCCTGTCCTAACTAATATAACTATTAAACATTCATGGTTATGGAAAACACACACACACATGCATGTGCAAATGCACACACTATGGACAATTAAATCTTATTAACTTTTGCCTTGGTGTTTTTATGCTTTTCTCTTACCACTTCTAAGAGTAGTGTCTATCTTATGCATTGAATAATGGCAACAAACTGAACAAAAGGATAGTCTAGTAAGTTCTGAATTAGATGCTTACACATACATTCAATTGGTTATTGATAAAGGTACTAAGGATATTTGAACAGGAAAAGAATTTAGCATTAAATATGAAATCTGAAACTACAGATTCTAGAAGAAAGCCTATGATAATATTTTTATAACCTTGAGGTTTACTAAGACAACATGGAAAAACTATGACGGAAAGCCAGGTGTGGTGGCGCAAGTCTTTAATTCCAGCACTTAGGAGGCAGAGGCAGGTAGATTTCTGTGAGATCAAGGTCAGCTGGGGTTACATAGTGAGTTCCAGGCCAGCTGGGGCTGTAGGGAAACTGTCACATTACAAAAAACAAACAAACAAACAAACAAACAAAAAACCCCAAAAACAAACCAACAAAAAAACCATACTGAGGGAGCTTTCTAAGATGATGGTACTGTTTTATCCTTAATCTAGGTGGTGGCTACCAAAGTAAGTGTAAGGATTAAAAAAATCATTAACCTTCAAATCTGTGCATATTACTTCATGCAAAGGACACCTCAGGGAAACACAGACAGTTCCTTTCAACCGAGAGTAACAAAAGCAATGAATCAAAGAACGTCTACTGACTATTTTCTATTTTCTGGAAAGGAGATTTTTCTCTCAATACATGCTCTAACCTGGGTAAATCAAGGCAGGGTATTTTGACTATTTGTGTTTCCACTGTTATAAATAAATAAATAACCCAAATTTACACATATACACAAAATGACTTTCACTCTAGGTTCCTCCTAACTGAAATTTCAAAGCTATTTATAGAACATACTTGCAGTTTAGGTATGTGCTGACAGATGTCATGGTCATGATCATGGTCATGTCTGATCCATCAGATAGCACACTTCCCACTGCCTAGTTTGAAAGCACACACAGAAAACTCTAACACTGGTGGGCCGTTCCTGAATACTGAACAAATTACATCTAAGATGACCTAGGAGCAGAAAAAAAAAAAAAAAAAAAAAAACCCAGAGGCTTTTAAGGCATCTTTCCTACTGCCTGGAAGACATTCAGGTTGTTTTAGGAATGGCTTTTCCTTTGGGTGTATAACTCTCCCCAGGAAGTAAAGAGCCTGGCTCCTAACGAACACCGACCGGCCATCCAAGCTGCTTGTTTTGATGCTCTGCTCTAAGCTGATATTACAGGAATCCAAACTGATACCAAGAAAAGAGCTTCGTGCAACTCCTCAGAAAACCATCTTACAATTTGTTTTGTAATTTGTCATTAAAAAAATACACAAACAGAAAGTTGAGAACTCCTGCATGGCAACCACCGAGCTTCCTGCTTTCTGTTGTTCTAACACATTTTTCCCCTTCACTTTTCCTGCTGTACTTTGGTGGGATGAAGTACAGCTGTGAATTTTTTAAACCAATCAGACACCATATTATATGATCTATAATTACGTTAGGCACTCTCTGCTTGGCTATATTCAGATTTAAACAAGAAAAGAGCTCTTCACTGTGCTTCGATTGAACTACCAAAGACTTCTGTATCAGAAATACCTGATATAATTCGGATTCTTGGTCTGTAGGTTTCTCATCAGAGTGGCCACAGATGCCTTGAACTGTGACCCTGCTGTAGGTGGCCTTTTCAGGTTGATCTTGGCAGGATTCCCTTCAGGGAATAAAGACTTGATGAGGGCATGGCCAGCCTTCCACATGGCTTGGGACAGGTCTCGGTAGAGAAGATCATTGTTCTTGTCCACAAATCCTTCCACCTGGTACAGCACCTATGAACAGCACATGGGACTCAACGCCGGCTCACTGAACACAGTCACATCAAACAATGTTAAGAACACTCAAGGCTCTGGAGCCTCTTCCTTTGATGTAAAAAAGTCTCCAACACATGGGCTGGAGAGGTGAATCAGCAGTTGAGAGCACTGGTTGCTCTTGCAGAAGACTGGAGTTTGATTCCCAGCCATCTATATGGCAGCTAACAACCAACTGTACTTTAATCCCAGGGGATCCAATGCCCTCTTCAGACCTCTGTGGGCACTGCATGGCACAAGGTACAGTTGCATACATGCAGACAAAACATTCATACACATAAAATAAAAATTTTAAATATCTCCAACACATTAGTCTTGCTCTGATACCAAATTTGCCTCCAACTTTAAACTGTTTAAGCTGTAGAAGAGATCAAAATAAATTCTACTACCTTCAGGATTTGCAAGAATAAACTCCAAAAATCTCCTAACATTTTCAAAGATTTTGAGATTTTTTTTTCTATGTGTATGTGTGATTGTGTTTTGAGAATTTTCTTTTAGTTTTCTGTTCACATGCCAAGTCTAGTCTATTTAAAAGCAGCAAAGGTTGAATGATTGGGTGAGAGGGGTAACTGACTCCTCCATCGACTGCTTGATGAGCATGGAAAGGAGAAAGAGAGAAAATGCTAACATTTTCATAGACATCATAGGCAGCAGAGAAACAGATCAGGATCCTTTACTATTACAAGTCAATGAAAAAAAACAAAGAGCCAACATTCTGCATTTTGAAATAAAAAACAATCTAGGTATTACCTATTGTCACTAAATACATTAGTAAAGAATTTCATTTTGAAGTTTGTATTCTTATTTATAAAGGTAGGATTCTAATCAATAATCCTTTAGGATTCTAAAAATTAATCTGCTTTCCAAATTGCTTTTATCGCTTTCACATACTGAATGACATAAAGTTAGTTTCTTCTAATATTAACCAAGTGAATGCTTGTTTCTTTAAAAAAAAAAAAAAACAAACAAAAACCTATATATTTTCCCCAGTGTTCTCTCAAAGTCTCAATCTAAGAATGCTTTATTTTTGTTAAATGGCTTGTGCCTTTAAGACCTTACTGTAGGTCTTCTTGTCTAGCAAATCTCACTTAGTAATGTTGCTAGGTATTTTTGATAGAATAGCTTAATGCTTGAAAATAATAAAGCTCATCTGAAAATATCTTTGTACTGTTCATCAAGCTCATTGGCTTTGCTTTCAGTTTTCTTGTGCTAACAAGATTTGGTTCAATTTCTATTGAGTATTTATTGCTCTGGCTATTCTGACAGCTGTACTTATAAGGCAACTGAGTTCAGCACACCCATCTCTGAGGCGTAGTCCCCTCCAGGGATAACTTTGGAGGCCTGGGGTGGGTCCTGGTACCTTGCCAGCATAATGCTGGATTCTGAAGCAGCTGTGGGGCAGGGATGTGTCATTGAGGAAGCGGGAACACTTGCTCATCCTGCTCTCAAAGTGCTGGTGAGTGGCGCAGACTTGGTTCAGCTTTTCTAGAAAGGTCTCATCGGTGACAGTGCCAGGCCGCAAGCACTCCTCATCCAGCATGGCCAGGATTCCATTTGTGTTCTGGGAGAAAATGGATAAAAATGTTTCTTTGTTTCCTTCCTTCCTTCCTTCCTTCCTTCCTTCCTTCCTTCCTTCCTTCCTTCCTTCCTTTCGACATTGTTTTAATAATTAGTCCTAATAACACCATCAAGCACAATCAACTTAGTCACATGAAAAATTTTGTTCAGTTATAACAAAAAATAGACAATGAATCAAATAATAAAAGCTAAAGAAATCAGCCCTTCTCTGGTGTCCCGGATGTGTGGGGTGCAGGTGTAGGCATTCCTGTCTCCCTCCCCGACTGGACAGGGCCTAGGAGCCATCTCATCTTCAGTACAACCCAAGTTCACTGTTAGAAAAGGATGAGTTGACCTCAAATCTGAAATCAAATCCGAAAGCCAGAAACCAACATGGTATAACAGTGCTTATAGCGGGCTACAAATCACAGCACTGTGCCCTTCCACTTTTATTTGCTTCACAGCTTGGAAAAATATGTGGTCTCACATGTTGCCATATTGTTCGTATAGTCAGAGTAAAGTTACATTTCTAAGGAGGAAAAATGCTGTGATTCAAGATGTTGCTCTCCAGGATCCCACAGTCAAGCACTTTTCAAAAACATGTTTAGAAAAAAATTCTTGTTCCACATAAAATTTCTAAATGGATGTTAAACAGGAGTGAAAATTTACTTGTATATTCAGACCCCATCATCATATTTATTTCAAGATCAGTCAGCCCTAAACTGAATCAGAAATCAGGAATTTCTACTTTGCTAAACAAAGGCCATGCTCTTCCTTGGATTGCCCCTGCAGACTCAATTCCAGAAACAATCCACCCCACCAGCCCTCAACTCCACCCACTTCCACCAAAGCAAAGGTCCCATTCCTCTCAGCTTGTCCTCACAAGGCCATGACATCCTCTGACCAGCATGTATTCATTCCACACAAAACCCAAGGGAAGTGTGGGCTCTCAAGTGTGTTCACAACATCCCCAGAATAGTCACTACTATTCAACAATGTTGGAAGGAAACATTTCCTTTATGCACCAGGCTCTTCCGAAAACATGAGTTTCTTCAATCACATATGCAAGGGGATTTCTGGTTGAGATAATCTAGTAATGTTTAAGTATATTACATTCCTTCTCCCAAAGGGAAATAATTAATTATAATGTTATGTTCATAAGAAAAACATGCTCGTCAGGATTTCTGAAAGTTAAAGTTCCCATAGCAAATTCCCTGGGTACAAAATTTACTAGGAAAAAAAATTTCAGGAAATCTACTTCTTTTACAGATTTGAGGCTGGAGCTTTGAATTCTTTGTGTGGACTACAACTGTTCACATTCTAACACTGGCCAGATATTTTAAAACAAAGTTTTGAATTGTAGAAGAGCGGTGCTTTAAAATACTGTTTTTAGTGTTCAATTAAATCAAAGATGCAGCTTTCAGGACTATCTTGCATATTAATAGAAAAACATAGTTATGTAATTTCCAAAAGGGCTCATTTAAGATGAGCAGAAAATGGTTTGCTGTACATTTATTAGAGTGTGTGATGGAAGAAAGACAATGAAGTTCACACACTATCTCAAATTACTTTATCAAGGTCAGGAGTACTAGTATGCTAAGGTTAAAACAAAAGGGTTTCCTGTTTTCATGTGCAAACGTGTCTCCCTACAATTACCCATTTACAATGAACTATAGGATAGAGTCTAAAAACAAAAATCTTGGATTCAAACAGCAGGCATAAGACCTGAACAAGTCAGACAAAATCCCAGCAAGGAGGGGTGAGATGGGCAGGAAGCCCTGGCTCTGGGACTTGATAGATTCTGGGAGAAGCAAAGTCCATTTTCATGTGATGCTGGTTAGTTTCACCACGCTCCAGGGGACAGACCCACTCAAGAGTATTTGAGGGACACAAATACTTGATAGGCCTTAAAAAAATAATAGAGGACATGAAGTGATGAGAGATAGGGAGGTGGCAGTTGAGCTGAGAAGAGATGGAGGAAGGTTCTGAAAATGATCAAAATAAATTGTATGAAATTCTCAAAGAATCAATAAAAATATTATTTAAAAATTATTGAGTAATTTTCCCTACTTTAATATTTTCACACTCACATAAACTTGAGCTATCTAAAAAAAAAGTCCAGGGTTCTTGCCACAGGCATAAGGCCCTTGTACACAATCTGAATTAATGGCAGGTCTGTATCTGACTCATTAATTCAGCTCCAGGACTGTCTGTTTTTCCTCTTTTATCTTACCTAGAGCAGAACTCTAGGAGGTCGGTAGACTTCTAGAAATGAAATGGGAATGTTGATTTGCAAAATCCTCAATGTCTGCTCTGAGTCTGCTCTGATCAGCACACACATTCATTCCCAGGGCCACAGACAGGACTTCAGCTCCTTCCACACAAGAGTTGGTGAATGAAAGGTCCTAGCATCTGAAGGGCATGAGAGGCCTATGACAATACAAGAGCAGCATGGGGCGCCTGGCTAAGTTCATACTGCCAGCTGTCTATGCATGCCCTCAAGAGCTGAGAATGATCTCTTAGGACTACCATAGAGTCTTCAGAACACTGTAGTTCCCCCAAAGAAGTGTAAAAGGGCAAGGAACGATGCTTAACACCAAAGGCAGAGATCATTTATGCATAGTGAATTGTACTACTAAATTCCTTTAGCATCTAAGCACTCACATTTTCTATTAGGTCACAAATGATAGCGTTGTTGAAGTAGTCAATGTGAGTCCATTCTATGTCCTGAAATACAAAACAAAACAGAACCAGATCAAATCCATATGACAATGTCATAACATCATCCGAAAACCAACTGCCTGTCTTACACATTTCTCACTGTGAACTTTTTTCTTCATAGAACTGGTGCTTCAAATGCCATCTTCCAGTTTCCCAAACTTCCTCAACACAGCAGTCTACTACTAACATAATCTGATTGAAGCAAATGCCCTTGACCTGCTTTGAGACTGCCTCCTATTCCACTCTCCCATCTGTGGCTATTTCCCAGGCACTTCATGGGCTCTAAGCCAAATATTTACTCAACAGGCCCTTGGGTCAATATTACTTTGTGTATATTTACGATGTTTATAAGGAAATAAGGCAGAACTTGATCCCAGGAATCTAGGGCCTAGATTTTTCTGTTCTTTATTGGTCATCACAAGGGAAAAATAATACAGAGTCAATCCTAAGTTGTAAGACAGCTAACTATTTCAAGTATAAAAACAGTCCAGTATGAAGAGAAAGTATTTCCATCATAGAGGAAATCATGATAAAAGTACCCACAGGCTCTAACATCGGTTCCAAAGTCAAATCTTTGAGACCAACTGCCCTAAGTATAAACATTAAATTCTTCTTGGGAGAAGAAATATAATTCATAAAGCAAGCTAGGGATCTTCCTATATACTTAGAAGTGTTTCAGATAATCTGTACAAACTTTCAAATCGCATATCAAAGTTTGGGCATTCTCTTATGATGAGAGGAGAGGAAGAGCGAGCTAGAGGGAATCTGATTGCCCTTAGCATAATGCCTATAATTCATGCTGCTGTATGTATCAATTATTCATTCCTTTTTTTCTGGAAGAGTAGTAGTCCACTTAACAAATGTACCATGACAACCTATCCATTCATGTCTATTTCCTAACATAGTATTATTTTACGCTACTACACTGCAATTCAATGAGACCAGAGGCCACTAACTGACACTTCTTGAGCATTTACTTTGTACCAGGTACTAACTCTGCCCACTAATACCACAGTACCAAAGAAAGTCTCAGCATAAATGTCATACCAAACAAAAAACTTAAAGACACCAAATTAAACATGATCTGGTTATCGAGTCACATTGAGATGGTCTTCTACATCCGGATTTGAGTTATAACGGGCCACTATTTTAAGGGCGCATTCCAACATTACCTCCCGTATGTACTCCTCCTGCTCTTCTTTCAGAGTGAGTTCAATGAAGATTTGTTGCAGCTTTTCATTACAATAATTAATAATGAATTGCTCAAAGCTGTTGTCCTGTGTGGGAAGAAAGGAAATACATATATAAACCAGAAACGAGCTCTCTCTAGTAATGACACTCAATATCTCAACCCACGTGAAATTCCACACAGGATCTTTTAGACTTGACTGTGGCTCGCGCGAAGCTCCTAAGACAGACACCCCTTGCAGGCACTTGAGGGATGGCTCGTGAGTCAGTGAACAAATGAAGTAAGCACAAATGCCACAGCTCTGCCAAGATGGAGGTTTAACTGACAGAGAAGCAACCCACATGTGGTTTAAAATATCCTTGATGCTCAGGAAAGATACAGTGAGGTTCATGATCTCTGTTACCAACTTCCCCGTCTTTCATTCTTAGGTTCTCCTACTGACCTATTTCCTGCAATCAGAGTCAGATCCATGACTCAATACCCTGTTATACAAGTGTGTGTACAAATACAGACATATATGTTGATCAGTTTCACACATATATCTCAGTAGACTGCATATTCCTTAAGGGGAAGGGCTAATCACACCTTCTTCATGTGCTTCATGCCTCACCATATACCTCAAAAGTATTCGATATATAATTGTACCAGTGAATGCATGAATGGCACCCCTACTGAACAGAAATCCAAGTGAATTAAAGCATCAAAGCCATCTCCCTAACCAGAGACAATTTCTCTTCCCACACCACTACTCTCAGGGGCCTCACTGTTTCCTCTTCATAAGCTTCTCCTTCATATCAGTCATCTTTAGGAACTCTCTGAGGGAAGCTTCATGCTGTAATCATTTTTGAACAATCCAAGGAGCTCCAAGCACACACAAAGGCAAAATTCCATCTGCTGAATGCATGTATTTTATTTCGAACCACACCTGGAAAGACACAGATCTGACACTGAAGCTTGTCTTTTGCACCTCTAACTACCATCTTTGCCAAGAGGTACCCGCAGTGGGCAGAAGGGACACAAAGACTCTGCCTCTGGTAAACTGGACTCTACTCCACTGAGGTGGCCAGTCTAATAAGGAAGGCTCAGTAAAACTGAAGCTCATTGTTCCTTGTGGAGACCAAAGAAACTAGCCTTTATATCCCTCTACAAATGGCAAAAGCAAAAAGTTACAGAAGTTTAAGGTTGATCTTTTAAAATCAATTTTCGTCCTAGCCTAGGCAGACTTTAATGTGATATACTCATGACTATCTGACTACACTCTTTCCTGGAAGCCAGTATCCGACCACATTCTTCCCTGAAATACTGCTGAACATTTGTAATCATGAGCAAAGACGTGATAAGAGAATCATTTTCACTTTAAACTGCAAGCACCACAGAGTATCACACTATTACTGATTGACCTTGTTGATGCTAAATGTTAGTCAATGGTAAATTGTTAATCAAGCATTTATTTCCAATACTTCAGCAAATATAATCTTAGATGCAAACGGCATTCCCCAGTATGCATTTTTACACAAATTCTTTAAAACGTCAGAGCCAACGATTTTGATCAGAGACTGAATTTAGTCTGCTACTGCTGTCAGACATCTTTTTATATTAACCATCATAAAGTCATTTCATATATAAGAAGTATCAAGTGTTTATGGTTTGGGAAAATACATCCTTACACAATGCTACCATCACAAATAAAAACAAAATCTGAAAGGCTAATATAAGCAGACCTTTGGTATCCTAATAGAAAATGAGCATATGGAGTAAATCTTTTGTTTGTAAATCTATGCTTATGAAGCAATTTCAACTCAATTATGCTAAAGTTTCAAATATCCACTGATGAAAAAAGGGAGAGAGAAGAGAGAGACTAGTGTCCTTGGATACTCTATGTGCCTATGTATGCTTCCAAAACAAGACTGTGAAACACACACAGACAGGTTAGAAATCAAAGGCAAAGCTTCACAATCACGGCACAGCTTAAGGATTAAGTTAGAACTAAATTATATTTGCCATTGACCTTTACAATTTCCTGCATGAATTCTATAGCTCATATCCACACAATTAATCAACAACCATTTACTACAAAACTTACACAGCTGGAGAAGCCATTAACACAGGAGCATGCAACAGAATGGCACTGCAAACAGTTCATACTTACTGCATTCTGGTGCAGGGGAACAGACACAAAATGCAGTCAGTTCTTAATAAGCAATAAACTTCTAAAAGTAAACACTTATTCAGAGTTATGCACTGTTGACAGCTTCAACACTCAGGCTATTTTTCTGATTGGTATAAAACTTTAGATCAAGATAGAATCAGTCCAAACATACCTACGTGTGGTACCTCAACTGTGGTTCTGTTAAAGGGAAACTCTCTGGTATAAAATTGGTTTGACTGAAATATAGATGAACCAAATAATTTTTCTGACACCCTAAAGCTTCAGAATCCAATGCTTCTTAATTCTAAATTATCAGGATAAAGAAAACATACATGACATGTACCAAGGTCAACGTGTACCCAAAGAGTCAAGGGCAAATGTTAATGGCAGATCATAGGAGTGGGAGACCCTGCAAAGTCCAGAAGGACCTCCCTCCCCATGACCGGGTCTTGTGTGGAATCATGCAGAGCTCCTCCTTCAAGAGGGCAATAAGACCAGATCATCCTGGAGATGTCCTAAGAACAAAATCTGACTCTCTAACATTATTTTGTTGCTAAAAATTCAATCCCCATTTCCAAATCCCCAGACAAAAACAGAATATTTAACCATTAATGTTCAACTTATTTCCTCATAGAAATTAGCATCTACTGCAACTGTATTCCACACACTCTAAAACACGTCATAAATGGCCAGGGCAATAATTACTGTCCAAACAGAAGGTTAACAACACATCTCTTTGTGCTGTAAGTTGTTGACATTTTTCAAATTTGGGGAGAAAGAGAACTTGATTAAACATACATGATTAAAACTAACTTGTCCCTCCACTGCATGAGGAAGCTTCAATAATGAGCACTGAGAGATTCATTAGTATCCTCTTCTTTACCCCTGTTCTATGTTCCATAAGCCTTAGGTGTAGAGGTTGCATTGTAGAAGAAATATTGGCAACTGATTGATACTAGGTGAAAAAGAGCTCTTCCTAAAACAAGGGTCTCTAGTTAGGCTGACTAGACCTCACTGGATGAACTTACACTGGGGAACATGAGGGGACACTGACTTGACACAGTGGGCTATAACAGGGATGATAGAGTATATGGGCTTCAGTGGGGGGACTATGGGAGGGCGTCGGTGAGGATGGGGGGTAAAAAGATGATTAAGATCGTTTGAGATATTCTGCATGAAATACACAAAAATTCAATGAAAAAAAATGAAAAAAAAAAAACCCCAAAATTAACTTGGAATGGGGAAGTGGGTAAGAAACTCCAACCCTATCCAAAGAACTATTGGCAACCAATGGCAGCTAGGAAGGGGATTCAATCTCGTTTAAGGGTGAGACTCTGGGTAGGCTGAGCAGGTGCCGGTAGATAAACCTACAGCAAAGGGCATTGGGGACACAAACATGACTCTATAGGTCTTAATATACATAAATATATATATATAAATACACATACACATACACACATATATATTAGAGTATAGGAAATTTGGCGGTGGATCAGTGAGGGGGGTACAGAGAGACTCTTGGTAAGTGGACAAGGCTCTAGTGAACAAACCTACACTTAAGGACATTTGGGGACACAAACCTGACTCTATAGGTCTTAATGCACACACACACACACACACACACATGAGTATAGAATAGAAAACTTAGTGGGGGCTAGAAAGGGGGTGCTGATATGGGAGGGAATATGATCAAAATGTATTTTTGTATATGAAATTCACAAAAATTCAATTAAAGGAAAAAAAAAACAAACTTGGAAATTTTAAAATAATAAATCTCCAGCACTTGAGAGGCAGAAGCAGGCGAATCTCTGTGAGTTCGAGGCCAGCCTGGTCTACATAATGAGTTCGTCCTCTTTTTTTTTTTTTTTTTTTTTTTTTTTTTAAAAAAAAAAAAAAAAAAAAAAAAAAAAAAAAAAAAAAAAAATCTCAAAACAATTTTGAAATGGACTGGTAATAATTCAAGTAACTCTTATTTGTACCAGTTCCACAAATTTCTCAATTTCTACAGTTTAAATTAATACTAGGTGTTCAAACATAGGGTCCTCTCCCTTTCACAAAACGTCCAAAGTAAGTCTAGAAACCATCACAGGAGTCCGAGTGCCTCACAGTAACCTTCTGTTTGAATATACATATTTTTTGTATTGTCAAGAACTGTGCGAGCAGCCAGCAGTCCCCAAGTGTCAGTCTCATGAATCAAAGTCCCAGGAGGAGGAAGTGGCAGGAGTTTGCCCTCCTCAGTGACTCAGCTCCTCTCCCAAGCTGTCTACCCATGCTCTATCAGTTTTTTCTACTGTCTTTTATAAAGGCTGAAGTGATAAAATTAAAACATTCAGGAGTATCTTCAAAAAAGTACATTCAGGGTTTCTATTAAATGACCCCTTGAGTGAACCTTGGAACACGCTTGGCCCTGGACAGACCACTGTGAAGAACACGGGGGAACAAAAAGTGCCTGTATTCCATGCTACTTCATACCGTGTACCAACTGCACACGGGAAGAGTGAGTACTCACTGTATTTAGAATATACCAGAGCTTCAAACTCAAAGGCTTTTTAAACATTTTTCTAGACTCTGAGCTCATCCTTTCAGTATTTAAAAAAAAAAAACAAAAAACGCACTCCCAGTATGATTCAGAACCACCTTCTACTCCCAGGTACCAATCATAAATGTTCTGCATGGAATGATTTTGAAAGACCTGTTTATATTCTCCTTAGCAACAGAGGCACGTAAGGATATCGTATACTTCCTTAAAGCAAATGCATATTTTTGACAAATTGTACTCTTTATAAACAATAAATATTAAATAGAAGAGGCAAATATGAGTTTATGCCCCATATAGTTGGGATGAGGAGACAGGAAGAATTTTGCAGGTGAAAGTTACATTTTGGAAACGGTGGGCAGATCAAATACAAAGACCACATTTTTTTTTCAAGGAAAAAGTGCAGTTAATTACATCCTGTCAATGTTTATTACAGGTCAGCACTTTCATCTGAAGCCAAACATTTGACATTTGGATATAATGTGCTAGATGGAATTCATTTTACAATGAATGCTCTTGCATAATAAATTATATGGTTCATTTATATATAAAGCCATAGCATTCTGAGTGCATTTTATAGACACTGGGCTTTAGTACCACTACAAATGTGTCTTAACAGCGATGTACTTGGTGGCAAGCCTTAAGCAGTCCTCAACCCAAAACACCATTTTGACAGAAGAGGATAATGCACTTAACCACAATCATTCTTAAAGCCACAATGTCAAGAAATAGGCACCAAAATAGTAACTACTTTTTCTAAAAGTAAACTTTGAAAAAAGGCTCCTCAAAAATGTATAAGAAAAACATTTAACATTAAATATTCACCATTTTAAACATTCATAAAATTGAATAACTAACAAACTTCCCTTTAAATACATAACATTTTTCTTCTAGATATATAACAAACATAGGAAACTTAAAGGAAACTTACTATGTAGACCAGGTTGGCCTTGAACTCACAGACATCCGCCTGCCTCTTCCTTGCAAGTGCTGGGACTACAGGTATGTGCCACCACGCCTGGCTTGATTTTCTTAAATATTTAAAAATAATCTTTGATTTTAAAAGCTAATCAACCCCCCATATCTATGGTATATATAACCCATAGCCATGGTATTTTTAAAAATTTATTATTTTTCTTTTATGTGTATGAGTGTATTGCTTGCATGTACGTAAGTGCACCTGTGCTGTGCAATGCCCAAAGACATCAGAAGAAGGTGCTGAATCCCCTGGAGTTAGAGATGGTTGTTAGCCACCATGTGGGTGCTGAGAATCGAACCCGGGTCCTCTGTAAGAGCAGTCAGCACTCTTAATAGCTGAGGCATCTCTCTAGCCCCTACCATACTCATTTTAAAATCTACTTTAAATCATCCCCTTCTTCAAACATAAGCTCTCAAGCACATGGAGGGAAAAAATTGAAGGTGAAAAACCAGAACAGAAGGTATTAACTGCAGCCAGAATTAATGTTCTTTTAAGGAGAATTTAGAAAATGTTCTATAACCAGGAGATGGACTTACTACACTGCTCTAACTCCTGCCCGATATCTGGTTGTTTTAGCTGGAGCACTTGTTTTATGAGCCCATCATACTTTTATTACACATGGTTCACTATTAACAAAACAAAGAGGGCAAGATGTGTAATTAAAATTAGCTAGCCCTTTGCCTAGATGAAACTAGTTCAACTATACAGGATGTGAAAGAACCAACCATTGCTGCCTGCTATGTTCCACTGAACACTAATGATTAATTAGATTTTTCCAGTGAACTATCTGCCGGTTTTAATAAATTTCCATCAGATAAGTACTAAGAAAAAATCTGCATTGCTCAGCTTACTTTTCAAAGTAGTATAAATTTTAAATAATAGCACTTATTTCTTAATGGAGAGAATATAAATATGTCTCAGAAATCAAAAACCGAATTCTCAGTTAAATGTCCAAACCTAATTGTGTGGAGCATTTGGACACAGTTCATCTTTTGAAAGTGGATTTATGTTCTCCCAGGATGTTTTTCTTTGTGATTTATAACTCAACTTCACCTTTCTTCTATCAGTGTTCCACTAATCTGTTTTCCTAACTGACATCAGATCACATGCAGCCAGAAAGGCAGACTGATTCATTTGATGGCACTGAATGTTTTGCAGGCAAATCCATGTGTCGTCATCCCACAGCTTAATGTCCCTGTTCCCCTTGTTCATTTAGAGAGGAACCAAAGAGATGAAAGGCTTCCAGCAGCTCAGATGAAAAAATGCTTTCATGGGGGACTGACAGTGGAGTCACTGAGGCAGAACTGAATAAATTAAGACAAATGTCTGGACTCTTACTGGTCACTTTTATTTTTTATATATTTTATTTATTTTTATTTTATGTATATGAATGTATTGCCTGCATGTATGTAAGTGCGCCCATGTCATGTGATGCCTTGAGCAGATCAGAAGAGAGTACTGGATTCCCTGGAACTGGAGTTATGGACGGTTGTTAGGCTCCATGTGGGTGCTGGGGATTGAACCAGGGTCCTCTTCAAGAGGAGCCAGTGCTCTTAATCACTGAGCTGTCCCTCCAACCCTTTTCTGTTCACTTTTTTTTTGGTCTTTTTGAGTCAGGGTCTCCCTGTAGCCCCAGCTGTCCTGGATTCACCATGGAGACCAGGCTAGCCTTGAACTCACAGAGATCCGCCTGCCTCTGCTTTCTGAGTATTGGGATTAAAAAGGCGTGCGCCACGCCCGGCCTACTGTTCACTTTTGAAATAAGGCCCACAGTGCTCTAAAAAGCGGAACCCTTAAATTTACAGTTAATTTTCACTGAAGAACAAAGAGTTCTATGTATACTCTCCAACATTTTCACATGGGGAGAAAACACAGAAACACTCCTTTTTGCTCTGGATTGGTTTCTGAATATGTTTTCTACACTGAGCCCTCCCACTTCAGGCTTTCTTGTTTTCAATACTATATACTTCCTGACATTTCCATGCATTATAACATTGGGAGAATGGAAGAAAGCACAGGCTGGAATCTGTGGTATATATGTGAACAATTGTTAAAAGGGAAAAAAAAGAACCTCTATGATTTTATCTACTTTAAAAAGTAGATAGAAGTATTAAATGCATCCAGCCAAATTTTTATTCTAAATGCCTCTGTGCTGGATAGCTTTAGTGTCAACTTGACACACCTGGGTTGAGGGAGCTCAATTGTGGAATTTCCTCCATTGGACTGGCCTGTGGCCATGTCTGTGGGGCATCTTCTTGATTGTTGAGTGATGTGGGAGTGCCCAGCCCACTGTGGGTGATGCCACCCCTGGGCATGTAGGCCTCTGCTGCATAAGAAAGCAGGCTGAGGAGGGGCCAGGGAGCAAGCCAGTAAGCAGCATTCCTCCACAGCCTGTGCTCCAGCTCCTGCCTCCAGGTTCCTGCCCTGAGTTCCTACCTTGGGCTCCCTGATGAACCATGACCCAGGAGATGTAAGCCGAAAAAACTCTTTCCTCCCCAATTTGGTAGTGGTCAGAGTATTTTCTCACAGCAAGGGAGAAACAAACTAGAACAGCCTCCAAATAATTTTTTATAAAATAAAAACAATATTAAAATCAAGATGCCTGAAGATTAATCTGAGAAGGTTAACACGGGAAAATGGAGAGAGTAATTTTAATATAAATCTTAATTCTGTCAAAGAACTAAGAATGGGAGTAGAAAAACAAAGCACCTGCTTCATGAGGAAGAAAAATGAATTTTTAATGATTTTATGGCTGTGGTGATTTGTTTTGTCTGCCCACATGACACAATGTACAATTTTGTGGGAAGGGAGTCTCAAGAGAGAGACTGTCTAGATTAGGTTGGCACATGGGCACGTCTGTGGAGGATTATGTTAACTGAAGTAGGAAGGCCTCCCCACTGTGGGCGGTACCATTCCCTAGGCAAGGGATAAGAAACTATACAGAAGTGGAGAAAGTGAGCTGAGCACTAGTGTACAAACATGAACTGACTGCTCTCTGCTCATGGGCATGGATGTAATGTGACTAGCTGCTTCAAGTTCCTGCTGCCTTGACTTCTTTTAAATGATGGGCTGTAGCCTGGAATTGTGAGCCAGATACCTACCCTCTCTTAAGTTGCTTTTGTTAGGGTATTTTATCATAGCAACAGGAAAAGAAACTAAGGCAATGGTTATTGGACGATTTACTGAAGTCATAACTGACTAAATTTGCTCATAGCTGAAAGTTTTGTTTAAAAAGAATAAAAATGTACCATATTTTACTGGATTTGTTTTATGCATAGAGATTAGACTTTAAAACAGATAATCAGTAGGTGAGGCCTTTTGTATGGAGGGCAGATAGCATGGGCTCCAGGTATGCTCAGCAACCACAGTTCACATTGGAAATCACTGTCTATAGAGCACTGCATACTGGAGTCACTGGGGAGCTATGAAAATAGAACTGCCAGGATCCCACTCTAGGGATTTTGATCCCCTTACTAGGTATAATCTGGATGGACACAGGAATTTTTGAAAGCTCCCAGGTATAGTTAAGTCTGAGAATTACCAAAGTAGCTTGCTCCTCTGAAGAAGAGCATGTAGAAACATAATGCACTCATCTTCACAAACTAAAGTCTTGAGCTATAACAGTGTTGAAAAATCATGCTTTGACTTGCAGTAGGAAGGCAAGTCCAACAAGAAAGGTATGGAGAAAAACTTAAATTAAATTTGAAATAAGTAAAAATATTCTGGGAACCAAGTTAAAGGATAATTTGCCTGGCAATATGCAATTTCTGCTCTGATTCAGCACATAACAAATGTACTTTTAAAAAGAAATCTCTTTCCTGACTTTCCAGCAAGATATATCTGTCTGCAGGCCTTCATTCTTTAAGGCAGGCTGTAAGTTCCATACAGACAAGGGACAGCTCTGTCTTATTTGTCACTGGTATGTGGCTCATATCAGTCAATAAAACTAGACAATTGACTCAAACGGCTTATGAGGCATAGTCTGTTTCCTTTCAATGCTACTGGGACCTATTTACCATAGCTAATTATCCCTTAGGACATACTAGAAGATAAAGCTAAGAGGATGTCTCAATATAATCCTATAATCCTATTAAAAATAGTTTAAATTGGGTGTAGTGGCATATGCCTGTAATCCCAGCACTCAGGAGATGGAGCAAAAGAATTGCCCATGAGTTCCAGGCCAGCCTGGTCTACATAGTGAGTTCCAGATCAGCCAAATGCTACATAGTGAGACCCAGTCTTAAAGGTTCTTTTCCATGTATTCTGACCTGCCTACTGGTTTATGATCAGTTAATCTTTCCCTGGCAAAATTAAAGTAAAATCAGTATCTTTAATTTTAGATGTATCAAATGTTGGTTTTTTTTGTCTTCAGATTTTCTATTAAAATCTATGCTCAAGATCTACCCAGATCATAAAACAATTTAAATTTTTATCATGATATACCATGTAAAAAAATATTTTCCTCTTCCAAAGGTGAAGAATAACTTTGATCTGCCCATTTAATGACTGTAACTTGAGGTCTGGCTAAAAAAAATTAATTTAAGTACAGTATTTTCTGAACATAGACAAGCAAATCTCCTAATTCACAAACCTCAAATTTCTTCCCTTTCACCAAGGGAAACGCAGCTTCCTTTGCAGATTGTGCTAATGGGGCACCAATAAACTGGCACTGTGCTGAAGGTTAGTTACAGGGACACAATGAGGTGTTCGCAGATAGAGGCAACCACGAGCACACCCCTCATCTAGGAAAGCTCCTGCCAGGAGCTGGGAATGATGGTTAACACAGAGAAATAAGGAGGAACTGAAGGCTCATTACAACATTTGGGTTTTTCTCACATTTTCAAGTATCAGGGAAACGATGAGCTTGGGCAAAAGGGTAAGGAAATGCCCCTGGTCTTAACTCTCTTAGGAAAGAAAAGCAATAAATGAAAATATTAGGAAGTTGGGGGCTTGGACCTTATATCTACTACTTGGCAGAAGTATAACTTAGCGAGAGTTACTTGACCTTCAGGGCCTTACTGTCTCATCTGAAAAAAATGGGAAAATAACTTCTACATTCATGAAGCTGTTCTGGAAACGGAATCTGACAATATACATGACAGTTACAATAATGTCTGCATGCAGACAGCCCTTGGTAAGTATTAACCATCAGCTGCTAGGGATGGAAAGTTGAGGGAAAACCTACTACTATAAACAAGAATACTATCAGAAGAAGGACTCTTCTTCACTAGGAAGGCCTGGTTTAGCACAAGGGAATGCTCACATGGCTTTTCTGTAATTCTATTATCTTGATTTTTTAGAATATGTAAATTCTTTGGGTGGTCATTCTTGGTCACTTAGAGGAATTCATAAATCATTACTGTGGGGGAGAATTAAGGAAAGAGACAATGAATAAACTCATTTCCCTAAACCAAGACAGAACACTACTCCAAACTGCTTCTAAATATAACATGTCTACATGCATAATGTTTAAACATTCACTGTGAACTTCTGCAAAAAGTATCTGAACTTCTGCTGCAAAGTACATTACTCCAGATCACAGCAGGGCAGGGGCTAGAGGAGATTAAAGGAATCATCTAATCCCAACACTGAGTCCTGAGTCTCAGATACATGGCCAGCTCTATTTGGCCATGGAGGAATCTGGTTCTCCCCATTCTTGATTTTTTTTTTTTAACTTCAAAATTTATTGAGAATTTCATACATGCATATAAGGTGTTTCAATCAATCCTTGCTCACTCCCTCTAACTCCTCCCATATCTCCCCAGCACTTTTTCCTGACAACTTTGTCCCTCCCTTCCCCTCCTCTCCTCCTCCTCCCCCCCTCCCCCTGCTCTAACATTACCCCCTCTGAAGAACCCTAAAATCTTTTAAGGATTAGATAAGCGCTCCCAAATACTTTTGACATTTTTGGCCTTTGCCAGTTTCTTGGCTAAAAGTCAAAATGTCCTTGGGCCTCTTAGCAACAACATACCCTGTTCCATTCTTGGTATTTTTTTATGGCTCACTTTTCAAACCTACAAATGGCTAGACAGCCATAGGCACAATGTCCATGTAGCACATTAGACATCTCCATATAAACATTTCAAAAGTCAACTAATAGAAGAAATTCTTTTTATATAGTAAAATTTCCAAATGGTGGCTCTCAACACACACACACACACACACACACACACACACCAAACACACACACTACACCTGCACAAAGGTTATTTGTAGATTCAAAGTTATAGTTATTTATAATATGAGCTGCCTACATATGATTTCATTTCCACTTTTTCCATTTTAATGGCGGTATTAACGAAAATTTAAAACTCTTACCTCAAATATTTCAAAGCCGTAAATGTCCAAAACACCCATGACCTTCTTTCTCACTTTTGTTTGTGCCTTAAAAATGTCAAGTCACTGAGTTAATGCAGGCATAACAGAACTCTATAAGCGCGTACAAAGTATAGACATACACAAGCTGTTCTGAACCGAAGAACTAGAATCTAGTTGTTCTTTTAAAAACTTATGAGATGAGAGAATTGACATAGAATCTTTCAAAAAATTTAATAAGAAGCCACTTACTCACCAAAGCCCCAGATGGTACTTTATTACTAAACAGAAAATCATTGATTCTTACAAAAACAGAGCCTTTCACCTTGTCCAATACCTCATTTTAATGAAGAACACATTAGTACCTAAAGGATAAAGTGACCTTTTCATTTCATTCAAGTGTGTGCAACTGGTTAGTAAATGGTATGTAACTCTCTGCAAAGACCATCAGACTCATCACCAGTAAAACCCTACACACAAAACCAACGAAGTTCTTGGCAAATATCTTATACAAGGTAAATTCTTCTTAAGAAATCATCTTTGAAAGTAGTTCTCAATTACTTAATTATAAAACTTAACTTCTTCAACTGAATGTTTAGAACATGAACACCATTTATGACAAATGATTTCATACACAGACTCAGTACCTTAATGCTTTCATTGATTCGATTCACCAACCATGAAAACAACCTGCTGTAGAGGTTTTTAGCAAGGGCATCACGGGCATAATAAGCCTGTTAGAAGGAAGAGAACAATTTAACACTCAAACAATTATCACAATATTTAATTTCCATAAAATAATGAAAACACTTTAAAAATATTCAAAGTTCCCTTCTGGGCATGGTGGCACACACCTTTAATCCCAGCATTTGAGAGGCAGAGGCAGGTGAATCTCTGTGAGTTCGAGGTCAGCCTGGTCTGCATAGTTAGTTCTGGCCGGCTGAGGCTACAGGGAGACCAAAAAGACCAAAAAATTAAAAAATAAAAAATACTTAAAGTCCCTTTGTTTCTAATTCCTCTTTAGAACAGTTTTTGCTACATTCTGGATGAGTAGTCAAGCTAGTTAGAGAATTAAGAAAATTGCTTGCACAGTTAGCTATATTTTTGCATTCCATGAAATTAATTTCATGTATTACAGAAGTTTCGCCACAAAAAAATTCATTTCAACATTACAGAATAAAGGAAAATCAGCAGTAATTTATTTATTCTAAAAGGGAAATAAAAATTCAATAAAAGGAGGGATATGTTACACAGCCATCATAGAATAACTGTTATGAAATTAACACTCTTTATACTGTGTAAAAAAAATTGAAAAGCTATATGCTTAATATAATAACCACTTTCTTTTTCAATCCTATATGTAGGAAAGAAAATAAAATAGCTCAAATTGATGTACCTTATAAACTTTTTTTCAGACACAAAAACAAAACCAATTATTTAACTGAAGCTATAAAAAGGGGCAGTATAATTGATAAAATAATTAGCAAGAATACTTAGAATATTTCAAAAAAATTTAAAATAGGACACTACAAAAAGATGCGTGGGGAATAAAATTCCTAAACTAAGCTAGTGAGATGGCTCAGATGATAAAGCTGTCCGTCAAAGTCTGACAACCTGTGTTCAATCCCCATTTGGTGGTAGCAAAAGAACTGATTCCTGCAAGTTGCTATCTCATCTTTGATCGCCACATGCATCATGGCACAAGTACACTTAGGGAAGGAGGAAGTAGAAATTACAGAGTATCTTATACAATACAAAGGCAGGAACATAAAAGGACTGTGAACTCTAAATTAAAAACTGCATATCGAAAGATTTAGGTTTAAAAATATAGTTTTTCATTCACCCTTGAGTGTTTTCTAAAACTCTTTTACAATAAGCTTTTGTAGATTGTATAATGGAGATAAAATACCTTTTATGTGCTAATTTGTATACTTTCAAAGCAGCTCACGGCCACTGGACATGTAAGAGACAGAAGACCTATGTCTTAATGACTCCAAACCTGAAGGCTGGAGAAAGCCAGTTCTGGCAGAAGAACCTGCTGACCTTGAACATACTGGGTGCCCAGTATATACAGTAAGTACTAACGACATGTTTAAGCCAGTTCTCCTGGAAGGCTGGGGACCATATCAGCAGCCCAAGAAGGAACTGGCTTGGGAGAGGAAAGCTAGAGGCTCTGCTGTTCTTACAGAGCACCAGCCATATGTATATACCATGCAGCTTCTAAGTGGCGAGCTGAACATAACTGTTAGAATAAATTGGTATGTTTGTATTTGGTAAAGAGCACGGCTTGTTAGATTGTGTGGAAATATTGATGTAACAGTTTTAAAACACACACACACACACACACACACACACACACACACACACTTCCTTGGTGGTACAGCTGAGGAGAGCACTTCCCTTCTTACCAGATACTTCCTGGTTAACCCCAAACCTCCTTCCCCATGGTTCAGACAGCAGTAAAACCAGGAGTAAGAAAAAACAAAAAACAAAAAACAAAAAAAACAAACCTAGAAACTGGAGAGGGAAGGGAAGGAAAGGGGAGGAGAGGGAACCAGGGGGTGGGAAGGAGAGGAGAAAAGAGGCCACGAGAGGAGAGTGTGTGGTCATGGTAGGAATCCATAGGAGAAAAACCCATGTAAAATGCTAAAACACAGCAAGCAGGCAAAATAGAATTTAGATGTATATCTCCTCTGCCCAATACCCTTCTAGTTTTTACTCTCTTAAAATAGGTAATTCAAGTGCTTCCAGTAGTGTGGCGAAAGTCCACAACACATTTATGTTATGAATGCTGAAGCATACTTTCTTTTACTTCTTCATGACTATGTAATTCTTAATCTTTTCCCTTTTCTTCTTGTGAATGCAAGTTATCACAAACACCACATACTTGCAAACAATTCCCATCTTAATACCATCTAGCTCTCTCAGCTGCATACCCCCAATTCTAAGAAAGCACCCTCGCAGTATGATAGTTGAACTGACAGTGACGTGTTCTGGCAAACTGTTTTATAGTCCTTAGCGTGCATTCACAGCCCGCATTTTTCTTCTTTGTTCCTTTCAAAGAAATGCTTTATTTCAGGAGTCTCAATGCAAATGGTTTTAGACTGTGTGATAAAAATGAACAGGAAGTAGAGGTTTGTAGGTGTTGGAGGATGTGTTCTAAGTTCAAGGCACTCAAACTCAAAAACTTAAAAGCAGAGAAAACAAAAACCAAAACTATCCATTAGGCAAAAAAAATCCGCCTGTGCAGTTATTATCTGACCCAAAGGACTAATTGGATAGCCTGCCTTCTGAAGCCTGAATCAAGCTACCTAATCTCCACACTCACACCACAGAAAGCAGAAAGTGCAGGGATGCTGATTCTCATTTGAGAATCACTACTGTGGTAAACATCATGGGGGTAAACATCAACGGTGAAGATTCATCAATCTGGGAGCCTGTTTGGTCAGGGAAAGCTCTTTGGATGGGGCACAATTCCATGAACCCTGTACACAGGCAGAAGGAATGAGCAATGATGTGTAGATGATGGGCAAGCAGAGGAAAGATACCAAGTAAAAATAAACATGGGACTTAAGAAACTAGGAAGCAATTAACTGAGATAAAATCATATGAGTAGGGTCAGATAACAGAGGGCCCTGGAGGCTAAGCAGAGAGTGAAGGGGTAAAACCTGGACAATAAATTCTGTCCTGAGTTTTCATTATCTTAGTATGAATCTTCCTGTCTACAGAAAGATCTAAATGATGTGGGGAAAGTGAGGCAAGGTAGGAGGGCCATAAAGATGCTACTGGAACCTAAGATTGAAACTATGAACAAACGTTGGCAGAGTAAGTTATTGCTTCCAGAATGAACACCTACCACACTGTGAAAACACTCTCAACTACAGTAAACAGCAGCTGCTCCTGACAGAGGTGCTAGAAACCTGAGAAGCTCAAGTCAATTTTTTCATGACAAAGGTTAAAAATGTTTGGGAAAGCTTTACCAGTGATAGAAGGTAACTCAAATAAGCTTATCAAACAAGAGGCAAATGGGTCCAGTTTCTGTAGAGGACGAATAAAAAGCAAGAAGAAAACACCATAAAAACAGACCCAAAATCCTCATATCCCTATGGGGACTTCTGAAATACGCAGGCCTTTTCAGGACTTTGCTGTATATTGTTGACAATATCCAAACTTGGTGGGTCTCTAAATGTCACACCTCTGTTTGCATCAGAGACACAAATTCTTTGGTCCTACCCTAGACCACAGAATCTAACACTCTAGGGGAGTGGGCAACAAACTGTGATTGACAAGCCACCCAGCTAACTGTGATTGAGTGTCCAAGCCTTGAGGACCACTACTGTAACACTTCACTCTCTGATCTCAACCTGGTTTTCCAGTCACACTCTGAATCCCCTTCCTAAACCTGCAGCTGGAACCAAGCCTGGCCTATCCTAGTCCAGACACAGGTTCTAAAACTGGCTTTTCTAGAAGCTTCCCCCCTCCCTTTTGCCCATTCTTTTCACATTTAAATCCTTCAATTTCCCCACAAAACCTTTCTTAGTCTTCATTTCTCTACCACATGGGGGCCTGTACTGTGTAGGCTCTCAGCAGGAATCCTCTCAGTAAAGTCAGTCCCTCACTCGCCTGGCTGTGAAGAGTCAGGCTGACTCAGATACAGTGGCAGAAGCATTGACTTAGGAGGGAAGACTACAGTTAGAGCTAGGGAAGAACTGCTACAAAATAGATCTCCATATCTATAGCATTTGCAGAGCCACAGTAACTCATCTAAATAAAGACACACAACAATGCTGAAAGAGAGGAAAGGGCAAAGGCATTCTTGGGTAGGAAAACCTCACTCTGTTCAGAGGAACAGGGAGAAGGGCTGAATTCTACCCTACTGTCTTTCAGAGGTTGAAGGCTAGTTACAAGGATGAGACCAGAGAATGAGGCAGGCCTGTAAGGGAAGTCCTCACTAGACATTTATTTCTAGCCCAGATCAGCACTGGCTGGTAGGAAAATGTCTAACCCACAGAACAAAGGGTTCACATAGCAAGGGACTCCAAATGCTGCTTGGCTGCATTTGCATCCCTTGGTCCATCCAAACACCAGTGCATTCCATTTGAACTAAAGGGAGAGCAGGTAGCAACTCTTACAAAGACTTCACTGGTCTCAGTGTAATGGATACTGGGGATACAACAAGAAAGAAAGGTATTGACTTTGACCAGTTTAACCACAAACTGGCTTCTAAGGGCATCACCAAACAACACTGAGTCACTCGTGGCTCCTCCCACACTGTTCATCAAGCCATCAGCAACCAGTTGCCCCTATTTGCAAACCAGACCCAAATTCAACCACCTGGCTCAAAGCCCTCATTAACTCTGGGTTAGTGAGTTCCCTCCCAACTGCTCTGCTCCCCCCTGCTTCCCCTAGGCTCTGCTTTCTAAGTCTAGCCAGAAGGACCCAGAAGACAGATCATGCCCACCTCTGATGGATGCTCCAGGACTTTCCCAGCTCACTTTTCACTCTGACCAACCCTTGTTCCTGGCCCTGTGGCACTTGATCTTCTTTACTCTGCTCTACTCTTTCTTCTGTACTTAGCATCTGTTGCTTGCTGGATTATTTACTGCATCTACTCATTATTATTATCCAATCCCCTGCCCCCAGTTTTCAGCTCCCTGAGGACAGGGATCCTTATTTGTTTAATTTTTCCTCTGTGTGCCCAATGCTGGGAATACAGTGTGACCCCAGAGACAACATCCTGCAAAATAAAATTTCACATAAAAATAATACCTACAAAAAAAACCTCTTCTAATATTACAATTTACCTACCTGAGCTACATTCAGTGTAGTTGAAACTTTCTCCTGCTTGGCTTCAACTGTTCGGAAACTGAATGCTCTTTCTAGAACCAACTGATCAATGCTGGTCAACTCACAAATTTCTTTTAACTCTGTTTGGGACCAGAGGAAGATGGAGACAGAAAGTGACTATAAACTACTAATGATCATTATCAAGGCTTAGGCTGTTCTTTCTAAATCACACACAAATGATATAAACACATATAAATTAGAACACTGAAATTTTCACTGCAATTATATTTCTTTAGTTTTACTATCAAGCTTTTTCAATCCAATGAGAAGTCCAAGGTTTGCTTTCCAGATTAAAAACTGGGCAGAAGTTCAAAGCAAGTTTCCTAAGCAAAGCTGTTTCTCCAATGACTTACCATTTTTATCTTTGATTTTGCTTTCATCCAAACCATTCACTCGTGATTCGGGCTTGAACTCAATGTTCCCCAGTTTCAACACAGCTGCCACTACCTCCAAGACAGACTCGGCTTCATGATCCATAAAGCCTACAATCTGCATGGCATTCTGGGAAATAAAAGAAGCATCTGTTTTCTTTCTATAGTTCTGTAGCTGTTGTGTTGTTGTTGTTTGCTTGTTTTACAGATTCATATTACAGATTTATTTCAGGGGTACAAAAAATTTCAAAACACAAAGTGATTATCTTGTTCAGTGTTTCTAAGCTGTGATTCAAGGACCTTGGGAGTACTGAACAGGCTTCGGGAGGAGGGGAATCATGTAAATAGACAGAAGGAAAAGAGGAGGCTGGATGCTAAGCCTTAGGTCCCTGCCTTCACTTCAAACATTACAACTAATTTCTTTTTTCCACACTGGGGATCTGCTAAAAGGTAAAGTGCCCCAAAAGGTACAAGGGACACACATTCGTTCACAAATGTCCATGAAGTGGCCAACTATGTGCCATGCACAGAGGTTAGAAAACTGGCCTTGACCTCAAATTTTAAACAAAATCATGTCCAGACTATTGCTTCCATATGAGGATGTTTATAAAGCTCTACACAATGGAATACTCTGAGAGATGATTTTTTTTTTTCTGAGAACAGCTGGTGGTGGTGGTGTGTGTGTGAGAGAGAAGGGCAGGGGAGGGGGGGGCTAGGCTACACAGCAATAGGAGCAATGTACATTTTTGTTATGGAAATTTCAAACATAAACAAAAGTAGAGAGAGCAAGGAAAGAATCCCACATCCTCTTCATTCAGCCACAGCAATTAATTGCTGCCAATCTTGTTTTATTGGTAATATGACACCCATTCTCCCCCTCAACACAACCCCAGCTGTCTCATTTGGAAGTAAATCCCAGTTACCATAATGTCATAATGGGGGTAATTTTGAAAATGTGTGCCACATAAAGACAGAAAACAGAGAATTATGTAAAATTGTTTCTTTTCTAATGAATGAAGAATGCTAATTCTTCCGGTGTATACATCAATTTTCTAAAACCTATTAAAAACAGGATTTTCTGTCCAAAAAACATTTTCGATTTACCAGGATCCAAAAAGCAGTTTTCACATTTGGAAATTAACTTTGGCTATAAAAATACTTGGGATTTCAAGACTACATTAAAAGTCAAGTCCCAGGATAATAGATGAAGGCTCCTTTTGATAAATGATAAAATTGCATACTCTAGTAAACGTAGCTTTCACAACCTGGTATGATTGTTGAGCTAGTATAAAACCAAACTCATAAAAACATAATGAATTCTTAGAAAAGCCTAAAACCTTGGGGAGCATGAATTATACTTTAAAGAAAACTCAGAATTACTACCAGTTCTGACTGAGCAATATGGGGTTACCCATTTTAAGGTGTAATGAAAATTTCCTCTTACCCTAACGGTTCTGAAATTGGCAGCATCATCCACGCCATTCACTTTGGCAGAGTCCAGACTCAGATAGTTGTATCTGCTGAAATCCCGCTCAAGCTTAAGTTTGTCTGTTGAATCATATATACAAATTGATGAATTATTTCAATAAATGAACTCATCTTCACCACCTCACTGCTTTATCCTTCAGGTAAAATGACTTTCATATTATGTGTTGAATTGACAAAACAAAAACAGATGCACAAATATTAACATTTTCTAAACTCACTTTTGTCACTGTTGTACATTATTCAAACCCCGCTTTTTACATTTATTATTACTGTGTAATATTTTAACATGGGAAGCCTAGATGGTGATTCCTCATCATTACTAGGGTTCATTCTTGTTTATAATAATAAATGCTAAAGAGTGGGAAATGTCCTTCAGACAAAGTGATTCTGGAACTCATTTGAATCCTTCTGAAGTGATACATCCCCAGGAGGAGCTCCTCTCTTGGAAGTGACACCCATACACTCTCAGTAGAACAGTAGAGTCTAGATAGAATACCAACTTTTTATTTTTCACAACTCTTGCTAATACACATATAATGAGTACTTCAGTGGTGTTGCAATGTGTATTTGTTGATCGTTATAATGTGAGGATGGTGCTGACAGTTAATGGTCATTGTCAACTTAACTGAATTCAGAATCACCTAGGAAACACAACTCAGTGTCTCCAGAGAGATTTAACTGTAAAAAGGCACACCCAAAATGTGGATGGCACCATCCCATGTAGGCACAGACTAAACAAAAGGTTTCAGGAGAAAGTCACATGAACACCAGTACTCATTTCTCTGTGCTCCTGCTCTGCCCGGATGTGAGCAAGTACCTCATAGTCTCACTCCTACAGCTACAAACCACTGCTGCCATCCTGCCTTCCCCATCATGATGGGCTGGATCCCTCAAATCATGAGCCAAATTAAACCTTTCCTTCTTTAAACTGCTTATTCTTAAGTATCTTGTCACAGAAATAAGAAAGGTAACCAAAACAATAATAGCTTATCTTCCTGAATGTTGTTGGCTTTAAAAAGCCAACAATATGAATATCACATTCACAAGGATATTCAAGCAGTTTAATCAAGCAGTTACTAACTACTGAATGTCCTTGTGAATGTGATATTAATTCTCTAACCGATCTGAAGGTCAACTTGCATTAGCTACAAATATCTTTCCCATGATTTTTAAAAATGTTTGATACATGTCCACACATGAATGCCACAGTATATGTGTGGTCAGAGGGCAACTTATGGGAGTAGCTCTCTCCTTCTACCATGTCCTGAGGGTCCTGAGGACTGAATTTAAGTTGTCAGGCTTGGAGGTAAGTGCCATCAGCAACTGAGCCATCATGCCTGTTACTCCCTATGATTTTCAAATCCCCACTGAGCAATTTTTTACATAACTGTATACATTTACTACTCGTGGCTAATTTTGTCTTGCTATGAGAAACATAGTCTTCAGCTTTAGGTTTTAAATGTGTGGCTGGTCTCTCCCCCACGATCAGGCTCTAGTAACACATCTGGGGTGTGTGGCACAGTCCCTGGTGAGGCGGGGAACATGGAGAGATACTAGGGAGGGGTAGAAGCAAACAAAGCATGTTCTCTACTTCAACGAGTCATGGAAAACATCTAAGGGGAAACATATGGACCGTGTTTTACAGAAAATGCCTCAGAAAATGCTGTGACAATAAAAAACAAAACAGAAAGAGGACTTACGGAGGAGCTCTTCAGAGGCACCAGAGAGCAGCTGATAGAACACATGGAAGTTTCTCTCACCTCTTGGCTGCTTAACAACCCGAGATTTCTCTAAAAGATCTAAAGCAAAAAAAAAAAAGAATCAAAGAATCAAATCATGTATAGAATTCATTTTGCCTTCAAATAACCATACTTCTTTTCTCTTTTCTTTTTCACTAAAAGCAATAAGAGAAGTTACATTTTAAGTTCTACTTTGAAAAAACAAGTACAGCTCAACTAAAATCATCAAATTAACCAGGTCAATTCAATAAGCCAACTAAAGAAAACAGCTTTTAATACTAATATCTCTTAGTTTTTAATGATATTAAACTCTTTAAAATGAAATGTTATAAATTTAAGCAACAAAGTGCAGCCATTCAGTTATGACTCCACATAGTAAAATAAACTTTGAGTTACTGTGTGTTGATGTCCTCATTTTATTAGGCATCATCGTTCAGCTGAACACACAGACAAGAGCTAGCTGGGGAACTAGGCCATGAAACAAACCATCCCATCCAGGTGCAGCCACCACACTCCACACACACCCTCCACCTTCTGGAAGAATCAGAGAAAGTTTTTCTAGATATTCAGTCTTGAAATTTTGTGTTATTTGGCAGTATACTTTTACCGATTCTGGATACTTTTTTATCTCTTAAATTTAAGGTCTTACCAAGTTTTTAAACTTTTATCCAGAAATGAAAAAAAACAAAGAAACCGGGAAGGAATCACTGTGACAGTAAATTACAGAAATTCGTCCCTAGAATCCTGCTAACCCCTCACAGCAATTCAAAAGAGGGTCTGAGCTCTGTAGGCAAAGGCCGGTTTTAACAATGAAAACATCTTTATACATACAAGTTTTTACCTATAAAATAAATTTTAGATATGTAATCCCAAATCATCAATTCTGTTTACTGTTATTACTGACACATCTGAGTTCTGATGTTGAAATACAATGTTATTTAAAGGGGGATAGGGATAAAAGGAGAAAACTGTGCAGCCTCCTGAGGAATGTTCACTGATGTTTTTAGTCTTTATTTGTGCAATCCACACCAGCTTTTGAGGATAGAGTGCAAGAAATGATGTGGAGATGATGAATGGGAAATCCTAAAGTATTCTAAATACATTAAGCTGTTAGTGAGAATGAAGAGACGAGGGGCTGAAGAGATGGCTCAGCGGTTAAGAGCACTGGTTGCTCTTGTAGATGACCCAGGTTCGATTCCCAGCACCCACATGGCAGCTAACAACCATCTGTAATTTTAGTTCCAGGGCATCCGACACTCTCTTCTGACCTCTGTAGGCATTGTATAACACGGGTACACTTATATACATGCAGGCAATACACACATAAAATAAAAGTAAATAAAAATAATCTTTAAAAAGAATGAAGAGATAAATTTCAAGGACATATATTGAACCTACTGAAAAAAAGAACAAAAATATTTAAACACAAAAACTGTTAAAAAAATGAGATGCTGCAGATCTTTTTATCTTCATCTCTAGCTGTCACAATACTTGGGAGACTACACTGCCCTCAAATTGTAGGTGAAGAAAAATGACTTTACATTCAGAAAAGAAGGGGGAGGACAAAAGGTGAAAAGCACTAGTCAATATAATTTAGGGGGAAAAGTAATGAGTAATACTCATCATCTTGAAAGAAATTAAATTTTAGTAAATTAACAAGCATATAACTAACACCAGAGCAAAGAAATAAATAGGTAAAGGCAAAAATATAGTATAATTTTACTTATCAAGTAGTGGAGCTTCTCTGAGGTAGTAAACTACTACTACAGTTTTAGAATAAAGAATCCACAGGCAGATTCTTCAGGGAGAAATTAATCCTCAAAGGAAATTCCCCAAGTCTAAAAGAAAATAATTTGACTACATGGGAAATATAAACAAGGTCTGAAGTCTGCTTCAACCATCAATGTACAAATTCCTTCAGTCGGCTCACTGCTTACCCACTGTGCACCAGGAACGAACTATTCAGGAATGGGCACAGTACAGACTGCAAACATGAAGGCTTTCTCTTGGCTTACAAATCACACTTTTCAGTTACTGTGCCATTCAAACCAACAGAGATAAGTGAGATAAGTTGCAGGCTGGGGGGATGCCTCAGTGGATAAAGCACTTTCCTACCATGAAGGCCAGGATGTAAATGCACTTGCTGAGCAAGTGTGAAAGACTAGAGTTAGGATACCAGAAACCAGGTGAAGCCAGATGCAGGAGTACGTATTTGTAATCCTGGTGTTCCTATGGTGAAATGGGTGGGAAGCAGAGACAGGAAAATCCCTAAAAACTCACAAGCCAGCCAGCTTGGTATACTCATCTGTGAGCAGGAGTTACTGCCTCAAACAAAGTAGAAGGCAAGGGCCAACACTTAAGGTTGTCTTCTGATCTCTACATGTGTACCATGGCACATGCATGCTCCCCTCCCACACACATACATACAAAGAAAGATGACAAGTTTCTTATTACTGAGAAAGTGAGGAAGGCAAAATGACTAAAACACCCAGGCTTTCCCCATAGCCCTAAGAACCCTGCCACATCCCATAAGCACTGCACATCTTGTCAGTCTCTGACATCTCACCCGGATAGTGTCATCTTAATCATGTCTAAACTATGGCAAAAACGGACTGTTTGTCAGCACTTACAGAGTCTTTTCTCAAAAGCAAATTTTGATGCTTCCAGGCATAAAATAATACTCTCAAACTGCAGGTGATCTGTTGGCCACACTGTGCAACTGCAACACACTGGTCACCCTGATGTCTGGTCCCTTTGAAGAACTGCTCAGACCACGGAGAATGTAGAAACAGCAATGGCTGTCAGATGCATCACAGCACAGAAACCTAAAGACCAGTATCCACTGTGCATGTGAGAAGGAAGGCTGGCAGAATGTACTTCTTGATCCACTCATGGACTGATAATGATCTCTAATGACTACCATATTCAAATGATTCACAGGGCTACCTGTTTAAAAGGAAGGGTGCAAAAGGGAAGTAGACATAGACGTTCAACTTCCTTTCCATTTATTTGAACATTCAGCCCTGACTTCTCTGAGGCTGGTTGATTCTGTCACCTTTACTTGACAGAAGAGAAAATGAGGCGCATGTCATACACTTGGTAAATGACAGTCTGAGATTAAGCTTTGGGTGGTAAAGGCTCATGCGTAGGCTGTGTAATTTTCTAGCAAAAGAAGAATGTAAAACCTTAAAAACACTTGGAAATATTGTACTTTATCTGAAATACATGAATTCACTAAGCAACTCTATCACAAAATGAGAAACCTTTTATTACAAAGCAGTTGAAGGCTTTACTACTTAAAATGCTTACACTATTACCCCAGAGCCTCCTATTTCAGCTTCTTTATGACTTTTCTTATAAGTCATAAGCTTCCAGGTAGAAAAGTAATTAGGGAAGATATTTGCCCCAAAATAATTTACTAATGCTCAAAACCATCCCCTGTTGGCGTTTTGTGCTAAATGTGCATGTACCAACATAATCTAACAGCAGGAAGCCATATCAAACAATCACTCAAAGTAGAGAACATAAAGTCAGTTCACTACAGGACTTCTCACCTAACCACTTTAATTTACTTAAACGTGCCCCTGAATGAAGTCAAAACAGAACAACACTGGCACAGCCTTCTCTTCTGCCTTAGGTACTGATGTCAGTGCTGGCTGAGCCTCTACTAACAAGATTTACAGAAGTCATTACAAGATGCCAGATACTTAGTACAGGAGAGCATATAAGAGCCTCCAATGCAACTGCATCCCCTCCTCAAGATGTAAAGTTTACATCAAGTTTAATATAAATTGCACATTATACAGGAAGAGGCAAACTTATTAAGCCATGTTAAACGAAACAATAGAGACAAAGAAACATTGAACTGGGAGCTTGTCCCCCTACCCCACTGTGCCATTACTGACTACTGACATAAAGAACCAAGTCATCACTTTAGGGGCTTTCTAATTTTGTGAAATTATCAACTAATCCAGGACATGTGCATGTTCATGTCTTAGTACACCTCCCCTAGGCAAATTGTAAGGGGAATAAAACATTCATGGTTGCACCAGCTGACGAGAAGGCTTTTATTTCTTAATAGGCCAAAGAATAAAACTGAGTAAAAGGGTTAGATTTATTATCCTGGGGTATAATGAAAGATTAGACAGCCTGGCAAAAAAAAAAAATTGTTTTATACATAATCTCCTCTCCTCGAAAAAGAAGTGGCCCCACACTGACTGCAAAGCTGCAGCACTTCCCCTCGGTGTCCCGTCATCTCCTCTGATGTGCTTGTTGTCTCCTCAGCCCTCCTTTACAGCTACTGTCTAGATGGACAGGAGGGCACCATGAAGTCCTGTGTGACTCCACGACCAGGTTTTGTTTAACTGTCCATCTAAACTAGCAGGTGTTTGGAAATTAAAGAAAAAATTAAATCTTTACTAGTGGTGCCATTACAATTAAATTCATAAAGACTGAGTATTGAAAAAGGGAAAAAGAGCCAGGCATGGTGGTGCAGGCCTCTGATCTCAGCACTTGAGGGGCAGAGGCAGGTGGATCTCTCAAGATCAAGGTCAGTATGGTCTACATAGGGAGCTCCAGGCCAGCTGGGGCTACAGGGAGACGCTGTCTTAGAGAAAGAAGAAAGAGAAAGGAAGGGATGGAGGGAAGGAGGGAGGGAAGGGGGGAGGGGGGGAGTGGTCCAAGTTCTCGATGAAGGCATGTAAAAAAATTACTTTGTCTTAATTTCACCAGAGAAGACAGGATGATATTGAAAGCCTGCGACTCAGAATGCTGATTGCCCCAGAGACCCTGCGCCTTTTCTCCAGTGGCTTGAAGAGCAACACTGGAAGAAAACATCTCAGAGCTGCTTCTTAGATGATTACATACCAACCCTCCAATTACCCAACAGCCAGAGAGTTACTGAGAAGAATTTTTGAAAGTTTAGCTGGAAAATTCTAGATATGAACTTAGGTATATTTAGCTATTAGGGAGATAAGATTTTAAAATTAATTCTGTCCTCTTAAAAGTATGAGGACTAAAGTTCAGATCCCCAAAAGTCATGCAAATGCCAGGTAGATGTGGTGGCCTTCCTGTAATTCTAGCTCAGAAGGTAGGCTCCCCAAAACAATCTAGATAGCTAAACTAGCCATATTGAAGAGCTCTGTGTTTGAATAAGAGACCTGCCTCAATGAATAAGGTAGGAAAGCAATCAAGAATGCTTCCTGATGTTAATCCTTGGTATCCCCAAGAACATGCACAACACACGTGCTCATAAACATAAACATGCATACACACATGCACACAATATACTTATATATGAAAATGGAAAAAGGAAAAAAAAACCCACCAAACTGCTAATAAAGTCCAGCCTAAATTTTACAAATGAGGAAATGTATTGTCTTAATGTTTTGATGATTTGTGGCTCTAAGGAAGACAGATTAAAGGCAGAAACTATTCACTGGTTGATGTTCACTAATGAGAACTGACTCATCTACAGAGGCTCTCCAAATCTACCTCATGCATATGGTATCAGGAACCAAACTAGATCAGTTTCTCCGAGGATGGGTTGGAACAGGCAGCTTCACTCCTAATCAATGAACTTGCCATCAATAAAATCAAAGATATGAAAGAACAAAGCTATAAACCTCTAACAACGCAAAAAGAATAAAATCCTGTTCCATCCTACACAAACATGTCTGACAGTTCATTCCACATCCTCCCTTCTGTCCCAAACAGACAAGTTTGGGTTGGAACACATAGTAGTAAAGAAAGACTCCAAGAACAGCAAGAAGGCAAACTCCAATATGTAACCACTTTCCAAGTCTGGCTGTGCTGGATCTGATCATTAGTCCACTGACTGGAGCTTCACATGGCTGTCAACCACCATGTGGGTGCTGGAAATTGAACCCAGGTCCTCTGAAGAACAGTCAGTGCTCTTAGCCGCTGAGCCATCTCTCCAGCCCATCAACATTCCTCTCCATTTTTAGTACACAGAATCTTTTTTTTTCCCCCCAAACTTAACCAAAGTGACAGTAACTGATACAGTTTGACTATTTATAATTTTCCTTGCCTTTCTGGGATTTAGAAAAAGAATTTTAAACTGGTTTAAGGTGAGTAGCATAGAATACCCAGGACTATAATTCCAAGCACTTGGGAGGCAGAAGCAGGAGACTCTCAAGTACAAGGCCTGTTTGGGCTACAGAGTGAGCTCAAAATCAGCTTGGTAAGACCCTGAATCAAAATAAAAAACAAAAAAGGCCTGTGGTAGAGTGTGCAATGTGAGGTTTTGGATGCAATCTCCAGTAGCACTTGTTTCTTTAATGAAATAAAATTACTAAATCGGCAACTTTTCAAATTTGTAATGCATGTAATTACATATGTGATATTAATTCAGTGTGTGTGTGTGTGTGTGTGTGTGTGTGTGTGTGTGTGTGTATACCTGAGATGTCATACACTCTTAGTTGCTGATCATTCAGCAATGAATAGTCTCTCTCTGCTCTTATAGAGTATGATGTATTTGGTGAAAGGATATAGACAATAAGCAAATCAGTATTTAATAACAGAAAAAATGCGATAACTTCTTGAGAGTTTACTATGCACCAGGCACCATAACAAGCACTTTAAATGATAATAAATAATTGATCCTCCATCTCCATACAGCCTAAGATCAGGACTATTATTATTCTCATTTCAAAGATGAAGACAGGGAGAAAAAAAGAACTGAAGTAACTTGGTATCTTTTTGTTTATAGACATTGGAGATCATATGATAAACCAGTAAGGGTTGTGTTCACACAGCAGGCTAGAAATATGTCCCAAATACTGAAGCAGGACAACACAGGGCTGCCTGTGTTTCTCCATCCTACCCTCATTTCCAGCAGATACACCTTCTGTGTGCCAGATATTAAACTCATATCCTACTAGGAAGAGGACAACCAGATTTCTTGTCCTTGGTTTACACGTTAGGTGACTTACTTGAAATCCTAAACTATGTTCCTCTGTGCATGATTCTTTGATCAGATAAAAACCTTTGAGATTTATATCCCATTTTCTCCTCAGTCTAAATTACTTCCAAGTGACACACATTAGAGAGGTGCCTGGGAATATTTAAAAACAAACAAAACGCTGGGTGTGGTGGTACACGCCTTTAATCCCAGCACTTGGGAGGCAGAGGCAGGCGGATCTTTGTGAGTTCGAGGCCAGCCTGGTTCCAGGACAGCTGGGGCTACAGGGAGACCCTGTCTCAAAAAAAGACAAAACAAAACAAAACAAAACAAAACAAACAAACAAAAAACTCAGGTTCCTTAAAGGTTCAGTTCATAATGGCAGACGCATAAAAAAAAAAAAATCTTCAAATATAAGTGCTCAATTAGTACAAGGGCAACAAACCTAAATAAATGAGAGAAATGTCATTCCAGGTCATCAGGACATCCACCTGCATGTGCTTATGGATTTTATCTTCTTCCCTGAAGAAGGTATTTGCCACCTTCTATTTTAATGACACCTCCCTCCTAATGACACTACCCTCAGGAATCTATAACTTCAAGTGACTGCCAGTCTTAAATATTATGCATACCTCTTTTAGGAAGAGGGAGATGAGTTGCTGGACTTTGTTTTCCACTTCCTGTCTAGAGGGACCCGGCACCTCTCTCAGGGTAATCATTTTAGCCAGTTAACAACCTGTGCTTTACTAGGGGTTCCTGGAAAAGGAGGTGACATACAGATTTTACAAAATGGCAACTCTGTGCTCTGTTCCAGGCTACAAGAAGCAAACTTGTGGCCTAGAGAGAACTCTGAGGGATTCATCCATTGTTTTCCATGCCCCAAAGCCAGTGAAGTGGCTCCCAGTGAACACCATGAGTCAGTGCTCTGTCTATATGGGGTGAAATTTCCTGCTCTCACAGCTAATGTATTCCTTTCCTCTCTAAAGCAAAGGACACTCTTAAATACCAGGGTGTTCCCACTACCACAAATTTCAATATAATTTCCTTGTGGGAGCAACTGGCAACCAACACCATATGAAATCCATTCGTACTAATCTTAATTGGAAAAGAAGTGAGTGTTCAGTATTTATTCTCCATGGATACTGTAAAAATTAGAAGGCAGGAAGACATTCTGTTTAGAACTTGAATTTAAAAATTTAAAACTGAAGTTATTTTTCATACTTAAAATAAAATAGCTCCTAATTATTTTTCTAGAATCCTGAAGAACTGTATTGATTAAATCATTCCAAAATGTTCAGCTCCAAGTTCTATAATAAAAATGAAAAACTTAATGCTCATTTTAAACAGAATACTATTAACATAATAACTAGAGTTAACTTGCCTTGTAAGAAGAAAGCATTAAATATTTATGGATAACTTGCAGAATAAAAATTAATCATTCCTAAAAATAACAGTCTTGAAACTGAGCCATGTCTTTACCTGGGTTGTTCCCAGTAGCTGCCTTACGCTGTGAGGGAATGTGTCTAGGCAGCCGGGCAGGGGTTACAATGGTTTGCTTCTGGCCACAGCATATGTACTTTGTATGAGTACTTTTGCTTCCATATTTGGCATATAAAATCATCTAATCTAAATTGCAGTATCTTATCCAATTTCATTTCATATTACAACTTTCCCTTCAAGGCATTTCTCAGTGATACATACTTCCAAGTATGTGTGATCATAATGTGTAGTACATGAAAGTGCATAGTCAGGCAAATGAAAACAAAAAGTTAAGCCATCTAAGAACTACAAAATGCTGAGATGGGAAGAACCACAGAATTTACTCAATTCAGTCCCATTATTTCAAAGATGAGGAAATGCTAGCCTTAGTCTGTAAGGCATTATGAAAACCTTATAGTTTAAAATTCAGCTGTGTGGGGGCTGGGAGATGGTTCAGCTGGTAAATCGCTTGCCACACAAACATGAGGACATGAATTCAGATTTCTAGCACTCACATAAAAAGCTGGGCACTTTGGGATGAGCCTAAAATCCCACTGGGAGACAGAAACAGGAAGCTCTCTGGGGCTAGTCAAAATCAGTGAGCTCCATGTTCAGTGAAATATTTAGTCTTTGGTGGATAGTGAGGAAAACATCTACATTGATCTGTGGCCTTTACATGTGCACACATGCATACAAACAACACATATGTGTATGCATAGACACACACAAACACATATTTACATACAACCCACATTCAGCTATACAGTGTACCCAAATTACGCAAAACACTAATTTCCAAACGGCATTCCTCTGACCCTAGGGTTGATTAGGAAGAACTTGCAAATACCTTGGGATACAAATCACAGCTCAATTTGTGCACTTCACTTCTGGGATTCAGTAAAATGTTTCACTTGAAAAAGGAATGGCTATGAAGGCTCTTGATACTTGAGCCTACTATTAGGTTTCTATCTAGTCTAGACTTGAGTGTATTTTCATTCTAAAAATCCCTATAGTATTCTGGGTAGTAACTAGGCAATAATAGTTTTGGTACTGTGATCTTCAAAACATACAAAAGTCTCAAGAGAATAACGAGACTATGTCTGGGAGTGCATAAACCAATTTTTGTAATTAATTTCCAAATGCACCAATCCTGAAACCAACAAAACATCAGGGTAGTGTTCAAGGCAATGCAGGAATACTGTACTTAAAACAGACACCAGACACCTGGGGTGGCATGCTCACGCCCACTCCAGACCTGGAGCTGCTGAGCAGCCCTCACCGAACCCTGTTCTTTTCTCTACCTTAACAGAAAACCCTTCCTTATCCAATGCCAATCACATCTAAAGGAGGTGAATGATTCCATGTTTCGCCCAACAGGTATATCAATTTTGATTATCTAAATATATTGGAAGTGAGGGAAAACATCTCAAAATAGCATTTGGAGTATAGACCTGTTCATTGTAACAGATAAATATTACCTTCAAAAAGTTATTACTATAAAAACAACTATGTTTAAGGGCTGAGGTATACAGTGCAGATGCCTCATGTATATGAGGAGGCCCTGGGTTCCATCCTTAGCAACACTAAATTAATTCTTTAGATTTTATCTCCAATCAAAGATTACATTTTGTTAAAAATAACTCTTGGAGGATTCTTCTCATACTGGATTGGCTTAAACCTATAAGATACAAAGAAGTCTCGCGTGAACACATATTTCTGTAGTAGATTTCTAAAAAGTTTTTTCCAAAGGTAACAATTTCAAGTAATCTTTAAAACCATTTAGACTGAGTTTTTTAGGTCTATTTGGGTGACACAGTAAGATTTTCTCAAAACTCAGAACCAAACAAATAATGTGTGTGTGTGTGTGTGTGTGTGTGTGTGTGTACACACCTTACATTTTATTATAAAGCAATTTGAAATGTAAAGATTGAAAATATAAGAGAAGGAAATAGTCTTCCCATCTCTTAAAAGACACAGTATTTAAAATATTCGATCATAAATACTTGTTTTTATTATTGTGAACTTCTTTACAAAGATTCAAGTAAAAATACTTACAGTTACTTATCACTCCTCCAAGCGGATCACCTTTGAAGTCAAATTCAATATCCATATATTTGCCCTGTTGAAGAAAGACTTGGTGAATTTTTAAGTCCATCTCAAAGCAGTCTGTACTTCTTAAAGAACAGCACACCAACTCATTGTTATTCCTTTATTGAAATGCAATTAAGAAAGGCAGTTTCTATAACCATGATGCGCCTCCATAAATAATTCATACTACACATCCATTACCTAAAGCTCATCTCGCCTGTTGCTAATTTAAGAACATATCTTTGTGGAGGCACATGCAGTTAGTCTCTCTCTCTCTCTCTCAGAACAGATCTTTGCCATCATGTGTCTTTTCCATTTTACATGTTTCTCAAACTTTCTGAAGGATATGTGTTTTCAAATCAAGAACAAAAACTAAAGAAAATAAGCAATTTTTGCAGACAAACTGATTGAGAAGATAAATGATTTCATTTTGTAGGCAAAATGCTTTAAGCCATGGCCACAAACTCCAAGCATACTGGACAATGGGGGAAATGCAATATTCTGTGTTCCTGTCTAGTCAAATCAATATACAATGATGTGGTGTGACAAGCTCAGAATCAAAGACTACTTGCTCCATTGTGTAATTTTTGATGTAGACTGTATAGCAATAAATAACCCAAGTTCATATTACACTTAATGAAAGAATCTCAAAACACCTGACTTTAACAGTAGGCTTTTTAAAGAACTGGCCTATAACTGCCTAGTTAAACAGTACCAAGAACAACAGAATAACAAGGACAGCCGCTTCTTGTTTGGAAAAGGGTATGCTGATTTAATGAACAAACTCCTTCACATCGTTTCATGTCTTAATCTCAATCTTAGTCAGATAGACGGTTTATATACAATTCTCCCTAAGAATTACTTTAATTTTCAAAGTGACAGGGAGAGGAAACATGACCACATGGAACTTAGAAAATAACATAATTTGTGAGTTTTTAGTAGCTTATGCATGAAGAACTACCATCTCCTCTTCCACTGTCATCTGTCCTTTTAAGTTTCACTGATGCATTTAACAAATGTTTTCTCTAGGCTGAAACAGGCACAAGGAAAAGCAGGCACAGCCCTTGCCTGCAGGGAGCTTGCTACCTAGAGCAGAACTGAGATTAAAACAGGGCATTCTGGTGGAGAGTCCACCTACCCAGCTCACTGGTACATGCTGCTATGCGTAAAAAGTGGGGACAAGGGGAGAGCCGGAAGTCAGCTAAGCACAGTCTCTGAAGTGAGGCAGACAGGAAGTAAGAGAACAGGAAGAAGCAGGCATAAGAAGTAGTGTCCAGAAGTGAGAGAACAAGAAGTAGCGTCTATCCCATCTGCCAGGATACTGAGGGGGGACCTGAGGCTAGAAAACAAAATCAGCACATTGTGACTTTCAGGTATTCTCCTGACACAAACTACTGTCACTGAAGGCTCCTATGCAAGAATGTATGATCAGATTTGCCAGTTTACAAGGTCACCTGGCTAGTGTAGAATGTTCTAGGAAGGAGGAAGACCAGATGCAATGGCTATCAAGATGATCAGGTGGCTGCACTGATTAGGGGAGAATCACTGATGGCTTCAAGGAGGAGCAGCAAAAGATGAGCTACCTAAAGTCACTGGACAGTGAGGCCCTCTGTGATGGTGGGAAAACACAGGGCAAAGCAGCTACAGATGAGGGAAGAAAGGTAGACTCTGACAAGGGAGTTAGAGGTTGACTTTCCAGTTGGAGACAACTCTGACAGCAGTGGCTCAGGAGGCAACAGGATCCAGAAGGAGGGATGAATGGGCCAGGAATTGGAAATCTTCCAACATGACAGGTGTTATGCCTTGAATGTGAAATCTCGGTGTTTGAATATTTGGTGCCCAGAGGATGGCGCTGTTCTTGGAGGTTGTGAAAGCTTTTGGACATGGGGAATAACCAGGTGCAAAGCTGCAGAGGGAAGGTCAATTCCAGCTGCCATGGTAGATACTTCTCCTCAAACTGTGAGTCAAAGTAATCTTTCCTAAGTTGCTTTTGTCAGATATTTGGATGCAGTGACAAAATAACCAATATAGGTGTTTAGGGACCATGAATAGGTAAGGCACTGGCTGCAGGTTAATTCTGCTGGAGGGCCTGGATGATGGTAACAGTGACTTCTTTGAAGAGGTCACCTGAGACTGAATGACAGGAAACTTAAAGAGGGAAACGCTCCCCTTCACAATAGCTGCAAAAAAAATAAAATATCTCAGAATAAACCTGACCAAAGACATTAAAGAGCTCTACAATGAACATTTTAAATCTTTAAAGAAAGAGATTGAGGAAGACATCAGAAGATGGAAAGACATCTGAAGATGGAAGGAACTCCCATGCTCATGGATTGGAAGAATTAATATTGAGAAAATGACCATCCTACCAAAAGTCATTTATAGATTTAAGGCAATGCCAATCAAAATCCCCATGACATTTTTCACAGAATTGGAAAAAAAAACATCCTAAGATTCATATGGAAGCACAAAAGACCTCGGGAGCCAAAGCAACCCTGAGCACTAAGAGCAATGCCACGGGGATTACTACACCAGATTTAAACCTGTATTACAGAGCTATAGTCATAAAAACTACATGGTACTGGCACAAAAATAGACCCATAGATAAATGGAACAAAACTGAGGACCCAAATATGAGTCCTCCTGCTACTTCATGAGACACCTGCTATTTGACAAAGGGGCCAAGAACATTCATTGAAGGAAAGACAGCATGTTCAGCAAATGGTGCTGGCAAAACTGGATCTCCACCTATAGAAGAATGAAACTAAACCTCTATCTTTCACCCTGCACAAAAGTCAATTCCAAATGGATTAAAGCCTGAAACTCTGAAAACTGTTAGAAGAAAACATTGGGAAAAACCTATAAGATATAGGGATAGGAAAGGATTTTCTAAACCGGACATCAATTGCTCAGGAAACAAGGGCAAGAATCAACAAATGGGACCTCATTAAACTAAAACACTTCTGTACATCAAAGGAGGCAACCAGGGAAGTGAACAGAAAACCCACAG